>NC_135734.1:14503333-14820000 GCF_041903045.1 Epinephelus lanceolatus
AAACTTCGATTATACTAGATGAGTTGTGTGAGAGTTTCTAAACAGATGTTTTGATATAGTTTTGCTATTGTTAAACCTGGTTTACATCAGTGAATCAACAAAGTTTGCCATTTTTGGATTTTTCGTTCATCAAATGCATGCCAGAAAAAGTTTTTTTTCCCCACAAATTTAAGGTGCTATTGCATGATTATTTGATACATTAATGGTCATTTTGTGGGATGTAATCACCATGTTTGTTTTCCTAAACCTTACCTTACCTACATATAACTATACTTTCCTAAACGTAACCTATGTAACTCTACATTAAGGAAGTGATGTAATGACGCCATTCATGCGATGCTAATTCATTAGATATTATACAAACCAGTGTATGGAGATACATTGCTGTATGTGGCGGTGTATCTATCTGCAGAGACCCTGCCCTCTGCCTGTATTTTCTTATTTTCTTCTTATTTGGCTGTGTACAGGGCATTCCTGGGTGTGTAACCCCCAGCCAAAACTAGAGCGCAGGTGAAGTCAGGATTTTATAAAAACCAGGTGCCAGACTGTAGCACTCATCCAAGAGGAAGCTACGAAAATTTCAGACATAGCAGCGGGAAAATGCAAATATAGTGAGGGGAAACGCCAAGTAGACAAAGCTCATTCTAAAACAAGTGTGAATCTGGGGTTGGTTTTCACTTGAACTGTCGCTGGCAAGCACTGAAGGAGAGAATGGGTATTAAGAACGACACAGAGTTGGCCTGTTTTCTGTTGGGCAGGTAGGTGCGGGTGGTTAGCTCAGTGAGCTTGCTAAACTATCTACTTTTCCATTACAACAAATGTAGCATTCCTATAATAGTAACTTGCAGTGAACCGATTGTAGGGAGGAGGGGCCAAGTTTTAAAGTTGTGTTAACAAACAGTAAGTGACAATTCCTGCATAGTAAACCTTTAAACATGATACATACAACATATTCATTAGTGAGCTTTAGAGGTGACAGTAGAACTTTAGAGAGAACCAGTCTGGCTGTTTCCCCCTGCTTTCAGTCTTTATGTTGCTATGCTAAGCTAATGAGCTGCAAGCTCTAGTTTCCTCTTTAACAAACAAAAATAAAGTGGTGTTGATCTTTTCATTTAACTCTCAGCAAGAAAGTGAAAATTTCTTTCTTCTTATTACTGAAAAGTAGATAAAACTGCAAGCAAAATGCATGAACTTCTTCCTTCCTTCCTTTGATACATCAACTTTATATGAAACCAATCACTCCTATACAGGGCTCATCTTTCACAACCCATGTGGAAAGTCAAACTGTTCCTCCTCCTTACTCTCTCTCTCTCCATCTTTATCTCCTCCCATTATTTTTCCTCCAACATCTGTTGACCCATTTACAGTAAGTGTATAAGAGGGAGGGCAGTGTGTGGAAAACGAACACAGTTGAGAAACAAAGAGAAAGGAAGAGAAAGTGAGAGAGCAGACAGAGAGTGGAACACCTCATCCACAGGAAGTGGACAGAGCCCCACAAGGCTTCATTCTTGAGCGAGCTGGCAGCGGTCGGCGGGGCCGCGGTGGAAAAGGCATCGCTAATTTGAATTAAACAGGGTCTTTTATTCAACATTCCTCTACTGTGAGCGAGCCAGGTTAAGCAGGCCCAAACCTTTTTTTTTTCTTTGAGAAGTTTCTATTTGCTCTGTTTCTCTACACAGCTCATTGAATAGTTCAGTGAAAGATCTACACAGCCTGGCTGGTACAGCTTCAACTATTCTGTTCTGTAGCTCAATTAGGGCACCCAAGGAAAAGGAAAATCATCCTGGTGTTCCCATCATCGACCCATACAGGCTTTCCTTGTGACAGAGCCTGTGGGTGAAAACTGAGGCTGGAGATTTGACTGTTCTTTTCCTATGGAGAATGACAGATCGTTCCAAGGCTTCACTTCTCTCCTACAGACGTCATAGAGACATAAGCAGATACCAGGACACATTTCACTTCTTCCGCTGCTCACCGCTCCCTCAAGGGATGGGTCAAATGCGGAGAACAAATTTCACACATTCAGGTGTGTGACAATCAGTGGAACTTTACCTTTACCTTTACAAACACACGCCAACAGCTTTAGCCTTTATCAAAATTGCAGTGCAATACCTATAAAGAAACAATATTAAAGGGTCACTTCTGTATTTTTCAAGCTTGACCCCATTTCCCCATGTTTTTGTGTGCAAGTTAATAATGGAGACAACAATTTCTGAAATTGGGCCAGTATTGAAAGAGCACTGCATTCCTGCGAGCAATTGTGCACCGTCAATTTACTACCATTAAAAGTGTTTGTTATTGCTACGGACAGTCTGGCAACATGAGAATTCCCTCAGAGAAATGAAATGTTTTCCTGTGTCTTTCGCTGCTCTGTTTATTATTGTGACCAAGTCTCCTTCAAGGAGAGGTGCCGCTCTGAAATCTCACAAGAGGTGCCTAACTCTTAATAACAGAAATGTTAGTGAGAGATGGACAGAGTAGTGCCAAGAAGAGTGTGTTGTGTTGGAGTTCAGATAGTATAGCTTAGTGTTATCTAGTCTCTATATACAGACTCTACATACAGTGAATGTAGATTCTGTAGGCAAACCCTGGAGATCTTGCCTCCGGAAGAATAGCAGAAGAGCACTGGTTTCCGGTTGTAGGCTGTTTGTAGTCCACATGATATTGATCAATCACGTTTGAGCCGGCTGCAGTTGTTGCCAGGTTAAATGGTCCGCGCGGTGAACTAACGAGGCGGAACATAATTGGCATCACTGCAGACTCTGAATCCATCGCAATGGTTCAGCATATTTACTTATATATATACAGAAGTCGGAAACGGAAATTCGCCTCCTCCGCCCAAATCAAACCGGAATGCCAAAAAATCGGGGGTCTGCCCCCAGAGGCTGTATCACCGTCTGCCGGAAGTCAGACGCCAAATACAGCCAATAGGTTCCGAGAATGAGTGTCATCTAAAAGATTTGTAATGTCATGACTGAATATTTAGTTGATTACGAAAATGCAGAAGCATGAGCCAGACTTTGATGACAAAAACAGACTGTATCAGTGACAGGTAAGAAAAAGCGTTTCATTTCACCAATGAGTTCTCTCCATAATGTTGTCAGACACTTAAAATTTTAACCTGTCAGTAGAAAAAACAACCACTTTTAGTGGACGTAAATTGATGCCACTACAGCTGCAGCTGTCCCTCCCAATACTGGACTAGTTTCAAAAACTGCTGTCTCCATTAGTCACTTAGACCAGTGGTTCCCAACCTGGGGTTCCTGAACCCTATTAGGGGTCACCAAAGCTTCACGGAGGCCTTCTAAAACTTAGGGGATGTAAGACAGCTTAAAAAAATATACAGTAGGCCTATATCTCAGTATTTTATTCCTTTCTGTGAAGGAAACTGAATAAAGTTCATATTATTATTCAAGATATAAACTTAAAAACAATGTCACAGGGCACGATGAAGACCTGAACACAAGCTATATTCACAGAGCCTTCACTGTCTCCTAACAGCCTCCTACTGCAGTTTAAACAACCAAAGAGCTCACAGAACAATGGCTAAGTGTCAGGGAGAAGAAAACACTGAATCTGCCAAAAAAAGAAGTCTATTAAGTCTGTATAATTGTTCAATTTAAAAAAAAATGCATAAAATAGACAAAGAATGGTATAAAAAGTTCTTAAAAATATCAAGAACTCATCTCTGAAGCAACATTCGTGGGAAATAATCTGCTCAAAATTCATTCTGCAGCCACTGTGTTCAGTATCTGACTTAATTGCACTGATTTATCAGGTGTTCTGTGCTGTTATTGTTATACATTGAATATAATATGAAATATCCATAAAATATGTCACTTAGTCAGGGGTCATCATTTAACTCAATGATAGAAAATCCCCCTATGGGATAAAGGTTGGAAACCACTGACTTAGACACTAACACATTGAGAGATAGGGTCCAGGTTCTAAAAATACTGCAGTTCCCCTTTAACACCTGATGGATACTTTTCTGCAAGTCACCATCAGAGCCAAACAAAGCCTTGTTTCTCTAAGCATCTATCAAAACAACCTTGCGGCACGCTGGATTTCAGACACCTTGCACAAGTGGAGTCTTTAAGCCACTACACATAGAGGTAGATCACATGCACTTTTCCAGCGTGAGGGAATGAGGGCAGAGGGGGTGACGAAAGAAGTGGGGGGGGGGGGGCAAGAGAACTAAGGCCATTGTTTGGATCACACAAATCGGCTGTGGCTCCCTACAAAGCAGGCTGAGCCGCGGTGTTGTAAGAAGCGTCACGTGCGAAGCCTGATCTGAACTGTGGCATGGCCACCTGGAGGGAGAGCTGGGGTGATGGCGAAGGCCACAGGGACACGGTGCTGAGAGGGGAGCTAGCACTTTCTAGTTATGTGCTGTTTTCAGATTGATATTTTAGGACACATTTTCCCTACTGCGACCTTTTATACTTTTATAACTTGAATTTTTTCTCTTTCACAAGTAAAGTTTTTGCAGAATTATTGATCTTGATCTGTGTTCCCTCTGCAGTGGTAGCAAAGAGGCCCAGCTGACTGAGAGGGATTCTGGATCCAGGTCCAGATCAGGCTGTCCCCAAGCCCAAAGCTTGTTAGGCTGTGGGGATTTTCCATTCACTACTTCATGCTTCAGCTCTATATGCTTGTCAACACAATGCTTATTCACCCAATAACAAACACACAAACAATAACAAGACGCTGCCAGTGCTAAAACATAAAAGGGACTTTATGTGGGCCAGAATGAGGCCAACTGGGGAGAGCAACGATGCTACCCACTGCCTTGCGTTGCTTCTAAATACTGCAGATGCTTCAGCATATGAGACAATGGCAGAAACGCACATCCCGCTAACAAGCAAGATTAATTAAAAAATAATCCTGCTACTTTTCACAGACATCAACCATCCAGATACAGCTGAATAATTTAAAATGTTGATCCATAAATATACCTCATGAATAAATAGTGCTGCACCAGTTTACTGCCAGCAGCTCTTAATGACATACTAATACTGGGTTTCTCTGACCACTGATGACCATGTCCTCACAAACCGGCTGGCCCTCCCTGCGATGCTCTTGGCCCACTTGACACATTCTTGGCCACAGCAGCCGAAATCTTGACCAAGCAGCCCCGAGGCGCCCCTTGACCTCCCTCTTTCGTCTGCCCTGCCAAAGAAACGAAAAACTCCAAACAACTAGGACACAGCACCGAAAACAAGACGCGGCGACACCAGAGCTCGAGTCAGGGTAAGAGAGAGGACATGGTGGCTGCCATGGGAGTGTGTTATTCTGATGTTGCTACTCAACGCAGTCTTGTCAAAAAGATCACGGGCAGCAAAAGAGCAGGCACGGCAACAGCTAGCCGCAGAGCCCTGAGGGCAACAATACCCCTGTTTATTTCTGACAGCTATTCTATAAACACTTCACTCCGCAGGTGGAAAACAACACATTAACCTGCCACTCCAACCACACCTGTGGGTGCCTCACTAATACTAGAGTGTGTTTATTTTCAGCTCCCTTTGTCCAGGCAATCACGTCTCCGTTTAACAATGTTTTTGGACAAATTGATAGCGTAAATGCAGTTTATTCTAACAACCTCTGGCTTTCACCCTGGTGGCAGACTGCGTGCCCTCTCTGCACTCTGCACTTGCTGCTTGGATCTTTGCTCTCCCCGCTCACCCCCTTTTCCTTCCAAGATATCAACACCACATTTTCATTCCTTCCTGGGGGGGCTTCTGGGGTGGCTGGCAGGGCGACAAGCAAAGCAGGAAGGCTAAATCCAGCTCTTGAAAGCACAACAAACTGAGCCTTCTCCAAACACAGCGGCACCACTGCTCCTCAGGGTACAGAGACCACTAAGCAAACAGTTCTATCAGCAGAGTAAATTGCAAAATTCATACAGGACAACACCACCAGATACCCCAACCAAATAAATAGCTTGGGACTATATCGGTTATGAAAGAGGAAAAGTAAGCAAATACACACAAAGGAAATCAATGGTGGAATTGCAAGAGGTTATGTCATTCATTCACGCACAAGTATTTCCTTAAGCTTAAGCATAAAAGAGCAGATAATAAAAGTTCACACACAGACACTCCTTTTTGTCTCCCTTTCTTCTATTTTCTCTCACAAACACACACAGATGAAAGAAGAAAAATAGATCTGTTGCCCTCGGCATAAGGTTCTTAACTATATTCTCAGATTGAAAAGGCTCATTATTTGATTCATTCACCTCCTATTTCCTCACAGTGGACCCGAGGATTAACTTAAAACTATTAGCACTGTGCAAGTTTTTCTTGTAAAGAGCAGAGAGGGGGCCATACTGCTGCCCCACAACAACTAAATATCTGAAAGGCATTTAGTCTGTTTTGGCTTAGAGTTCTTACCCAGAAAGCAAGAGACTAACTTTAATCATCGCAAATTAAGCGCCGAGCCCCTCTCCAGACAGTCATTTTCATTTGTTGCGCAGAGAATTAGAAAACTAATTCAAAGGACAGACGACTAATTATCGCGCTGAAAAACAGCTATGCAAATGACAGGAAAGGCCCAAGGGGACTTCGGAGAGAAGGATGAGAGTAATCGTCACTGTACGAGCCAAGAAACCAGAGGAGACCGACGTTAAACAACCACCGCGGAAGGCAAGCTGTGTGTTCAATAATGCAATCTCGCATACAGGATGTAGTCGTTTATTACCACTGCTAATCAGACACAAGGTAGATTGCCATGCAGAGTGAAAGACCAGCCGAAAGGCATCGCCAGGTGTTCAGCATCTGGGTGTCTACACCTTCATGATGCAGGGTGGGGGGCTTTAATTATCATATTATTATTGCTCATGTCCCTGATTCTCCTGCATCATAAGCCCCACTCTATCTCTCTCCATGTCCCAGGCTTGCCCCCCCCCCCTTTCCAAAGGGTGCCTCTGTCCTGGCCCACCCCCTTCTGCAGAGAGCCCTGCTGAGATTACATAATGGTCTTTTTAAAATTTAAACCCCTGACACGCTTTTCTTGGCTGAACACAGGCCGGCCGGGCTCGCTTGTCCTGTTTCAAGGGGCCAGCTTTGCCCTCTCTACTGCCCCGGCCTCATGTCCTCATCTAAAAATGGCCAACTGGTGGCCTGTGGATCACATCCGGCTCACCACACCCTTAAATAGAGCATGTATATTATTTCTGCATGAAGTTTCTCTATATGTCTTTACTGTTACTGCTGCACAAGCTCCGTCCGTATTAACTCTTTTTGAGACCCCTATGAATCTTCGACATGAATAAGTTTGGTGCTGCTGAAAATATGTGCTCAAATAAATAACTATTTTTAATTTACTTCTTTGCTTGTCGGATGAAGTCATAAGAAGGGCTGCCAACTCTCACAGACTGACTGCAAGGCTCATGCAATCGACACTTTTCACACGCTCTCATGTCCGTATCTCTTTGCAATGGAAAAAAAAAACCCAGCAAATTTATAGGCCTGACTGTAAGGCCGTGTCGTGAAAAGACAATACTGACAGCAGCACAGCACAACAGCAGCACCATAAAACACTGTGGTCAAGTGAGCTGTCCTATGGAAAAACCCTGTCAGGCCAGCTGCCACTTGGATCTACTCGTGCCGTTACGGTACCCATACTTGGAGCGGCCAAAGAGGACAAAGGAAGACTCGCATTTCAGTAATATTTTCTCATATTTTATATTCCAAATAAAAACATCACCAAGAAGTCCTAATTTGATAAAACGGTTTCTATAAAAGGTTTGCAGAGAAGCGCAATGGACTCCTGCTGCAAAGTCTCTCTTGTTGTGACCATCAGTAGTTATACTGTGTATCACTGTGCAGGGCAAGTCGGCTTAGATGATGCTGTAAAATAATGAAAATGACACCATTTTCAAACTTCATAAATCAAATACATAAACCTTTTTTTCAGAGGTTTGCTAAAACTTTCAATATAATCTAATGACCCTGACTGTGACCATATAAAATCTAAAGTCATTTTATTGTACAGGTTTGTTTTGTATTTTGAAAATTAAATCGTGAAATCTCAAAGCACTGTAGCCCATAGAAAATCCTTTCTTTCAGAGGTTTGCTGAAATTTTCAATACAGTCCTGTTCAGGGTGACCCTGACTCTGACCATGAAAAAAGTCATTTTACTATCTCACGCCAGACTACATTTAAATGTTGGCAGCCTTAGTCATAAGAAATATGTATTGTACCATGTAATTTGAAACTGGTGGAGTTCTCCTCAACTCTATGGAGCATTTTAGCATCTTTCAGGTCATTGTTTGGGATTCACAGCTTATAACTTTATCCTTTTGTTTCAGTCTAACTGCTCTCATCAGCATTGTTTCCAGGTGCAGCAGGCAGCCGTTTTTTTAAGAGAACTTTGCTAACTAGCTCATGGTGGAAAATTAAACAGAGAGTTAAAATTAGTGTTAAATTGGCCAGAAACCTGGTCTCACACCCAACTCGTCAAATACCAATGCTTGGTCAGAGGCCCTCGGTATCAGATAGTGACACACTGAGGAACCCTTTACTGGCGCTTTGAGGCACACCAGGAGGCAGCACGTTTTGATGTTCCTAACAACTTGCATAGTATAAAAGAGAAAGTCTGCATAGGGTAGGAGAGAGGGAGGATGGGCGGGTCAAACAAACTCTGGACCTCTACCCGGGAGGGTCTGCTGTTCATTTCCCATGCAAAACCAAACCATGTTTTTTTTCTAAACCCAACCACATGCTTTTATTACCTACACCGAAGGAAGTAAAACTAAACTTTTTTTACTTATGTTTCAAGTGTATTTTAAGCCCAGTTCAGACCAAAGATTCGTGATGAGATGAGTTGAAAAAGGCAGCTACTTAAAATACATTCTAAAAACCTGCCAATTCATTCCAATGCAACTAAATGAGACGGTGTATCATCTCTATGCAACAACTCTCTGTACTTCCATTTTGATTTCCAGCTTTTGGGGCTTATTTTATGGCTGAATATAGTGTGTAGCTTCTTAAAACATGAATAAAGATAGTGATAGAGAGATACTGACTATAGTTGCATTTGTAGTAGTGATGAAATGGCAAAAAACATAAAATGAGCATCAGATGGACTGTATTCAGAATAAATACGCCACAGTATTATAAGTAAGTAGCGCCAATTTATCAGTCAACAAGAAAGTGTGTGTGTGTGTGAGGGGGCATAAGCACATACAGCAAGCTGCAGCAGCAACCCACCGTTCGACACCGGCACACGTGAGGATGGAAACAGAGGTCTCTGCGAGGACGGAGCACCTGACGCTGCAAGCAAACACGCCATCTTTGGCCATTTTGGTTTGACCAGTGGACCTCACTATAAGCTGAGTGGCTGTTGAAACAGGTGATGCGCTTTACATTCTAAAACCAGCTGCCAGTGATTTGACCAGCGGAGTTACAGGTGACACCATAAGCCGATTTAAGTTGAGCTCAGACGGCCAGTTCTGTTTCTCTACAGCATTCTAAAACAGTTTTGTCTTGTTGCAAATCATTGGTCTGAACTGTGTGTATTTAACAAGCCGAAACTGCATTTCCTGTGAAAATGGAAGTTTATTTTAAAAGGACACAATGCATGCCACAAGTGTATATTGACACGCCACTTGGTACGTCTTATACCACTGCTATAAGATGCCTCGGTGTGTTGGTATCTGACACCGAGGGCTACTGACCAAGTGTCAGTATTGACAAGTTGGGAGTGAGACATGACACCAAATCAGTGTTAATGTTGCTCTGTGTCTTCTGGATGTGTAAGTACCAACAACTGTTTGGTAAAAAGGTAGCAGCACCAACTCCATAAAGTGTTAATATATCAGTATTAAAGTTCAGCTTGGTGCCTCCAAGTGTAAAAAAAAAAAAATCAATTAATGCAGATACTCTGGCCAAATTTCCTGGTTTCAGTACATTAAATATTGATTACTCTGCAGCACGGAGTGAAGTTCTACGGTACAACTACTTCAAGTCTTGGGTATTGGGTCGTGGGGATGTTGTTGCTTCTCTGTGACTCAATAAAAGTAGAACGTAACACATAACTCACTATGATAGTGTCATACTTTGCAGACAATTTCGTGCAAAAACCATTCACTGCCAAATTACCGCACTCCATGTAAATACAGGCACATTACCTTATGAAGCATGAGCTGATTTAAGAGTCGTACACGCTCATGGTGACAATCCTTCTCCTCTGTTGGTGTGTGATGTAATGCCTGCATGAAGATTTGTGTGTATGTGTGTGCTGGTGGTGGCTATTGGGGAACGCCATTTGAAGAATACAATGTGAAGCATCTTTGAACTTTTTTTTAAGAGAGATTAAATGTTTGCTTTATTGTCTGTATGAGAGAAATACGTTGAGTGTATGTGTGTAGAGGAGAGGCAGACTGTGTGCACATGCTCTCACACCTGCAGCAGGTTCTTGTAGGGACAGGGCAACAGACTCTTTCATGTTGAGCAAAGGTTGTTTTCCTTAACATGCTGATGGTTATCTGGACTGGGTGGTGGCTGCTTTAAGGAGACAGTAGCAGGATCAGACAGATCTCTTCCTCTTCCATATCTGAACAGTGTAACTACTGGCTTTGGGTCAGCTGTCGAGTAAATGACACCGTTGATCAAAAATACACTAAACAGATAAATAAACCCCTTTGTCTCATTACAACTGCTGCAGGTCTGACTTCTGAGCAAGTAGTGCAAAGATTTAATCTCTTTTTTTTAAGGCAGTCTTTCATTTCTTTTGATAGGAGCCAGTGAGACGCACATTACATCATGAAAGATTATGTTTTCCACTCTGAAAGTGGCTGTTACAAAAGTGCTACATCTCCTAAAGAGATAATTGCAGCCTAGGTGGGAACTGTCTTTAGAACTGTCCTTATTACAGGCCAGGGGCAGGGGACGTCATTTCAGCGTCACACACTTCCTGTGCTTCCAGGGCACGTTCACTGCACGTGGGAATATTTCAGGACCCCAATAAAGGCTACACCCTGGGGAGATGGCAGCTCTACGAGAGCCCCCACCCTACCTGTTGGCTATCCAGACGAATAATCTTCACATTTATCTTCACTGCGTGGCTTTCAATTGTTAATTGATTGGGAATGCAGATCAAAGCTCTATATAAAAGGTCATATGCCCAGACAACCATTTTGTTTTTGTTTTACTCTTTCAGTATCCCTCTATACCAGTCTGACCCAGCACCCCGGGGTACAAAGAACAGCATTGTGGGGGTTACACAGCAGGGCAAAGCAGCTGCACTGGACAGTGGCTGACTTCACTGGCAATAGCCAACACACTAACAAAGGCCACTGTGAAGCCCCATCCACATCAGTGAATAAATAAACCTCTCTCATGCATCTTTTTAACCAGAAGCATCTGCAAAAGCACCTTCACAAAGGGCACATTTATCACAACAATAAAACTACAAATGCCTCCCAGGGCACGGGTGGTGTACATACAGTTTGGGATACAAGCTCATAAAGCATAAGATAACATGGCATTTCAATCAATTTTCATTTTTAATCCTTGTGACATCTCCTCCAGCTCACATAAACGGATTAGCGTTATTTTTTTTCTCCCCTCCGTGTACTATATCTGCTAATTACAGAGAAGCATCAGGGCCAGGCATGACAGCGAAAAAATGAAAGGTGAATAAAGTTGAAATGATGAGAATGAAGTTGAACTTTTGGTATTAGTGTCAGACATAAGAAAAGATTAGAAAAAGAAGGCATAAGACTAGATTTTTTTTTTTTTTTTGCATTTCAACAATAAAGTTGGAGTGTTGAGAATAAAGTTGAAAAATTGAAAATAAAGTCAAAATTTCAGAGTTAGTACCAGGCATAGGAAAAATATATATGTTTTTATTTTTTTATTTTTTTATTTTTTTGCATTACGAGAATTAAGTTGAAATGTCGAGAATAAAGTTAAAATGCGAAGAATTAAGTCATAAAATTTTCCTGTAATAAAACAAAACCTCTCTGTATTGCACACAGAGGTAACCATGGATACCCTTGCATCTGTCCATTACCAACTATTTCAGTTTCCACAAATGTGGCCACCTCTTTCAATTTTGTGTGATAGCTCCTTCTGAAGAGAAGCAATTTTTTGGCACATTATTTTTTTGGCTTTGTTCCATCTTTAGATGGGACAGTCTAAGTGTGACGGGGGGAGAGAGGGGGTGCTGTGCAGTAAAGGGCCACAGGCTGGAACTGAGCCTGCAGCCACTGTGGCAAGGACATTGCCTTCATATATGGGACGCCTGCTCTACCTACTAAGCCACCGGGTGCCCCATTTTTGGCACAGTCTCTTAAAAGAAAAATAATTTCCATGTCACTGTAACAGATTCTCAAGTACAATTTTTTAGTTTGTAAAGGTAGTCATGTGTGCTTGCACTAGAATTTTGATTTATTCTCATAAGTCCAACTTTAATCTCAAAATGTCAACTTTATTATTGACTTTTAGACTTTATTGTTAACATTTTGACATACTTCTCAAAATGCAAAAAAAGAAAACATCTTTCTCCCAATTTTTTCTTACACCTGGTGCTAATATTGAAGGTTATTCTTCTCAATATTTCAACTTTATTTTCGAAATGCAAACAAAAAAACTTCCTCCTTTCATTTTTTCCCTTTTGCCTGGCCCCAATATTCTACCCTAACTAATAATCCCAATTTAACTGGATTGACATTATTCAGCGCATCACAGCTTTGACTCCCAACATCTGCTCTTCATCAAACATCATGTAGTTTAATCTCTCTGTTTTCCTGACAACATTTTGTTTTGTGTTTTGATAATCTGACAGTAGAAGGCCTCAGGAAACGCAGGGAGAGAGGGGGAAGATGTGACGAAGGTCTGAACTGAAAGATGGATGTGATCACACAGAAGACAGAAATCTTTAAAATTGGGTCACAAATATATATACTTTAAGTCTGTAAAAAATGTGACTCAAACAAGAGTAAATGTAAGTGCATTTCTGGGCTTCTTTCAATTGCAGATTTGCTGCACGAGCATCTATTCACAGCAGTAGGATGGTGTATGTGGGACTGGCTCAAATAAACTACAGCACCCGTGCTCCTCGTAATGAAGAAATATGTCACCCAGTGCAACTGTGTGGCTCACTGATGTATTGTTAAAAGATTTTGAACAAAAATAGAGGCTCAGAGGAATAAATTATATCAAGCTTTGGCAACTGAGGCAATACTTGGTAATAGGATGAGTTTGTTGATAGTTTTGGTCTGTTCATGACGATTGTTGACAAAAAGAAAACACCACACTTATCCTTTAATTTCAGTTTAACTAAAATAAAACCACAATTCAGTGGAGAGCAACCTGACAGACTGTTGGACCTTCTGTTCTGACTTCTGCTCTTAACATGTTTACTCCAACCTTTAAAACAGCTACACTCTAAGAAAGCTAAGATGAAGATTGGTATTTCTTTTGTCTCTCTGACTCACTCCTTTTCCACCTGACACTGAGAGGAGGCAGGTCCCTCTGCAGCTTAGGTCCTATAACTGTTGTTTGTGAGAGAGTTTGGCATAAGGTTGACGGAGAAGAGGGAGACAGAGGATGGAGTCACTGTTGTTTCTGTCCCAGATAGAGACACGGAAGGAGGCTGGCCCACAGATGAGAAGGGGGGAGAAGAGCAGGTTGTGAAAAACAGCAGGTTTCTCCATTGCTCTGGGCGAGTCTCTAATGACTTCCAGACTGACTCTCGTACAGTCGCTGCGTCTAGACTTGCAGCTATGGCACTCTACCCTGGCCTCACTCACTCTCTGCCAGGCCAACCACCCCCCAACCCCTCCTCACACAAAGAAACATGCACACACACATAAACACACTGCCCCCCCACCCCCAAACCAAGCCCTCTGTCCTCTTAGAAAACTACAGGCGTTTCAGCCTGAGAGGCTGACCAAAAAGACACTGCTGCTTTCATCCCCTCCCCAGGGATTCGGCCTCAAAGCATCTCCACTCTAATGAAGACTTTGAAACGACGGCTGTCTTTTTTTTTAGTACGACTTTTGGTTTCGTCTCATGACTGCGTCCTCTGTGGCTCTGAATGCAAAGGGAAATCACATCGATCAAAACAAGACAAACTTTGTACATCTCCTAATTGTGCATGACAGGACTGTTTGAAGGCAGAACGACCTCTCGCGCTCGCTCATAAAACATCCCATTGTTTTCTCCAGCCTGGCTGTGGTTAGCCAAATAAATCTAATGGCCTGACAATCTCAGTCTGTTCGCCGACGACTACTTTTAGAGTGCATTCGGAGGGATCAAACACTACAGTAACATATTAGCATACCTTTGCTGTTACTAAAAGGAATGCCTTAAAAGCCAGCACAGCACGTTTTGCACTCGGAGACTGCACCTGTTGAACAGTGTTCGAGTCCAATTACATAATTCACACATTGCCTAAAAAACTATCTCCTGCACAGATGGAGATGAAGATGTTACATTAACCAATTATGGGTTAGCATTTTTACAGATGAATAATATTCATGATTTGGCTCTCTTTTCATTTCATTGGTGGAATCTAACTACCGGTAAGTACATTTACTCAAGTGTTGTACAGAAGTACAAGTTTGCTGTACTTGTACTTTACTTTTTCTACCTATTTTTACTCCATTACATTTTGGAGACAAATATTGAACTTAAATTCAGCTTCATGTATTTGACAACTTTCGTAACTAGTTATGTTGCATATTTAGATTATTAATACAAATCAAATATAAATCAGCTAATAAAAAATGACATACTATTATTGATTAAGTTACTAAGCAGCATATAAAATCAGCTCCAACTAGCATAATATACATTAATCTGAATTAAGCCATTCTACAAAAGGAGTACTTTAACTTTGGTACTTAAAAAAGTCCAGGGTATTTAAGGGGATATATTGGCAGAAAAGGAAAATAATATAATATAATATAATATAATATAATATAATAAGTATTAAGTAAGTAAAAGTTTTCTTTAGTGTATAATCACCTGAAAATAAGAACTGTCCTGTTTTCGTTACCTTAGAATGAGCCATTTATATAAACATCCATTGAGATCGCCATTTTGCGCTGCCATGTTTCTACAGTAGCCAAAAGTGGACAAACCAAACCCTGGTTCTAGACAGGGCCATTCACATTTTTGCGTTTTCAGGTCAGCCACCGTAGTTAGCAACCCTTACGCAAAGAGCAGCATCAGAAAAACAATGTTTTTATTTTTATGTGAAACCCTTTATTTCAGTTTTAATCACCTGGCCTGTTTGTTTTGGAGAGGAACAGACCTCTGTGGATAATGTGGCTCCCAGTAAAAACCACCTAACAATAAACACTGAAGTAGGGCTGCCCCCGACTAAGAATTTTCCTAGTCAACCAATAGTTGTCATTTAAGGGCCATTAGTCGACTAGTCGCCCACATGTTTACGACTAAGTTTGTTCGACTATTAGGGGGCAGCCCTACACTGAAGGAACCCTAACCAGGAGTTCAGGATTGGTACATAGGAGAAGTTCCAGCTGGTTGCAATCTGTGATCCTCACCACTAGATGCCACTAAATCCTACACACTGTTCCTTTAAGTAAATGTTGATGCTCATACTTTTGTCATTTTAGTTGAATAAGATTTTAAACACCTGACTTTTACCTGTAACAGAGTATTTTTACATTATAGTATTGTTACTTTTACTTAAGTAAAACATCTGAGTACTTCTTCCACCACTGTTTAATTTCCCCTTATTCCCATCAGAGATGATGAGATTATTCCACATAGTTACACACAATTCATACTGTAGAATTAAAAAGGGCAAACTATCTGCTATGTGTTGTGAAAAAGAAGTGTCCTAAACCCACTAGACTAGGGGTGCTTTAAATGATATAATACACATATAGAGATCTGCATAAGCTGAGAAGCATTTCCTCTCCACACTGCAATTATCTTCCCTGAATGGTTTAAATGTCAGCCAAAGTTCACTGTGCTGTGAAAAGCACATGCAGCAGGATCATAACAATCAGGGTAGCCCACAGTGTCAGGATACAATATCTTGGACTCAATATTTTATATTTTTTTTAAGACTTACAAACATCAGGCTCCTCATCAGAGCCGTCCGGGCAGTCCTTCTCCCGATCGCAGCGCCAGCCCTTAGAGATGCACGTCACCCCATCTTTACACACGAACTGCTTCGGGCTGCAGGTCTTTGGAGCTGGAAAGAGACAAAGAAAAAAGTGAATTAATTAAAAGATTTCTGAGGGGAAAAAAACAGCTCCTTTTGTGTCAGCGATCTTTATTTCTGAGGTCTCATTAGCAAGCGAGGTCTGTTGTGTTCAGAGTCAATAGTGGCCCTCACTGGCCCTA
Organism: Epinephelus lanceolatus; assembly: GCF_041903045.1. NCBI lineage: Eukaryota > Metazoa > Chordata > Actinopteri > Perciformes > Serranidae > Epinephelus > Epinephelus lanceolatus. The sequence continues at coordinate 14,519,666 of NC_135734.1, forward strand.
ATTAGGTCCTGGAAAGTTGCTATTTGATGGAGGGGTTGGAGGGCGGATACACAAAAACCCAAACACACACATTCATGCGGGCTTTGCGTAAACTTGCTGCACCTAAATATCCAGGTCAGCGTTCCCAGGCCAACAGCAGTGATGCAACACGTCTGGAGGATATCAAAGAACATCTTGTTCTGTGAATTGCCCCCCCATCACCATCATCCATATCCCCTTCAATCCAACCTTCCAAAAAGAGAGGAAAAAACGGCCCACTCCAGCCGCAGCCAAATGGGGGAGCGTATTCAAGCCCACACAGTCCTCTCAGAACAGCAAATAAACACTTTGACAACATACATACACACACCCTAGCAACAAAGCTGAGTCACCCGGGGGCATTCGGGGGACGGAGTGGAGTTTGATACAACTTACTGCTGAGTGGGAAATATGTAGGAAAAAAAGCAGCGTCCATATTCTTTTAAAAAAAGGCAAGATAAAGAAATGTGCAGGATGTACATGAGTACATTATATTATGCTTGGGATTTTACAAACCCAATTTGAAAATGTAAGCCATGACCCAAGCTTCATAATGGTCTTTTATTCAGCAGGTCCTCAGCCATCATTGGAAAGTATAGCAAAGAAAAGAAAGTATTAATGGACTGGCCAACTTCAACTGTGCCATTCATGTTGTCCTAGTTTCACAAACAAGCCTTTTATTTGCACGTCTTGCATGTTATGTTGCACTAAATAATTCAAATGTCAAACTTCTTTCCTAAAATCCTCTTGTAAAGCTACGTTTCACACCAAACAGGTCTGTTTTATTCTCACCACTGGCAGTTGTTAGTCATTACAAAACTCATTAAAGAAGTTTATTAATTAAACATCAGCAAAAGTAATAGTAAGTGATGTATTAGGTGCCAACAACTGCCTTCAAATACACACAATGAGAATTTGCTGTGGTTTATACCACTTTCATATTATGAGCCACGCAATCACGCCAGCCTCCCACTTGTAATTCTGAGTCAGAGATGTCGGGATTTACTGACAACAGCGATGTCTCCTACTTGATGAAAAGACATGACTTGTCAACAAACTGTTGGCAGAATGGAGAATGGCTGTAAATGCACCAATGCTGGCAGTCGCATATAATAATCCAATACTGACACATTGTTTGTGTCTGCATGGTTTCACTTGGTAACAAACTGCTACAAATATCAGATACAACCAAAGTAGCTCATTTAGGTTATTGGATGGTATATGGATAATTGCATTGGTATCATTAAAATCTTATATATCATATAAGATATATAAATCTTATCTTATATCTTATATATTCCCATCATTAGCTCAGACAGTAAATTTATTGAGACTTTGGACACCAGAAGGAACAACCCTCCTCTTTTGACTGAGGCTACCTCCTCACTCTAACAGCAGGTCATAGAAAAAGGATGAAAAGAGTAAAACTGAGACCTTATAATAGGATATTTGACCACATGTCACGGTAATATAGAGTTAATAGTATTAAAAAGAAGAATTACATTACACTTTTTTATCACTTTTATTCATGAGGCTCTGCAGGACCATGTCATATTGTGGGTGTAAAGCAACAGAGGGCATCGGGACACTTAAGGACTAAAGCATCAGCTGAATAATAAACAAATCTAATGAAGTAGTTGCTTCCATAAAACAGTATTTCCTTCAAAACTATTATCCACTAAAGCCAAACAAACATTTTACCAGCTGACATTTAAAAGAGAGCAACAGGCAACCCCAAACTATGACTGGAATTCCCTCACTTATTTATCACCGGGTTGTTATTGAACTGTTTCTCTGTCATCTCAGCTCATGTCTACACCTGGACAGGTCCTTTTTATACACACTCAACTTTCATTACCTCTGCCAAGGAGGTTATGTTTTCGCCGGCGTTGGTCTGTTTGTCTGTTTGTCTGCAAAATAACTCAAAAAGTTCTGAATGGATTTTGATGAAATTTTCAGGAAAGGTTGATAATGGGACAAGGAACAGATGATAAAATTTTGGTGGTGATCAGTTGAAGCGAAGTGGATAAAATAATAAAATGGAGGGAAATCCAAGCTGCTTGGCGGAGGTCTGCGATCTCCGAGTGCTTTTCTAGTTTCTTTCTGTCATCACATTGACTCAAGTGCGATGTCTGAAAACTGTCATCATCTGCCCTGTAGCCTACAGATACTTTTCCAGCTGCTTAGGTCAGAGTATAAAGCACTGATTGGAAACATTAATGTTAGTGTAACCCCTCGATTATTTAGGCACATAGCATGACGAATAAGACAGAGGGGAAGCATGGGATAGACGAGGGGTGGATGATGGGATGAAGCAGGATAAACAGGATGACTGTATTTACATTTAATGCTAGCCTCCAACTCCAGCGGTGAAGGGAATCTTGAAATGGAGCTCAACCTAAATACCATGAATTCAACCTGACATACTGCTACACACATTGACACACTCCCCAGTTATCCCCCTCTGTGTACCGCTGTGATCGCTGTGATCGGTGTGTGTGTGTGCGTGCGTAGGGCATCTTTTTCTCTCTCAGAATTCACAAGGATTTGAATTATTCATGAGATGCAACCAGGCTTGTGTTAACGCGTTTCTTCTTTGCTCCTCATCCCTCTTCTTTCTTGCACATTTATTTGTTTGTTTGTTTGTATAGAGGTGTCAACACTGGCCCTAGCAGGTCACTAGTTGCGGTGCGTCTGTGTATTGTTTATTTAGACGTGCCTTAACTCGACTTGCTGTTCACTTTGCTCCCAATAATGGCTGTGGGATGAGTGCACGCCCGCCTCAGCCTCAACCACGAGATGCTGCTGACAGAAACATATCAGGGACCAGAGGAAGTAGGTCAGGAGGTTAGCTAGCTGAGGGTGAAGGCAGTCAGCTATAAGGGTTACTGTACCACCAGCTCAGCTGTGATGGTTAGAGAGAAGCGAAGGGAGAGCAGACAACACGCACGGTCAGAGCCACCAATACAGTCGGCCTCAGGTCATCAAATCACAACAAGATATCTGAAAATATGCAACAGTTATAAACATAACTGCATATATGGTGAATAATGGTTCATATCGCTTAGGGATAAGTTGTGAAAAATCTCTCCCTTGACACCATTTTCCATTGAAAGTTGTATTTCCTTGTGATTCTCCTTGATTTTCACTTACAAAACAATAAAACTCAAACGCAGCGCAAACCACACCCGTGACCAGGTTGGCAAGCTCAGACAATGGGTGCATCTCTTCCTTTAATGGCATACACAGTTCCTCAGTGAAATGCAGAGTTACATCCAGCCCTGTCGGTTTTAAAATGAAACGTCTGACAAACATCCACAGCTGCAACAGAAAACTGTAGCCTGTTGTGCATTTACACTGAGTACAGATCAGTCTGATAACAGTTCATAAGCGTATTTTACTGCTCAGGCACTGAATGCATGTGCCATTTATGTTCCAGAGTGTATTCATCTGTTGCATCTGTATTTATTTATATTAAGTTACGTGATTTAATAATCACCATAGTCACCCATTGGTCTGTAGTCACTCATTTTGAAGACTCGAGTTCAGCACCTCCACCATCTTGGCTTTTTGGACCCAGAAGTGGCCATATTTGTGTGAGAGGCTGGAGCGAGGCGTGTATACGTAACTTTAAGCCTTAATAAAATGTAAATGGGTGAGTTATATAAACATTTACCCCCCATTAAGTTGTCATAAATTAGTAAATTAGCCATAGAGAGTAAAACCGTCTTTTGTACCAGGCTGTAGACATGTTTTTTGTTGCTGTAAAGTAGGCACATGGGTGCCTGTGGGGATTAACTTGTTTTTAGAGCCAGCCCTCAAGTGGTCGTTCCAAGAACTGCAGGTTTTGGCACTTCCATGTTAGCTTCATCTTTTAGACCCCGAGGTTGCTGCTTGGGCATCACATGATGTCACCAAATGTAAATTCATAACACCGATGGATAGTTACAATGTATTTATTTATAGATAACAAGACTCTCCTGCCCACGCTGACTAATACAGATAATAAAGGTTCAAAGTACAACAGTGTATTAGGGGGAATTGTAGATTGACATTTTCCAGAATTTAAGTTGAATTTCCAATATTAAAATCTCAAATTTACGAGAACAAAAACTCAGATTTTACCTGAGATTAATGTCATAAATTTGCACCACAGGCGCAACCAGAAAACAGAAAATCCCCGCAAACACTCAGATGTTGAATGACTGCTGTTTGAATGTCCAATCAAGACGTCCCGTTCTAGTTAAATAAAAAGTTCCAAAATTAAAGTTGTGCCAACGTCTGGGACGTTACCTGGCCATCAGCTGAACACTCTTCCTGGGTGTCCAAGCAACATCGAAATATGATGTTAACATGAACTGGCCTGTTCAACTATTCTGATGAAGTCTGTGTAGTGCACATTCAGCAGCTTCATACGTAAATCTTAAAAACTGAATATAATAGTCATCTAAATCTAAAAACAATGAGCCTATGTTGACTCACACAGGACACAAATTTCAGTCTCCTAGGTGAAAGTCTGTGCTGGACCCATTGATCCACCACAACCTCCTTCTTTCATAGGCTTTGTTGCTCTTTGACTTTCTGACAATTATTCTCAGAGAATTCAGGATGTAAATTAATGACTTTATAATCTCAGAGAATATGAATACTACCCCCCTTCCCCCAGCTCAATTTCTTTAAATGATAAAAAGCTTTTAAACTGATTAAAGCTGTTTATGGTGTCTTCTTCTTTCTTTATTAATCAGACCTACAGTTAACACAGATCAAATAAAACTTGATCAGCAAAAAATAAAATCTAAAATTTGGAGTAAGGAATACCTATATAGTGCAATGCACACCAATAATATACCTGAAATGTGCCATTTTCTTGCTCTTTTGTCTTTATGATAACCTTGCATTGGGTTGGTGGCATGGAGGTATTGCATAAGGCGTGTAAAGGTTTACTGCATTTCCATGTCAAGCTGAATAAAACCAATTGGTCTCTGCATGCTTGACAACCATTTTAATATTATTTTAACATTTCTGTCTGCTTGACAGACTCAGGATTTATCTGATTAAAAATATCCAAGTAAAGACAGTCAGTCAGTTCAGAGCAAAACATGTTTTTGGCATGAGTTATCTGTCTCACAGTTTTGTGAACTGGTGCACAATACAGCAGGTCTCAACAGGTTTGTCTTTTGTTTGGAAAGGAAATGATGCAGGGAGGAAGAGGATGAAGCCAAATAAAGATGGTAAACAGATGAATATGACACAGGATGACATAAGAGAAAACGCTGGATGAACTGCAGCCATGAGAGCAAATGGAGAGGCGGGGAGTGAACCAGAAGTCAAAGGGGGGCAGGGCTCTCACAGCTGGGGGCAGGCCTGAAGATCTGAGAACAGACTGAGCTGGGCCAGGATACTGAGATGGGATGGAGGAATGTCACACATGCTATCAATGAGCTGCCTGTGTGTTTACCAAAGTGGTGGCTGAGTGAAAATGCTTTGGGTCATCGCCATTTGGACCAGATTACAAATCCACTGCCCTCTGCCCCTGCCGCTGTCTGATGGTCCTCCAAGATGAGCTCAGTCTGGTTGGGAGGAAGAGCCTTCTCCTAAGGCAAACACAAGCCTCGCCCCCAGCCACAGCCACATTTCCTCCGACACCCACAGCAGAGCTATAAATAAGTTGGCCGCCTGCCCTCTGAGATCAACCAGGGCACTACAAAGCTGCAGCAGACACTGAGACTACCGCCTCATCACGCACCACTCAGCAGCGGTTGAGGTGAAGGCGGACTTAAAGTACTGTCAGCAGTGGTGCTGAAAGGGAGCTCGAGCAGTATGGAATCCAGTCTTCAAAGCTGGCTGTGTGTATCACACCTTTAACTGGACAGCCACAAATCAAGTGCCCTTGAGTGAGACAATCTTCACCAGCCCCACAACTGCTGTTCTCTAACTTTTCTAGTGCTCTGACAGCAGAGGCAGACACAGTCACAATTAGAATTTTAGAGACCAGTTAATATATGCAAACTTGTAAGCCTTGGTAATCTTTCAGCCAAGTATAACAGTATCTTCCAGTCAGAAGTTCCCAATCAAAAAGTTAAACTGAAACCACCTGAAATCGGATTTCCACTCAGAAAGTCAGAAGAACCTCATCAACACTGACCTCAAAATCCATTATGGCTGCTCTACACATCAACAGCAGAAACACTGGAGTAACATATTGTTCGTTAGCCTTTATGTCTTATTTGTGTCACATTAAAGTTTTAACTAATGTCAGCCTTGTGGCGGTAGAAGAGGAAAGGTCTAAGAATCATCTGACTTCTACAATTCATCCACTGGAAACCATGAATGTCATAATCAGATACGTGAAAACTTTGACCTACTGATGGTGCTAGAGGAAATGTCTGGGGATCACTAGTCATTAGAACTCATCCAAGGGGTACCATACATGTGCACCAAATTTCATAGCAGTCCATCCAATACTTGCTGAGGTATTTTACTGAAGGCCAAACATGTCAACCTGCTGGTGAGATTAGATAATGAGTCAGAGGATCATCAAAATCTGTATGATTCATCCTCTGGGGACGATGAATGTTCAAATTTAATAGCAATCCAACCAATAGTTATTAAAATATTTCAGTCTGGGCCACAGTTATGGACACACAGATAGACACTGCAATACTGCTAGCATTGAGGAAAAAAAGCTCATTGTAATTCTTTTGCAGAATACTGCGCACTATGGATAGTTATCTTCAGTTTAGATCTGTTAAACAAATCTTGTTTCATAACCCTGGAATCTACCTGGCTGTGTGAGATAACAGACTTGGGTTTCCCCTGTACTGTTTAAAACATCGTCACTCACACGCACGCACACACACACACACCCCTTGTATAGGTCAGTATGACTGCTACAGATTGAGAGGGACAACGGTGAAGAGAAATACAACATAAGCATGGAAAGTTATTTGGGCAAACATAAATTTAAAGCTTTTCCATGACAGCAGCTGCATTCCTTTACTACGCAGCACAAAGACAATAAATGCATCAGAATAAATCATCTCAGATTTGAGGAGGTGATCCTTTGTAACGGGGAATGACTCACAAAAAACAACTGAGGATAATAAAGGATGCAGGCCGCACAAAAGCACCAGGTCAGGTGGGTGTGTCGGCTGAAGTAAGTGCATGGCGAAGTTAATCAAAATGCTTACAGAGACCGTTGCAATGTCTGCTGGGAAAAGACTCATGTAGTTTAGTCTACTGAAGATAGTGTGTACTCGCGCAAATAAAACACTGTTTCTCAAGGGGAAAAGATGTTCCTGCTATCCCAAATACTCTTCACTATTAGACATGATAAAGCTTCGTTATCTTTTAAAATATTCAGGAAAGGGAGCTTTATATGAGGGCAAGATAAACAACCTGAATTGTGTGTAATCAATCTCGACACTGACGCCCACTTGGCCAAATCTATATACGCACTTTATCTTTTCAGAGGGCCACAGACTAGAATAACACAGCAGCGTGACCAGCTCAACATTGACTCATAGCTAAATATCTTAAATGGGACAGAGTGAAACATCAGAAATGCCGCAGGATATTAATGATAAACAACTCAGAAAAGTCCACAAAGAATATCAAGTGAGAAATGTTTTTAATATTTTGTGTTCAGGCCTGATTAACTCTCTTTTTAGATTTAATAACTTGGCAAGTAATGAGACAGCAAACAGCCACAACAAAGCAAAAATAAAAGATGTAAAGGGAGAGACTGATACAGAGCAGAAAGACAGAGGCAGGGGTCTATTTTGTTGACCTCTGAGCTGATCTGAGAGGGTTCTACTGAGGGCCATGAAACGAGGGAAGAGTCTATATTAGACTGTTTGGCTGCGGCCTGCCACCTCCTCCACAGCTCAGGCACAAACGCTACAGGAGTTTGTATTGGAAGAGAGTGAGAAGAAGGAAGAGGGAGGGGGAAAAAAAGTTTTCCAATTTGTCATGTTACAAAACAGAGAAAAAGAGGCCCCAGCTGCGCCTCTTAAATAAACCTTTCCGGCAGGGTTTGGAGGAGCTGGAAGTCGAGTCAGTAGCGAACAAACTGAACAAAAGTTCAGACAGAATTTGGATGTGATTACCTCAGAGAATGGACGACAAAGCGTATTCATGCTTACAAAGCAGTCACCATTATTGTATCAATATTTTGAAAGATAGCAAGTAAAGGTTTAGGGATGTGTCTGTCATCCTCTGGATGATTAATGAATGTTTAATTTAATCACGTTTTCATGAGATGTTTTGTGTGTTTCTAGAACCGTCTGTGTGCTCGCAAGTCTACGTAAGTGTGTGTTATGCATGCACTTAGAGCTGAGGAGAATTAACATCAGGAATGTGCTCATGTCTGGTGATAGCTGCCAAGTAAAATGGGGCTCCGTCATGCAGGACGACGCAGCCCTGCCTGAAACTGTTTTTTTATTTTACAGGTCAGATCTGAGCACAAACACAGTCAATCTACACACGCCTCTGTGGTAGTGAGAGGTAGAGCCTATTGAGCCAAGCAGACTAATCAAATGTGAACTTAATTAAAAGCTATTTGGATGTCTGGCTGAGATTTCACCATGTCTCAACCCCTGAGTGGTAATCAACCACGACTGCTATTTGTACTAGAGGCAGTGTTGGAGCTCAGAGGGAGGAGATCTGCGACCTCCACCACTTCCACATAAGGATTAAATCGAATTTAGCAGCGAAGTTGGGGACGAAGCAGAAAACCACAAGGTGTGATCCGCCATTATCAAACCAGTCAGTTTAGACAAATCCCTTTGCCACACCACCGCCACAGCACACGCTGTACGTAGCTGCACAGGGAGAAAAATGACAATTAAGCCTACTTAGTATGCTGCCGAGGGAAACATATTAAAGAAGATTATATGAAATTCTTTAGTGCCTTTTCATAAGACCAGTACAAGCTTCAAGCCTCAGTGTGCACGGGCTTCATGGAACGAGACGAGATTCTCTAGAATGTTCTCTCACATTAACTATCCATGTGATGAAGTAACCTGAGCACTGCTAATGACACCTGACGGGCCTGACCATGACTCTGTGATGATGAAACCTTGAACAAGACATTTGTTGAGGAACACAATAAACACTAAGAAACAAGATGATCAATACCACCCTCATCTGCAGTGATTAGCTTAGCATAAAGACTGGAAACGGGGGGGACAGCCTATCTCTGGCCAAAGGTATCACAATCTGCCTACCAGCACCATTAAAGATAATAATAATAGTAATAATACAAAAGAATACATTATACTTATATAGCGCTTTTCATGACACTGAAATACGCTTTACAAATTCATTGATACATAAAAAAAAAAAAAAAAAGCCATGATCATGAATTACAAAACAATTTCTTGTTTGTTTAGTCTGTACAGAAACCAAAGATGGGTAATATACTGGACATTTTTTTGGCTGCTTGCAGTTGCCAGGAAACCAGGAAGGAAGTTACTGCTCCAGGTCAAAAATAGTCTGGCCCATCAATCTCTACTAAAACAGTGTCCTCTTTTTTTTGTACAGATTAAACAACATATAACATGATTAGGGATCTTTAGAGTACTCTCTATAAACATATCTGCAAATAATTACAGAACCTGTGGGCAACAAAATAAGATTTTGGTAGCAGAAGCATCCTGGTTTCTGTTTGTAGTCCATTTGTAGTTCAAACAGTATTGGCTAATCATGTTTGAGGGGGTTTTGATTGCATGTGGATAAACCGTCCATGTGAAGAGGCAGAACGCATTGCATGAAACGCAATCTCAGAACCCAACGGCTATCATCTGACAACGATTTAGCTTTTAATTAGCTTTTCCTAATTTATCCTCATTCATACACAGTTATCTGCTAATAGAGATAAGACAAAATGTTGTCTAGACCTGGATTTACTCTATTCTCACATCTCAAGTTGCTGATCAGATTGTTAACAATGACAGGAACACTGAAGAGGAAACCTTGGCATGCATATGCCATATCAGGATATCCACTGGATACACCAGAACCCCCTGACATATTGTCCATTGTCCCCAGAGGCTATATCATCATCATACAATATGATAGCCGATGGTTTCCGAGATTGCCTTAAGAGGAGCCGATAGGCAGATTTTGTTACCATCACCCGACCCGTCGGAACCTGACGGAAATTTTTGCTCAGGTTTGGTTCGGGTTTGGCCCATTTGTCAAGCTGCTCTGTTGTGCTATGGCCTATTCAAGTGCTGGAATTTGTTATTTAGAAGACAACGCCTAAACGCAGCACAGGCCAATAGTTACATTTCAGGCAGGAGGCAGTAAATATTCAGACTGAGCTAATGAAAATGAAGGACGCTAGATAAAACTTGCTATCAGGGATGTTTAATACCTCCGAAAACCATGCAGGGAAATCAGTGGTATGGAGGCATTTCGCCAGGACTCGGGTCGGGTTTGGCCAGGAAAATGCGGCCCAAGCTGTGCTCTACCATCAACCAGCCAGGCTAACTGTTTCCTCTGTTTCCAGACTTTGTGCTAAGCTAAGCTAACCAGCAGCTGGCTGTAGCATGCCATTTAATAGACAGTTGTGAGAGGGGTATCAATTTCCGCATCTAACATTCCTCCAGAAAGCAAATAATTTTATTCCCCAAAATGTCAAACTATTTCTTTAAGGCATTTTAGTGATCTTTGTAGCCAGTTCAGTCAACTCAGCATGCGAACACACGGGTAGAGATCCACCCATTCCCTGTGTTCAAAGTGCCTCATCATTTCCAAACAATAAAAAAAGATGAGGGTTATTTGTTAAATATGTTCAGTGTAGCATCGGTGTTAGTGTGTGTAGGGTAATAATTGTCGAGCAAACAGTTGCCCATTCTCTTCCCAGAAGCACACAATGCACACAATCAGAGAGGCCATACTGCCTACACACATGCAGTTGAGTGTGGGAAATCCTCCACAGTAAATGTGAGGATCGCTTGATGCACAATACTCTGAATTATATTCATAGAGATTTATTGGATGCAATATCACCTTAATGTTTGTCAGGTGTTTTCCACAATCATCTCTCGCCCATGTTGTGTTTTTGCTCAGGCGGGAGGCAGAAATAATGATTGTGGGTCCATGTGAGGGGATTTCTGCCACTAAGTGAAGGGTGAATGCCTGCTTGAGGGATTAGTGTTACAATTAGGCTTATGTTAAGGTTATGGTTGGGTACTTTGTGTTTAGGATTAGAAGTTTGGGAGTAAATCTAAATCACGTTTGCATGAATAGCGACCTTGGTGCTGAGCGTGTGCATCGCTGAAGATGTTCTGTTTGCCTGAGTAACATATCTGAAAATGTCAGTTATGGCAACTCCTGTCAGGGGTGTGCTGCAAAAGAATGAGGTCTGTTTGTTGGGTTCAATTTTCTTCTGACAGGGAATGGATTCACAAGTCGTCTACAATGGGTGTGATTCTGCTCTGTCACACTTTTGTCCCAGAAAAAAAATGGATGTCTTTAGAAAAAAAAAAAATACCTGTAGCAGAGACTTAAATGGATGTGAATGAATGTATTTGTTGTGTGGGCTGATGCTGAAAATAGACTGTATTCTATCTGGCAGAGGAACCAAGATTGGTAACATTTTATGAACAAAAAAAAAAGTATGGCAATTTTTATCTGGAGCTGGAGTTGAAACTAAACAATGTTTGTGACAGGCGGAGTAATATGACGCTTGGGATTTATATTACGCATAAATGATTTAAATAGATAGGTTCAATCTTTGGCAGCAACAACATGCGATATAGCCTCCATTGTGCACTGAACAACACACACAGTCCTTTCAGACTGACACAGAGCAGCAAGTTAAGCCCATGTATGCTGTTGGTGTGAACGGGTCAACGCAAGTCATCCGACCTGACCCTGACACTGCCTGGCCTTTGCGCTAAAGGATGATCATGGGTTCCTGTTACTTACATATAGAAAAGAGAAAGGAAAAGAAAGAAATACAATAAAGATGCACATTTTTTATGTCAAGTATAAAAACAACACTGCAAATGTGACAAGCCCCTTAAAGCTGATGGAATTACACTATATCAAAGTTTCAGCAGTGATGTGTACAAAACTGTAGTTGCTATTCAAGTCATGTGGGAAAAAATTACCACAAACAGACATTAAACTACATAAAGATGCTCGACTACAAAGAGATGCAAAACCAGCACAAAGTTGCTGTGTCTTGCTCCTATAGGAGAGGTGGTGGGGCCTTTTGCATATCTGTACCCAGAGGCCCACTGTCTCATAATCTGCCCATGATCACATTCATACTTACATATATTACATAGCCATGTGAAGGACTGCTGCTCATTTATAATAGCTTCATCTCAAATGAAGTTTCTTATGACACATAGAACTTTTGCTCATTCACACACACTCTAACTCACGCTGATACAAATGTATCTGCTGAATTATCAGGGGAGTATCATCTCTTCAGTAGATCATTCCCAGACTGATAATAGCGGCTGCTGCTCTCACACCATAAAGTACAATGTCTGTTGCTTCCACTGCGGGCAATATATCAGAGAAAAGTGTATGGATTTAATATTAAAGCGCTTTTCACATAAAACTAAAGTGAGCTACGGCTATAAAGCAAAGTGATGGTTTTCTCCGCACTTGGATTTACAATAAGTTAAACAAAGAAGCTACAGGACAACACATTAGTGTTCTGGACTTCAGATTTAAAGCTGCAAAAAGCACAGCCCAGTCGCCAGAGAAAAATGTTGGCATTATACGTTTCTGCAAATAAGGAATATTTTACATTTCTACGTTTCATACATATCATATCAACATTTCTAAAGTGATGTATTATATGAGCTGACTCCGTCATTCGGTGTTGGAGGGGATGGTGGATGTTGTGTCACTTAGGCAAGACACCTGCCAAGCTGCAGACCACTGCTGGAGACAAACAACAAAAACTGCTGTGACTTAGCGTCCCAGCCCTGTTTCTCCAGCAGCCTTTCAGGCAGTTTTTGGAGAGTTTTGTAGTCACGCCTTGCTGGTTTTCTAGCTGGGATAGTGGCACGAAAGCGGTTGTTGAGACATCACTGTGTTTGCCATATTAACTAAAAAGGTGATAATATGTTAATGTAGTCTACCCAGCTGGTTCAGCTGCCCCCAAGTGGCCAAAAAAACCCAGTTACTACAGGTTTAAAGCTGAAATTTGCACATTTCTGCCTTTAGTATTGTTTTTTGTGTGCATGAGTCAACTGTTGTTTGGTACACAATGACAATGTCATCAGCTGACCAGATACCATAACCCTAATTGAGGTAGCTATATTTTTTAACTTATTAATAAAGCTGGACAACTGTTACACTGCCAACTAAAGAGACATGCCCCAACAAATTTCATCAACATTTTTAAACAGCTGAGTATGGAAAGCTCTTATCAAGGTTTCACCGCACTGGACCACCGAGACAAATGTAATAATGACTCTGAATTAAAACCTGGGTTGTCTGTTCTCTCTCATTAGAAGCACTTTGTATCATTCGATATTCAGTGCACTTGTTTCTTATCCCCATATAACACAGAAAGGAATATGGCAAAATGGCATCTCTTCCTTGGTATTAACTGAGCAATGTTTAACCTTTTTCATCATCCAGGAGGGATTTCTGTCATTTTGTCCCAAGAGAGATAGTAACCACTGAATCAGACAGATTTTCCAGCCAATACAGCCTCCACCTCAGCATTTGGTCTTGGCTATAAATCAAAGAATTCTGGCAGGTAGCGCTTTGCACTTTTCTAAGCCTGCGTTCACCAGTGGTTTTTTGCCTCATCCTTACCTTTATGTATTGATAGCTGTGGTGTCAAAAGTTGCTGGCTAATGTATTGTGAATATACATGTGCGTGTTCATGATATCCTCCAGCAAGTTTCTGCTCATATTCTTTCAGTGGGCCTCCTGAGGCCGTGTTCTATCTCCCATCCTTAAATAGCTCCTTCTAGATAGTGTTTCTCAATCACTGGGTCACAACTCTAAAGTGGGTCATAGGGCGATTCTGACAAGCCTGGCCACATGTACCCAGAGCACTTTGGCGGTACTAGATGTCAGCTCTTGAAAGCCTTCCGCAGTGTTTTCAGGCAATTATAAAAAAAAAAAGTCTCTTTTGTTGATCCTTTCTAATTTAGGAGTTGGGAGCAGGGTGGAAAATTCTTCTTTTAAATTGTGAGCATCCAGCCACTAAGAGATAAATGCCACTCTATAGTAAGTCATTATTTAGTGTCTAAAATCTACCAGCCACTTTCTCATAACTGGTGCTAATTTCCCTCCCTGATTGGGACCATCTTACACTGCCAGTTAAAAAAAAATAGTCCAACATTTTTAGAAAGATGTCAGAGGATCAAAACCAGTCTCATATCTGTCTGTTCAGTGTGAGTCTGGAGCCAAGAGACATTTAACTTAGCTTAGGGAAATGGCTAGCTCTGTTCGAATGTAACAAATCCACCTGCAAGCATCTCTAAGACTCACTGAATAACATGTTGTATTTATTTGTTTTATCTGCAAAAAAAAAAAAAAGAATTAAAACAATTCGTAAAACCTGGCCTGGCCATCAAGCAGGTTGCAGTGACATCAGATGGACATTATCATCATTCAGGGGGGATTCAGTGTCAAATTTCAGTGTCGATTCACAAAAGATTTAAGTAGCCTCTGCTGCTGTTGCTATGCTACTGCAATAGCAGATACTTCATCAGTTTCAAACAAAAGATTTTTGCCAAGCACAATCAGAAGAACAGCTTGAAAATCCATGATGATAAGTAGCTGGCTACCAACAGCCATTGCACAGTGTGATAGTAAACAGCGCTAAAGAGGGCGCTGCTTTAGAGCATCATTGACTCGATAAGGGAATCATCAGCTTAAGACACACATCCAAGTGGGTAACCGTGTTGGAGATGCAAAGCCCTGCCACATTGGGCCACCACGCAGAGTCAAACCGAGTCAAACCAAGCCGGCATGTGTGTACAGAAAAGGGCTACAAGATTGTCCTCTGGTTGCCTTAGAGGTGCTTATAGGGGAATTTGACACCAAGCCAATGGTAGGCCGTCATACATTGTTGGGTAATCAGTGAGCGTCTGTTGCCCCAGTCTTTGCGGTGTGTTCCACACCGTTCGCCCTTGTTGGCCTTTGTCAGTCTATTCTCAGTCTATTCTCCCCCCCTCACCCCACCCCCAATGAATAAAATCCCTCTGATTTGAAGTTCAGCTCAGTGCAGAAGATGAGAAGCGGAAGTGAGGAAAGTAAACAAACAGCTTAAGTCAAAGGAAGAGGAAGCAAGATCAAATCAAACTTATTATATGAGGTAAAATTATTTTTCTTAAGTCACTGAGCTCTTTAGCAGAGACGTTTCATGATGTTAGTGTTATTGTTCACTGATGCATGGTAAATATCCTGTGTTCTGTCAACACTGGATTGTGTTGTTAGGGGCCGTTCAGATGTAGCGTCGGACTTCACAACATTCGGTGGTGTGAAAGGCAGCAAGCAATGGAGGAGCAACTGATCATCCTTGTCCAGGGATTCCCAGAGTTATATGACCTGTCTGAGCTTGGGATAACTGGTGAGCATGATGATACGCTATTTTTATGGCTAACGGTAACTTTTTTACTCCCCCTGTGAGAGACAGGCGGTTTTGGTTGCTTAGTAACGGCAGGTGCGACAGTAACGCAACCTCCGCAGCGCCTTGGATAAAAGGATGGAAACGGCACAGCTGGCATTTTCCATGCACTTTTAGACGCTACATCTGAACGGGGCCTTAATATGCTAACTGGCTAACTAGCATCATGGCAGTCTTCCAGTTTCCCTATTTGAATAATGATTATAAACTACCGCCATTTGCTGGCATGGACAGTTACTTCCTCTCATGCAGGTGACGTGAGGTGATGCAACAGTCCACTTTCTTAACCGCTAGTTCTTTGATGTCTGTTTGGTGTGTCTGGGCCTTTCTAGTCTTTATGCCAAGATAAGCTAACTGGCTGCTAACAGGCTGGCAAGAAAGTGAATCAACATATCTCCAAAACTATCCCTTTAAGGCTCAAAATGCAGTGTTCTATTGCATTAAATATAAAAAGAAGAAATGAGGGGAGCAGTTAACAATGCTGCAAGTGCCTTCATAAATGGATAAATTTACTGTGACCATTAGAAATGAATACCTCCAGGGCACAAAGATCTCACATCAGATGTGACGCAGTTGTATTGTCAGTTGTGTGCCAGTTGGAAGTCTATGGCTACAGCAGCACAGAATTTCATTATGACTGTTCAGCCACATAAACCATCGGTGTAATAATGAGAGTGAACTTTACTTAGCCTCTGAGTTGTTTTCCCCAGGAAAAGCTGCTGACCAGAGTACTGGATTTTATATCTGCTCAGTTATGCAGTCATGGCTGGTTTTTGCTGTGTCATGTAACGCATTTAGGCAGTAACCAACACTCTTTTAGTTATGCATGATCTGAACCACATATTTATAGCAGTGTTAAATATACTCTTCCTCTGTTATTTGCATTATCTGCTTTTCTACACGCACTTTCAAATGCTTGTGTGACATAAGGTCAATAGTGATGAGGACCTCACAAATGCACTCTGTTTTTCCATATTGCCCTGAGTTGTCAGTAAACAATAAAGTGGTAACCTTTTGGCCATGTGGATGTCATTGTGATGGCAGTATCACCCCAATAAGAGCCAAATGCTGGCCCAGGTCTAAGGCCTCTAACAAATGTTAGAGCAGAAGAGTCCACAGGGGGAAAGTGCCAGGAGAAGCACTGGATGGTGAGTTAATTAAGAAGAGAGGAGCCTGTGCTACTAAATGAATTAACATCTAAGGGAGGAAAAATAAGGAGACGTGAAATGAGGAATGACGCATTTCAGATAGAGAAGGCTCACTTCAAAAACATTTAAATGGAAGTCTAACTGAAAAAAATAGAAATGACTCAAGTCAGACTTCCAGCTGTCCTCTGTGATGAGATGTCAAACACATTTCTCCATTTTTATTTTCATAGGAAACATCACATAAAGCCTCAGGGGACAGCACTGTCCATTTCTGAGGACCACTGATCCCTTTTTGAGGCAACATTACAGTACTTTCGTGAGGTGAAACGATGTGAATTCTTTCATTAGGGCCTTTTCTACAGGGCCCCCAATTAGCAGCGCCTTCTGAACAATTTGAGACTGTTCGTGGAGGTCTCCTCTGGGAGACAAAGAGCAGTTTAGACCCAATTAAACATAGGGTTTGTTGGTGGCCCGGGGTCTTTGCTCTGGCTACAGTACATAGACAGTGAGAGAAAATCTTTAGAGGTCTAGAAAATGGAAAAAGACAAGTTCCAGGCAAGTCTGGAAAAAAACTTTACTACTAACATATGTGGTTCAAAGGGCCTTAAAAATTAAAGAGGCAATCAAAGAGGTCAAAAAAGCAATTTAGCTTTGCTTGAAAGGGAGTAGCATGCAGTCTGGCTTCCTACAGTGACATGTCAGCTATGGTCTGCTGAGGCTGGCTTCAAATTCGGGGTGTTGCAATTACAGGCAACCAGGAAAAATCAGAGTAATAGGATAAATCTCACATTCAGTCTGGCTGATTAATACACATTTCAGTGTGTTTCCTTGAAAGGCTCTGTCAAGCACAGCAGCCTCTGCATCCCACTGAGTTTTCAAGTAAAGCTAAGGTTTGGCGATCTCCTCTGGTGTACTGCACAAAGCTGACTCATCAAATCAAGGCATTAAGACTGAGAGGGAGGAAAATTTCACTGAAACAATAACAGTGTGTCGAGGCAGAAACTGTTTGTTTAAAGGCAGCGTTTCTCAGCTGTTGCTGTCGACCGAAGGAGGAGCGAGAAAACTGCAGGTGATTGCAGGCTATCCAAGTCGATCTTCAAGGTGGTAATTTATGTGGATTTTGCTCCCTAAGAAGCTCACAGCGCTGGATTGCCAAGTGCAATGAGATGACTTCAAAGGCAGAGGGATGCTTTTATGGCTCGACGATGAATCTCACAAGATGCGGCCTGTGGTTTGAGTCAGTCATGCGTGTTAAACTCCTACAGGACTTAATGAAATGTTAAATTTAGAACACTGATTATCTTTACAGCAACTGGTGCTCCTTCTTGGAGGCAGCTTTACTGCAGTGAAAAGTTATCTAAAAATATTCAGACATCCCCAAGATGAATGAGAAGCAGCAGATCTCTGCGAACAAAAAAAACAAACTCACATTCCCTTTTCACCTGCAAAGAATTTAACAAATCTGTCTGCACTAACTTCCCTTTGATGACGCCCTTTTCCTTTCCTTACCAAACAGAGGAGCGCGTGAGTGGGACTGACTGTGAGGCTTAATAGTTTCCAGAAGTTGTTCCAGCCTGAGAAGGTGTGTGTTCGCAGGGTCGTAGGGGGGAGCTGTTTTGAACTCTTCGCTATTTGCCTGCAGATCACAATGTGACTGTCTGCATTCAGGGGTTCCCAGCCTGTGTGATAAGCTGAACAATCATACTGATACACAACAGTGACGCAGTGCTACTCATGCCTGTCAATAGCAGCACGAAACATCTGAGCTTATAGAGGAAAAACTAACTGGGATGATTGCATATAATCTACTCATAGAATCAGCCACATACACTTTCCGATATCAGATCAAAACCACACACAAATCTGATTCCTCTTAGGAGCAACAGAAACAAGGTTGTAGGTTTCAACATCGAGAACACACACATATGAAACAGGGGGTCCTCTGCCACAAAATTTTGAGCATCAAACACTTAATTTCCTGCATTCTGGTGATTTTCGTGCACCATTTTGTGCCTTGTCCCTGATGTTAATGTCTTTAATTTTGCTGCTGCCATGTTTGAGGGACACAAATGCACATGCTCTACATATTTAGGGGGCTGTGACCCCTGTGCACCCCCCCCCCCCTTTAATCCACACCTATGTATAGAAAATGACAGTGTTGTTTGACTTAAAGAATAGTATGACTCCTGTCATCACACCAGCACTCAGTAAGATCTGTTGAACGTGAACTGACTGAAGCCCAGACACATTAGATACACTCCAGCTCTCCGCAGAATGCTCCAAAGCTGACATATTTACAGACATGACACCATGATCATGGGTTTGTGTCTGATTGCTGCAAGAAGAAAGAAAAGGCATCGATCTGTAAGCAAGTGGTTGAAGCGGGTATTTGGGGCCTTTGCTACAGTTTCCATCAGTGACTGTCCGTGTGAATGTGTGAGAGCGCCTGTATCCAGCGGAGGGCAGGAGGAAATGTGCGATCGCCGCTGTGACATTGCAATATTCACATGTGGCACTGGGAGACAGAAACAAAAGACCGCTTTAATTGTCTCGCCTCGGTTTCATCCCCTCCACGTTGCTCCACTCAGCCGAGCAGTCATTCCTCCAGGGCACAGTCTACTCTCCTCACACAAGCAGACACAAAACACCACAGACCCTGTCATAACCAGCATGCACACACTTAGATTGAGTTTTTTTTTCTCCTTCTGAGCATTTAATACAAGACTGCTGAAACCAGCTCTGCTTACCATCTATAGCCCTTGCCGGAGCGAATACTTCCAAACTGTGCAACAATCCCAAGAAAAGCAATCCTGTTGCCAACATGTTGGCCACGGTGCGCAACATTGTAGCCTATCTTGAAAGAATATTAGTCATCAATCGTCTCTTGGTGCTGTCAAAAGCTGGAGGTTGCAGACAGGCGACGACGTGTAAACCGTGCCCAGGCGGTGATGCTCCACACTGGAAATCCGCTTTGTGAGTGCGCAATGAAGCTGACAGGGATGCTGCCGTCTGCCCACTCGGAGAATATTTTTTTGCAGACTGTCAAAGCAGGAAAAAAAATAAAAGAAAGCCGAGGCTTCTCCCAGCCCGGGGTTGTTTAGGGGCTCCTTGGATGCATGGACAGCCCTGCCACAAAGGCTAGCAGGCTGAACTGAGCATCAAGCTAATCTGGCTTACAGTCGAGAGATGAAGACAGAGGAGCTGGCGCCTCTAATCATGCAGTTGTCCGTCTTTTGTTCTCCCTGCCCCAGTGGAAGAAGCCGCAGGAGGATATAAAGTAGTAGATCAAATCTTCCTCTCTCCTCCCCACCACCTCTGCTGCTGCTGCTGGCCGCAGATTGAGCCTGAAGCCTGGAGCTCAGTCAGTCAGTGGTCTGAGTGACGTCGCAGCAGCAGCAGCTCTGCTGGCCCTCCCCTTTCTCTCCCTCTTTGCCTCTCTGTCTCTCTCCCTACAGCACCCGACACCCCACCATCCACCTCCATCACATCACACACACTGTCCTGTAAACTCACTGCTACAGTGTCTCACTCCCTGCTTTATTTATTAAGTGCGTGTGCCATCATGTATTCATACTCCTTCCATTGTCTGTTAACTTGCAAGTACTTTGCAAGTTTGTGTGCTAATGGTGATGGTTAAATGTATGGCTATTACTGAAAACAACAACAATCATCATCATCATCATCATCATCATCTCTCCTCTAGAGCTTTGCAAAAGGTTATAGAGCAGCTAAGCATCCCAGTCAGTATTTAATTAGATACTAGAAAAGCAGAATGTTTAGAGCACTTAAAAATGAAAACAACAGCAACAACATGTCATCAAATCATAAAGCTATTTATCAGATTGGGCGATAGAAGGGTTGATTTAAAATAAAAAACAGTCTCTTAAAATACTTTCAACACATGGGTGGATTATGAAACAGTGGGTCCCTGGGCACAGATATGCAAAGGGCCCCACCACCTCTCCTACATACTGCTGCCTTTTTTTTCTTTCTTTTGTGTGTTTTTGTAGTCCTTATGCATATTGTTGTGGTACTCTGTCTCTTATTAGTCATTATGTGTCTCTGTGAGGTCATTTTGTATCTCTTTGCAGTCCTTGTGCATCTTTTTTTGGTTCTCTGTCTCTTGGTAGTCATTTTGTGTCTCTGTGAGGTCATTTTGTGTATCTTTGTAGTCCTTATACATCTTTTTGTAGTTCTCTGTCTCTTAGTTGTTTGGTTTCTCTGTGAGGTCATTTTGCATCTCTTTGTAGTTCTTATGCGTTTTTTTTTTTTTGTGGTTCTCTGTCTCTTAGTAGTCATTTTGTGTCTCTTTGAGGTCATTTTGTGTCTCTTTGTAGTCCTCATGCATCTTTTTGTGGTTCTCTGTCTCTAAGTAGTTGTTCCGTGTCTCTGTGAGGTCATTTTGCGTCTCTGTAGGCCTAGTCCTTATGCGTCCTTATGCTGGTTGGTAAGTGTTAATTTGAGTGGCATTTTGCAGATGAAGGCCGGGGGGACACTTTGGGCCCCTGGGCCTGTGCCCGGTACACCTGTTCAGTAGTCCATCCATGATTTAAGAACATTTTTGACTTACCATTAGGAGTGGGTGATATGGACAAAACAATAGTCTTTATTTCAAGATCTTATGCAACATGGTGGGTTAACTAAGCTCTTCCTAAGGCTCCAGTGTAGTCACATTTTGCCATAACTTGAAAGTCATAACTAGTTATGGCCGTCAATATCCCAGAATTAATTTGTATGCTGGTCACTAGTTCTGGTCCTCCTTAAACTGAGGGCAGGATTTTGTGATGATGCAATGTTGAATCCTCTGTGGACATTTCATCTCATTTAGGGCGGAGGCATATGTTCTTTCAGAAATCTGTCCTCTGAAGCCTACATGAAGTCTGCATCCTTGGGAGGAGACAGTCCTGAAATGGAGAGCCTAATGAATCCGGATCACTGCTTCACATCATAGTGTGCTATCAAGAATTCATAAGTCATTTAAGTTTAATGGATTCACCACTACCTACAATATTACTGCCAAATGGAAACGTAAATGGGGATCCAGGTGGTAAATGCATATTGAATTAAGCATGCGCCTCTCACTTCTCATTTGAAAATGATGTTGGTAAATGACTTTGGAATACAGGAAATGATTTCCCTACTTTTAAGCTGTGTGCTCAAATTGATTTTTGAATTTCTCTCTCATGGAGCAATGAAGTCTTCATGATTGATCTTGATATTTCCCTGTATCAATTAATATACTTCTTATTTTTTTCACATTTGTTTTGCTTTATGTTGTTATTGATAGCCGACATCAATTGTTAACTACCACACTGTCAAACGGTGCCAAATGCAAATGGTTTAATAGAAAATAAATCAAACAAGGCAAGTTTATTTGTATAGCACCTTTCAACAACAAGGCAATTCAAAGTGCTTTACATAAGACATAAAGGCATCAAGACAAGATATAAAAGAAAGACAAGACTGACATGAGGAGGGAGTCCACAGAAATGTGCTGTCACCAAGACAAATAGTGTCACCAGCATCTTTTCTCCTGCCAGAGCTTAATGAAAGCCGTAATGAGAAAGAAGTTCACGCCATCCTTCCCATATCCCACCCTAATCTGTGACAGTGTTGTGATCGACCAGGCCACCAGTGCAGCAACAAACAATAGCAAGGATCCCACGCTAGCTTCACCCACAAACACTGCAGGCAACCTTTTCCCATTAGAAACTGAAGCCATTCTATTAATCTATGCTCTCTTCAAAGCCACCAGACTCTTTTGATAAAAACAAGCAATACATCGACTGCTACTACATTGACTGGGATAAATTCCTTATACAATCTCCCTTTGAAAAATCAGAACTCTCCCTTTAAAGATTACACCAACCCTTCAGCTTCTCTAACGACAAACTGGCAGTTTCTGGCTCCCAGACAAACAAACTTTCATAGATTATCTCTCTACTGCTATGCTGATGACATCCGATTGTGCATATAAACTACAACAGTTTACAAGCTGAGGGTCTGAGTTGTACAACAAAGCAGGTCCAACAATGTGTTCCGTAACAGCTCTCCAAATTGGTCAGAAATCCTGGTGTGCGGTTTGGCTCATAGTCTGTTAGAACCACATTGGAAAAGCCTCTCAAAAGACATTGCCAGAAATGCTTGAATCCTTGCACAAACATAGAATCTTATCTACTCTATCTTTCAAGGCTATTATTAACAGTGCTGCAGTGGACTGTCAATTGTCTGGCTGCAGATACTTCAGGGTCCTAATGATATTATCATAGATTCAACATCACTTTATATTTATCCTTTATGAACTGCTTGTTGCTATAGGGTACAGGTACAAAAGAAAGTGCAGTCCAGGGAGAGATGATTGTAGTAGAACATGGTAGGGAACAAGTTTAACTGAGGGCAATTCTTGGATGATCAGAGGACCACACAATTGCAAAAACTATTCAGCCAAAGAAAAATGTCTATCCTCTTGCAGCAGAAATAGTCCAAGATCTTCGAATGTACTCAAGTGTCTCTGCCAAAAAGATGGTTTTGAGAGACACAACATTATGTGCAGCAGAGCATATGGAGTTAGAGCTATAAAAGTGGAATCTTAGAGGACACTTTGATTACACTAATTTCTTAAATTACAAGTGGGGATGTGAGTTAAAGCCAAACCATGAATCTCAGAGTAAAACAGTGCTGCTTCAGAGCAGATGAGACCAATTTATATCCTTAGACATAGATTGCTTGCTTATACATGGAGCAATCATATTTATCAAGAATATGTAAGATAAGACACATAATAATCAAAGCCATGGCAAAAAGACCAAGGTCTGCTATTTTTTTGAGTACTTATCACAAACAGCAGACACTTATCCTCATGTTGTACTTTCTGACATTTGACAACACTGTGCCATAATCCTAAACAAGCCATTTGAAGGATGTGTATTTGTAATAGGTCCATGTATCATATCGTCTTCTGTCATTATGTAAGTCTTGACAACCAAGATTCAAGCCATATCTTGATTCCTAACCTTGAGTCTTAAAGATGTCATGATGTGATTTCAACACATGAAATGTACTCTCAAAAGATAAATAATAAGGAAATGGGAGCAAATGGAGTCAGTACGAGTTTAAACTTGCCAAGTATTTTGTTGGTCTGGCCAAGGTTATTTTAGTCTGGTTTTTGGAGAAGTATCAGTCACTCAAGGCTCCAAGTGAAATCACAAGTTAAAGGTGTCAAAGTTGAGTTTGGGGACTTTTTAGATTTACTTAAGATCCTTTTTGGAATCATGTAATTTGGGATTGCAGTTTGTCTTGAATCCAAGTCATATGAACGTATGAGTCCACTACTTTGCTATGCGACCTTTATCTTTAGGTCTTCACATCCCCTCCTTTTCTTGGTTAGTTTTCACATACATTTGTTGTTTTGCACTTTCTATTTCAGTATAAAGCACACTCTGGAAACGTTTGGCACAACCTTTTTACATTTTTAATATCCATTTTTTAAAATGTAAATCTATATCAGGTGGTCCTGCATAGACAGGAACATATAAACACACATAATCATCCTTGTCATGCAGATTTGATATGCATTTTTATAAAAAAAAAAAAATACAATATATTAATACATCAGTTTGGAGTGATTATACCAAATGGTGTACTCTAATTTCCAAAGCCACCTGGACCTGTCTGAGAAATGCTGCACAACACTGACATCTAGTGGGTCTACACTGCCAGGATTACATTTCAGAGAACAATAGGTTCTTTGTGTCAAAAAGCCTTTTTTTTTTTACATAACACCAAAGTGACTTGTGGTTTTAGGTATTATTTTCTGACTCACAAGCCAAAGTGTGCCTCTTTCAGAGATTGTTTTCAGAATGATAAAAGAGAAAATCGAGCTGTGATCACTGACATTATCCAGCAAACCACTTAACAGAGCTGTGTTGAGAAAGAGAGTCTTATTGCGTCTTGTCAGTATAAACTGAGCAATCTCCTCTTAATTTTAGGGCCTCGCCACCATTATATCTTTTGAGCTTCTACTTTGCAGGCACCGTGAAGAGAAACTGCTTTTCATTTTCTGAAACGAGGCTGCAGCATTTAAAGAGGCAGACAAGACGTCACTTTAAGCAAGCTTTGTTCTGGGTTAATTCGATTCTGAGGATTCTGAGGTATTTCCCCAATTCACTCTTCATCCACCCTCGTGTTTTTATTCACACTGAGGTGATTGGCAAATATTGAGATGCTTATTTTAGTGCTTTTAGCATAGCTTACACATCAGTAGTCACACAACAGTAATCTTTAACCTATCAAATGTTGAGTTCCAGTCCAAAAATGTCCTCATAGCAAATGTTTTTGCGCAATCCTGACCTAACTAAAAACAGACCAGACATGCAGTGGAAGAAAAGGGAAATACACTACGACAAAGACTTTGCACAAAAGAAACACACACACACACACACACACACACACACACACACACACACACACACAAACAAACATGCACATTTGCTGAGGCATTTTACATTATTCTGTGATCAGTCTGCTGAAGGGTGGTGCTGTTCTCCCAGCAGTTTCTGTGGAACTTTGTAACAGCAACCAGGCAGGCTACATGCTTATTTATTTATTTCATTTTGCATTTTGCACATTTGTCTACATAGTTTGGACAGATCATAAAGGAGAGATATGTAACATACAGCGGGAGAGGGGAATGACAGGCAATAAAGCAATGCATTTGAGTGAACTCAGTTGCAATTATTATTGTTTTTGTTTGTTTGTCCCATAATAATCTTTCACTTACCCCATTATAAATGTCATTGCCTGCAGTCCTTGTTGTTCAGTTTCTATATAGGTCCACAGCACTGATGTTTATGTGTGTGTTGTATGTCTTGTCATATGGCTAAGGCAGTGGTTTCAACCATGAGAGTTGAAAACCCTCCACCAGGTATTGCCAGGTGAATCTAAGGGGTCACAGGATGACTATCGGGCAGAGGTGGGATCAAGTCATTGTTCTGCATGTCACAAGTAAGTCTCAAGTCTTTACATTTAGGTCCGAAGTCAAGTCCCAAGTCGAGATAGGTAAGTCCTGAGTCACGTCCCAAGTCCTAAACTTGAGTTTGGCGTCCTAAACAAGTCATAATGCACTCTTCACCACATGTAATGCCATTTTAAGAGCAAAGTAACAATACATTACATTTACAAATATCATGAATGCTTTTTAAAATTTGCATTTGTTAAAACAAGTTTATTGGAAGTTGCCACATTTCAGTCTGTCCTTGATGTGTTTTCTGCACACAGCAATTTCTTTTTTGACGGCTGCTGCATAGTTTGAATGAATTATCTTTGGTATCAACCAGTGCTCAGTAATATAACGTTAGTTCCTCGTGGTTCTTTCCTGCAACTTGACTAGATGCTGTTGGAATGGTTCACACAAAGTGGATCTGGGGAATTGAATGTTGACTTGCTTACATGAATATGATTAACGTTAGTAGGTTCAGGAAATGAAAGGAAATGGATTGATTCGTGGCACACTTTCTAAAAACATACTTTTAATCTTTGGGCTTGAAAGAAGCTGTCAAATATTTTTAAGTGAAAGGGCTCAAGTCCAAGTGAAGTCACAAGTCATATATTTTTTTCTTGTATTTTTCTACAATCTTTGCTTTTTCTAGTAAAAGTACAGTACATCTTTTCCCTTTTGCCTAAGAGTCATGGACATGCAACTTGTGTTGAGGAGTCACATGTAGACTTGACTTCATAATAAGAGGTTAGAAGCAAAAACAAGTTGGTAACCACTGACTTATAGTATTGTTTGATTATGTGAAGACATAAAGCACATACTGACCTATTAGTGAAGTGCAGGATTACTCAACAGTACTGCTGCTTTTCCAAACTTTTTTGCGTCAGTGAAGGGAGGATGTTGATCTGTGTCAGTCGGGCATGGAGTAGTGTTTAACACAACTCACCAGCAGATGGAAGCACAACACTGATGACAGACATCCTGGTGGCAAGCCATCCAGGGCCCTTGCATTATTTTCATTTAAATCTCATTTCCAAAGGTCAGACCTCAGTCCTGTGCATATTCAAAACAGTATGTGAACCAAACTAGCATCTGTGTTTTACATATTTTCGAGAACAGTCTATTTGCTTCACAAAATGTTTGAAGTAGGTTAACAATGGAAATAAAATAAAGCAATGTTGTTCATTATATGCAATATCTTCTATAGTGGACAATATTTCCATTCATTTCTCATTATATTACTGAAGTCTTTTCACGATGAAAGCTGAGGATGTTAAAGATTGTTGATGTCCTATCACTTTTCGGTTATCTATCAGTGTTGGATCACCTCCCGGAATCATGATGACTCGTTTTTACGTCATCTTTCTCCTTATGCCTTAACAAACCAGTCAGGTGTGTGTGTGTGTGTGTGTGTGTGTGTGTGTGTGTGTGTGTGTGTGTGTATCATGTGTGTGAAAGAGAGACACAGGGAAAGAGATCAGCTATAATGGCTTATGCTGATATCTGACCCTGCAGTCATTAAAAAGTGACTCACTGATACTGTATATACACATCTTTCATTATTCTGACATTTTGCACAGCATTAATGCCTCCCCTCATCCATCTCTGAGCAATTTTCTCTTCCATCTGTAGCTCTGGTGTATTGATCTGTGCCTCTGCATCATCATGTTGTAACATCATACTGTTGAATGACTCATGTGTTACACTGTAGTTTTGGAGGATTTAGACACGCTTCTTTGGACAAAATTAATTCTCTTTGTCAGGATTACCGTCTCAGTTGCCAGTCAAGTCATTAAACCCCGATTACCTTGCGTTGTTTGATATTTGAGGACCATCATATTATAAAATGAGGGTAAATAGCACAGAGAACACTTCTCCTTTGAAAATAAACATCTTTTGCATGGACTAGCAATTCCCAACATCTCGCAAAATGAAGATTTATTAAAGGGACAGCTCAATTCAAAATAAAAAAAATATGTATTTCTCTCTTACCTTTAGTGCTATATATCAATCTAGATTGTTTTGGTGTGATTTGTAGAGGTCTCTGCCTTCTCTCAAATAAAATGGAACTAGATGGCACTCGGCTTGTGGTGCTCAAAGCTCCAAAAATATATATTTGAAAAACCCAGCAGCAATGTCTCTTTCTGGGAATCATGACCTGATTACTGAAGATAATCCACAGACCTTGTTGTGAGCAGTTTCTTATTTTCTTTCTACCGAACCACACCTGCCAACTGTCTCACCATGCAGAAGGAAGCGTACATCTACTCATGAATGAGAGGTTCATGCTCGTGACAGTGCTATATGTAAACATTAATGGTGTACTCCTCTGCATAGCTGTAAAGTTAGCTAGCTCAGCAGTGCTAGGTGAGCTAGCAGTGGATGCACATTTCCTTCTGCGAGGTGATTCGGTTAGCGGGTGTAGTTTGGCAGAAACAAAACCCCCAGCTCCCACATGAAACTGGTCACAACAAGGTCTGAAGATTATCTTCAGTAACAGGGTCATGATTTTACGAAAGAGACATTGCTGTTGAGTTTTTCAAATGTAGATTTTTTTTGGCACTTTGAGCACCACAAGCCGAGTGCTATCTAGTTCCATTAGATTGGAGGGAAAGCAGACATCTGTACAGCACATATCTCCAACACTCTATGACTTACATCAAAACAATTTATACTGATAAATAGCACTTCAGGTAGGAGGAGAAATATGCACTTTTGATTTTGCGATGAACTGTCCCTTTAAAGTAAGGTATCAATGAGCAAGTGCCAACATTATGCAACAGCAAAGCATCTGTCCCTTCCTCTTAATTAATCTATCCCAAAAGACAGACACTGACTTGATTTATTCCTCTCCTTGTGAGAGTGATTTTCACGTCACAGGATTCTTAAATATCAGAGAGCTGCGGGTTATTAGTCTCTCTGGCAAAAAAAAAGACCACTCCTGAGCTGCTGGTGAGTTTCTTTCCAGGGCGATTTTATTGTCGGAGTAAGTGAAAACACCATTCATCTGGTTTGTGTCATGACTGGAGCAAGTATTTCATGCGTCATTCTTTCATCCACAGCTAAGGCCCATGATGCACCTCCGCCCAGTTCACTGCAGCTGTGATGGAAGCCAGGTTGAAGCCCAGCGAGAAGAAACAGGTCAGTGCCGGTTCTCACACTGCATTACTGTTAACATACATGACATTTCTATAATAATACAAAAATGGACAGTTTAAAGAATTTATATCAGCATCAGATATTTTCAGATAAAACTCACCCTTATATATACACACACAAATACCTGCTTACACACATTCATAAATCTCTAAAGTGCATCATGATTTGGACCTACATCATCACTCATCTTCTACACTCCCTTTTTCCCTCCCTTCACCGGTGCTCGTCCTCCCCTCCCTTGCTTCAAAGCCAGATGGATTACCTCATCAATCAAAGTTCCCAGAATCACGTCTTGTGTGTGTGTGTGTGTGTGTGTGTGTGTGTGTGTGTGTCCCACTAATGCAGTGTCTCTGTTCACTAGGATACTCCGCGCAGCCATTTTGTAATCACAGAAAAAGAAAAGATATTTCAAGTAATTACTTTATCATTCCTCTTCATCTGCTCATTCTGAAAGAGTCACACAGGAAACGGCTAATCTCGCCCATGCACGAAAGCCTCTTTAACGCTGTTTGAGACAATTGCATTATCAAAATGTCTGGGGGGTTTGGGGTGGCCTTGACACGTTACAGATGTCAGTAACCCTTTACAGTTGTTCTAAAGGGCAGGTTACCAACCTTTTTGTCTGAGGAACCCCTGCAGCTATGTAAGATGAACTCACACCTTTATCAGTTCCCAGCGTTCATAATGTGCAACACCATTAATTACATAATAATGTGAGTTTTTCATACAATTGAACTGTCAATATTTAAGTTGGTCTGGTCTGCAACTACCACTACCTGGACTGAAGCTGAATGTTTTACCTTTTATCCATTACTTTAAGCTAACTATTTTAACTGTTACGTCAGTACTTTTAGCTAGCTATTTCTGAGGCTTATCTCATATTTTAAGCTAACCACTTTAATTGACCTTTCTTACTTTAAGCTAATTATTTGCACGGTTTAGTCAGTGCATTTGGACAGTTATTTCTGAGGCTTAGCAGATACATTATACTAACTATTTTAACCGTTCTTCTAGTACTTCAAGCTAATTATTTAAATGGTAGTCAGTAGCTAACCATTTCTGCCGCTGTCCAAACCGTTAAGCTAACAATTTTCAATTTCTTGATTACTTTAAGGTAATTATTTTATCTGTTTCGTCAGTAAAGGCTACTTTTCGCTCACTATTTCAACTGTTAAATCAGTACTTTTAGCTAACTATTTCTACGGATTATCCAGTATTCTAAGCTAACTGTTTTAACCATTCCTCAATTACTTTAAGGTAATTATTTGAACGGTAGTCAGTACTTTCAGCTAACCATTTCTGCCGCTTATCCAGTACATTTAGCTAACAGCTGTAACCATTTTTCGATTACTTTAAGCTAATTATTTGAACTGTTTGATCAGTAAAGCTGTTTTACGCTAACTATTTTAACTGTTAAGTCAGTACTTTTAGCTAGCTTTTTCTGCGGCTTAGCCAATATTTTAAGCTAACTATATTAACCATTTCTCGATTACTTTAAGCTAATTATTTGAACTGTTTGGTCAGAAAAGCTGCTTTTAGCTAACTTTTTAAACTGTTGAATCTGTACTTTTAGCTATTTTTTTCTGTGGCTTATCCAATATTTTAAGCTAACCATTTTAACTATTCCTCTATTACTTTTAGCTAATCATTTCAACTCTTTCATCTATTTTTTTTTTTTTGTATTGAATACTTCTAGCAATACCTGTTTAAAATGTTGTGCTTGCTCGCTAGCTAATTTTCACGCACTCTTGCATATGTGAAATAATAATCAATAATCCATAATGTGTGGATATATTCTTTAAATCAAATCATCGTTAATTTCTATTTTTTCAAATTATTTGAGCTACACTAGAATCTTTCTATTTAACCTAAGGCAACAAAACGTGAAATGTGAATTCGTTTTTTGTTTGTTGTTTTTTTTTTTTTTTTGTAAACAGAGCAACTATATCATCTCATCATATCTCATTTAAATGAAATTAGACATGACACGCGCTTAGAAATAATCTGTATAAAGCATGATTAATTTTAAGCGATTTAAAAAAAAGTCACATATATTTTTTGATTCTTATCTTCAACAATGCAGAATAGCAGTAAGTAAAAAATGGCAGTAGCAGAGTTCAAAGATCTTGACCCCCTGGCCTCAGGTTTTCCAACACAGAGGAAGCTTTATGTTGTACAGTCTCTGTATTTTTTTTTCCTCCACGAAAGGAACAATTATGGAGCGGGCAATGCTGATAACACCTAAGGAATTCAAGGCATGTGCAAACAGCCCTTCCCCCATCCGCTTAGCTCTCTCTCCCCTTCCCCCTGCCCTCATCCCCTTCTTCCCTTCCCTCCCACTCCATCATCAGGCTCGCTTTCTGCCTCTTTACACTCAAATCTGTTGCTCAGATTACTTCCAGCTGGAACATAGAGTAAATAACCCACTCAAGAGATTCATATAAACTAATTTACAAAAAAAGAGACTAGTATGCAATTTAGAGGATTTTTTTCCCAAAGTCAGGTTCTGCAACACCTCGTATGAACTGTTGCGATGAAAAGGTGTTAGGGCCAGAATTTATTTGTTTTTTTATTAACAAATGCACAATTTCTGTTTAATCACATCCAGGGATGATTAGATTTGAGATGTTATTACTCAACTGTACCAATCAAGCAACAGTGACTGACTTGTAGAAACAGGCTTGATGGACACTCCAAAACTATTTGTTTTTGAGGGAGAACCCTGATGGAATGTATATATAGATCTCATAAACAAAAATCTTGGTTTCATTGATCTACCCTGAGTCTTTTATATATTTCAACACCTGTCAGTATTTAATGGATACATAGACAGAAAACAAAACGAACAGTCTGATTTTTAATTTTTTGCTGTAGTGCACATTGATCAGCATCACTGTAAACGCACAAGAGTAGGCCAAATTATAAATTCCCCTCACCAAATGTTGAATTAGCCAATTAAAACAATATATTATTACAGAAAAAAAGCAAGCGCAAAGCAAAACCAGTTTACTTACCTTAGTGTGCTTTGTAAAACTATATGTCCTATGCCCATTAGTTTGCATTAACAATTTTAAATTATCTGAGATGGTTTTGAAAATAGGTCAGTTTTAAATAAATTCGAACTTTAAGTTATGTTGGAAAAATGAATTTAATTATTTCAGTGGTCTTAATGTTTTCCATGCATAAAAAGCATTTGCACATAAATCTTTGAGGAGAACAAAAACTTTATTGACAACTTTGCACACATAAAATCAGCTCTTAATGCTTGTGCTTGTTGATGGTGTTGAGCATAAAACTGAATATAAACTTCATCAGGCTCTGTAGGTTCAGGCCTAATTTGAGAGTAGCTTTTACTGAGGATAGATTTAAAAAGAGTGAGGGTTTTGGCAGTCAGCGGTCTGATGCCTGCCTTTGCTAAGGGCCCCCAAACCTCAACCAAACTGCTTTTGTTCAGTTTGCAGTGGAGCTTCAATAAAAAGGAGACAAAGAAATGGGATGGACGTTGATCTCGTTTCATGTAAACATATATTTACATTCACCCATGGAAAAACAAAAGGGATTCCTCTATGTACAAATAGGCCACTGACATTTATTTGTTTTTTGTTCGCCCCAAGCCTTCCTCACCCAAACTTCCTCTTTCTCACTCTCCCTCAAAAACACATTCCAACCACAGGGAATGCTTGACTGATTGTCTGAGTGTGTGAGGGTGTGTGTGTGTGGTCTGCTCAGCAGACGTGTAAAGTAACTCCTCTCACGTGAGGCAAGCACATACATCCGTCTGTTTGTCTGTGCTGTCGAACACATCATTTTACTGCTTCTTATTTACAGCAACGGGCATGTAAACATCCTCCTGATTTCCCTGTTGTGCAGAAGCGTTATTACACGTGTACATATGTAGGTCATTACATTTAAAAAAGTGTCTCATTAAAGCTGCAACTAGAGTAAATCTTCAACTACTTTTTGTGAGCTCAATATGTGGTAGGCCTGTTGTACGTTTTATTGCATCGTGAAAAATAGTTTATTTTGAAAGTCACGTCATTATTTCTGAAACTAACCAGTCGAGAAAATGTGAATCAAAACTGCTCTTGCTGGATGAATTACGTGAGAATTATAAATGGTTTATGTCTCCTGATAACTACCATGGATAAACATGAATACAAATGTTGCAGATTGTTTAATTTGAGCTACACGTGTGTGCAGAGTTCCTTCTGGATGCAGTTCACAGTTGACCAGTTTCTGATGAAGTCCAGGTCCACTTTCTAAGCGTGTGTTTTTTTCCTTTACTTTCGCCCTTAACCAGTCAGCACACACAACTCTCAAATGTAAACTCTTAAAACTGAACATTTCCTGTTTTTTCCCCCTATTTCTGCCTGCTACTTGATGTTCAATCAGCGTTTGCTGTCCTTCCCCCTCTGTTAGCCATTCTGACCTTGAACCCCACACTGACGGTCTCAATGACCGAGCACCTCACTCACACATAAACTTGCTGAACCCTTCCACGCCATTCATATCCACACACACACACACACACACACACACACACACACACACACACACACACACTGGATCCCCTTCCTCCCAAACAACAGCCCACTTTGAAGACAGAGGGTCACCCCCACGGCATTGATGCTGTTTTGTGTGTGTGTGTGTGTGTGTGTGTGTGTGTGTATGGGTGGGTGGGTGTGTTGGTTGTTAATGCAGGCAAAGGGTGGAAGGGTGGTATTTCCTCAACATGTGTTGTTGTCCTTAAATAGATTGTATACGGGTCATCGTGACTGTTTTGTTGTGTTTTTAATGCTAAAGTTGCCCATTAAAATAGAAGCTAAGAAGCTAACTTATTCAGTAATTTTAGATAACAACAAAAAGCACATGCTTCATTACAAAACTGGACCAGATGAGGCCACGGTTTTATGGAATGACCTTTGACCTGTGTTTTAAAACACTTAAATGTGTGGGTTCCCTCCCACATCAGGGTCAGAATAAATTAAACAGAAAAAAAATTATACGATGCACCAACTCTTCTTTACCCAATACAGATCATTAGGTAATTCAATTCAGTAACACACACACACACACACACACTTCCAAGCACGAATGCACACATACACAAACACACTGCTTAGCTACCCTAGAGGTAATAAGTATGGATTCACAGGCCAGAACACTTGGGATGGAGGGGGCTGGGTTACTTAGCAACGAGCCTGTTGACGTCCAAACAATGTTCATGTCGTCAAAGTGGCTGGTTGTGCCAGACTGAGGTTCTGCTGAGTGCAACAATGTCACTGGTGTGTTCCTAAATGCAGACGGAGGAACAGCCCACAGACAGGCTGCCGGACTGAATGACACAGAGACCAACGCAAAGTGCTTACGGCGCTAATTCATAGAAATGCTGTTCACACCGCTGTATTGGTCATTTTACGGTCCATGTAGAGGGCATGCAGTGCTCACAGCTAGAGAAGTGAGGCGTCTGTGAAGAAAGGAGAAAGATGTGCACAGACTGGGCAGGGATATGAACATTTGACTAATGCTGTAACTGGCTTGGTCTTTTATGACAGGTAATAAATGTACAAAGGATTTCTTTTTCACCTAAATTATAGTTTGCATTTATCTGCAAAAAGAGTGGACAAATGATGTTTGGTATCACTTTACCTTTTTATGGCTTTTTACAGGATGAATTAATCTTCCACATTATAAACTGCTGGCTTGTTTACATCTGTTTTGAGCTGCAGGCAAAACTGTACAGGCAAACTTTAGTTTTGAGGCTTGGCAAGGTTGTTCAGCTCAGCTCCCTCATTTGAATAACAGGCACATACTGTAGATTCTGAGGGGAGGTCAAGACTTTTTTTTTTTGCATACATCATAAAATTACATTTCATGCTATTCATAGTGAGCTGTCCACGGCGCATTATTAATGGAGCATGTGACTTCTCAGTTGCATAATTCAGACCCTGATATATTAAGTGTAGCAGATATGCATTGTAGTGTAACCAGTACTGATTATTTTGAATACCTCTGCATTTTAGGCATCAGGTTTCAGCTGCCATCTGTGTTAGGAAACATCTCCCGTGCCAATCGCTGGCAACAGGAGAAAGTGAAAAGGCATTTAAATATAGCAGAAGTAGATAAGAAGCCAGAGAGTCACTGACGAGGCAGCCATGGATAAGATGTGAAAGGTAACTCTAGGACACTGCTCATTCACACGCTGATGGCAAATGTTTAGGTTTAGTACCCTGTGTGTGTGTGTGTGTGTGTGTGTCTGCTGTTTAACAGCCTTCGTCTGTGACCTTCAGAGAAAACTGCAGGATACTGTTTGTGTGGGCACCAGATGCACTGGACCAACTGCATTACACCATGACCCGTCCACATCATTGGATCACTGCAGATGTTTCTATTTTAGGCCATTTACAAGAAATTATCTTAGTAATGGGCTGCATGTGCTCAGCTGATGGTTGCCTCTGACTACACCCTCAAGAGTTCTCACTTGGTCTGATTCGATGTCTTGCGTGAAGCCTCGTTGCATCGGTGTGGTGCTACATAATTAATCACATCATGTTAATGGAAGGAATAATGGGTTGCATGGGAGGAAGGCTGCAGGATTACCAGCAGTTTAAGTTAGAAAGGGCAGCACCACCCATATCATATGATGGACCTTTGATCATCAGCTGCTCCTGTGCATTAAAGGAACAGTGTGTTGGATTTAGTGGCAACTTGACATCTCTCTCCACTTTGTGCATGTATAGGTCCTGTTTGTGCATGTGTGTGTCTTTCGGACCTGTGTGTAATTGACAAGCAAGAGTGAAAACATTGAATTCCCCCTCAGGGGGATTAATAAAGTAAATAAACTTATAAACTAACTTATAAACTAGGTGAGGACTGCAGATTGCAGCCAGCTGAAACATCTCCCATGAGCCAAGTCCCAGCCAACACCTGGGTAGGATTCTTTCAGTGATCTTTGTTCAGGAAGTTATTACCAGGAGCCGAATTGTCCACAGAAGTCTCCTTCTCTCCAAAAAACAAACAGACGAGGTGATTTAAACTGGTAAAAATACTGGAATAAAACAGTTTCCCTTTACAAATCAGTGTTTCTCAGACACTGTTCAGCTTGTCATCGATAGCCTGGCACCTGCTAATGTGTGCTCACCTTTTTTCTTTTTTTTTCACTGAGCTCACCCACTTCCATGTTGAGAGCCATGTAGAGACAATCCCAGCTCATACTCTGAATCTTGCTCTGAATGTCATACACAGCTCCTTTGAAAGCCCAAAATTGTATTTTACAAGTGCATTTACATACCTGTAAATATTATATGTATCAAGTAAGTAATTTAAGAGTTTTGGATAAAACTGCAGCTTTTTGACTATTTTAATAGATTAAATGAGCACAAGCTGTTGTAGTCGTCTTATTACGCACATCACGGATGTAACAAGTTGTATCATCCATTGCAGGCAAGGTGGCCATGACATGGTTGTTCACAGCAAAAAACATCATAGCCCCACACATGCTTTCTCCACACATGACCGAATTGCTCAGTATGAAGCCTACAGAGCTCGACCTGTGTACACAATACTCTGCCAGATGTGTTTTTTGCTGCTTGCTTTATTGTCATTCTGATGAGGTGATGACAGGAACAGAAGTGCCCGTGGTGAAGGAAAACCTTAATAATGACCTTATTTCTATTAAGTTCTCTTTTTTGGCCTGTGTGCCAATGTGAACACATTTAAAAGGTTGAACAGGTCTGGGTATGTTCATAAATCTTATTTTATGGCACAGATAAAACAGATCATGACATGAACATGTTAAAATCAAAAGCAGAGAATTGTAACTGTAATACGTGACGTCATCTCTGAAGTCTGAATTTGCTCCATATGAAGACTGGCTTTACTTTTATGAACTCTCCGAACTTTTGCATTCAAATAAGTTTATCAAGAGAATTTAAATCATGCAGTATTCCTAAACAGGACTTGTTATAACGTAATATGGATTGATGATTGATGATTTTGTTTGTGTAGCAAATTTCTACAACAAAGTTTAAAGAGTGCATGGCAATCAATACAAACAAACATGAGAGAAGGTTACACAAGCAAAGGAGAGGACAGGGGCAAAATCAAAGAGGGTACACACACTCTCTGGTTGGGTTAAAAGGTGGTGGAGTTGCTACACACTTACAGTACGACCTTATCACAGACAAAGAGTATAAACGCAGCATGTTTTAGCCATAGACCTGCACTGACTCAATACTATTGACCATGAGAAATAAAATATATATGACCAGCAAAAACATGTCAAGCTGAAATTTCTGGCCTGATCCGTTATTAATGGTTTTACACTCTCTTGGAAGATTGTAGTTTTATATGTTGGCTTAAAGCTTCAGGAGAATTTTACCATTTGGCTGTGAATTACTTTTTATAAGATCCTCCTTAAACTTGGCTGTTTCTGATCAGCGTAAAAACATGTCCACTTACTCCTGCATTTATGTAAAGCTGGTTTTATAAAACTGTAATGTTTGCATAGGCTGTTCCTAAAAGCATGGGCGGAGTATGAGTCAATGGGCCCCTGGGCACAGATATGCAAAAAGCCCCACAACCTCTCCCACATAGGAGTAAGACACACAGACTTTAGAGATGTTTAGCCTCTTTGTGCTGTTGTCATGCATCCCTTTGTAGTCATTATCATCGTTTTGGAGTTTTTGTGTCTGCGTGGTAATTTTGTGTCCTTTTGGTTGTTTGGCCCTCTTGCCGTTAGTTTATGTTCCTCTGCAGTTCCTTCGCATCTCTTTATGGTCATTTTGAGTCTTTTCCTGGTTGGTACATGTTAATTTGAGTGACATTTTGCAGGTGTAAGCCAAGGGAGGTGGGTGGGGGGAGGGGCAATGATACTTTGGGTCACTGGGCCTGTGTCCGGGAGGCCCATATGGTAATTTATCAGAGGTGGGACCAAGTCATTGTTTTACAAGTCACAAGTCAAGTCCCAGTGCTCTCCACTTAAATTCCAAAGTCAAGTCCCAAGTCAAGACAAGCAAGTTTAAGTTTCAAGTCCTAAACAAGTCATAACAAGTCATAACGAAGAACAGAGTTACAATACATTACAAACGCTTTTTAGAATTTGCATTTATTTGTTTGAAAAAGTTTGTTGAACTTTCCTTAGCTAATGTAGTTTAGCTAAGTATTAGCTTGCTAACTATGTTAATATTCGTCTTTGGTTACTGTTCTTTGTGCAAATTGAAATGTCAAATGAAGCTGGAAGTTGTTGCATCTTCGTTTTAAATTTACAAACCCTGTTTCTTACTGCCGTTCATTTTATGTTGACCACTGCATAGTTTTGTAGTGAACAAAATAATTTTTGGTATCATTTTTTTCCAACTGGCGCTCCGTAACATAATGTTACATATTCATAGTTCTCTCCTGCAACTTGATTGGATGCTGTCCTATTAGTTCAAACAAAGTAGATCTGGAAAATTAAGTGCTGACTTGCTGGGTTTTAATAGTGTTAATGTTAACTGATTCAGAAAATGAAGGGGAAGTAATTGATTTGGGTCAGAGTTTTTAAATAACACACTTTTAATCTTTGGGTTTGGAGGAAGGTATCAAGTGTTTTCAAGTCAAAAGGCTCCAAGTGAAGTCATGAAATGTTGGTGTTTAGTCCAAGTCAAGTTGCAAGTCTTTTATGATTTCGTCAAGTTGAGTCCAAGTCATGTGACTCGTGGCCAATATTACAGACAATATAAAGCCCAATGTTAAAGGCTGTTATGTCACACAGGATATTGTATATTTCAAGGTTTTTGTTGGGAAATAAAACTGATTAGGTTCAATAAGATTGTTGTTACAGGAGACAAAGCCAAGAATAAATGAGCATCTCTAATGAAGTGAGGTGAGGTCAAGAAGAGATTTAAGGACCCCCCAAGACAAAACCACCACAGTCTGAATTTACAGGCGTTTTGTCTTTAGAGTCACAGTTTGCAGAAGCTTTTTTTTCTAGTTATTCTTCCACAATCTCCCCTGGTGAGAGAAATAACAGTGGGCGGTGAATGGAGTCCAGGCGAGCTAATCCCCTCTGCTCCGTAGACCTCCTGTAGCCCTGTGAAGGACCCCCAAGTAGCCCAGGGGCCAGCAGCGGGGGCCCCTGTCCTGCTGCAGCAGCAGCACCACTTGCAGTCAAGCAGCGGGACTCCAGGCACTCACTTCCCCAGCTGCTGACGTCAGCTGGCAGCCTGGGCTGTGCTCGCCGCTCCGGACATAGCGCCGAGAAAAATGCTGCTCTCCGTACCGCCAAGGGCAGGAATCAACCCATACAACGGCTATAACAGCAGAAACAGCAAAAAGGTAAACGCTTTCGGGATTTTCCCTTATTCTCGGCTTGTTCGCCCTGCAGGGCAACACGCCCGTGTGTGTCGCGACAGAAAAAGGCTTGTGACAGTGAGCTGCAGTGTCCTTGAAAAGCGAAACGTACTGAATTTAACTTCAGACTTCGTGGAGTGAAAATGCAGCGTACAGAGCAGCCGTGCTCCGCGGGCTGTGGAGGTGGGAGAATTAGCTACCGCTCGGTCCTGTCATGTTGGACGCCTGGTGTTTTATTTCCTAGTATTTGTGCGTGAGTAGTAGAGTAAGGGATGTCGCTAGGGCTCTGCTCACTCATTTGAAAAAAGTCAATGGTGGAGAGCAACTTTTATGGGTAACTGTACCGTGTTGGGATAGCGCGTCTGTGGCTGGATGTGTTTGTGGAAGTGGGGGTAGGGTGAGAGGCAGGCTGAGGGAAACATGTTACAAAATGAATTCTGCCTCTTCCTCCGCGGGCTCCGGACACTCATATCTAGTGTTAAATCAGGTCTTCATTGTCTCCGCCGCCGCGTAAGTTTGCAAAGTTTTTTTTTTTCCTCGTTTCCCATCTGAAAGCGGAATATGCCCCACCCCTTGAAAAATCCCACCAGACCATGATGACTACATTCCCAGAATTATGAATCGCGCTCTCGTGGTTACATTCAATG
This sequence comes from Epinephelus lanceolatus, assembly GCF_041903045.1. Taxonomy (NCBI): domain Eukaryota; kingdom Metazoa; phylum Chordata; class Actinopteri; order Perciformes; family Serranidae; genus Epinephelus; species Epinephelus lanceolatus. The sequence goes on from NC_135734.1 coordinate 14,559,587, forward strand.
TTGACATTGTCACTTTGCAATCAATATGTGAGGGGAGGATACTCTAAACAAGGTTTGATCTAACAAGATACGATTTAATTTATTAAATACATAAATTACAAATTTGTTTTTTAAATGCTACATTATTATGGTCACTGATAGGAGAGACTATTTTTTGCATTAAAACAACTTTTGCTTCTTGAAATCTATATTTCTGAGAAATAGGTTGCACATATCATGTGTCTTCTATCTATGGACTGTAATGGCTTAGAAGTGATGGTAAAAAGCTCTTTCATTATACATGGCGACATTGTGATTTCACGTCCACAGGATCCACAGTAGCTCCTCCTGTCCTTCTGCTCCAGCTTCTTTTGTGTGCTCCTGAACTCTAAATGGCATTTGGAAAATGTATATTGGCATATTGTCTTTCTGTGATCTTGGGCACCGCCTGGCTGCTCATCCCTCCCATATCTGATGTCAACACGAGCGCCTGTCTGAGGAAAACAGCATTGTGTTTGAATTGTTTGCTCTACACACACTCACACGCATGGTTTGCAATTTAATTTAATGAACTCACATTGCGTTTTTACTGAACATACATTTATCTGCAGACATTTATTTGAGTTAGTACTCAATTGAACGTCATGTCGCTGCTTTGAGGAGACTATCTGACAAATAATACCTTCCCTAATCAGAGCACGCCATTTTTAGCTCACCGGGGTTCAATAAAAATTGTTAAATGTCACTTTTAAAAAGGAAAGTCACTGCATGAGCAATCAGGACTGTCTTGTAAATGTTAGCAGTTGCAGTTTCATTCTCAGTTTGGTCCCTGTTGTTTCTGACCAAATGTGTAATAAATGTATTATATGATTATAGATAGATTGGCCATTGTCAAGGTAGACATTCAGTATAGACACTTTTATTATTTAGTTATTTATTTTTAAAGACCTAATCCATGTTTATGAACGATTCTATATGGGCTGAGCTCACCTGTCTCTTCCAGTATCAACTGACGTCTATAAACTAAAAAAAAATAACAATCATTTTATTGTTTTAGTAAGTTTTTAAGCAAAAATGCCAAACATTAGCATTTACTTTTTCATATATATTGTAGTAAATACAGCCCATCATTGTGTTTTGGACTGATGGTCAGACAGGTGATTTGAAAATGGTATTTTAAAAAAATATTTCATATAGACAAAAATGAATCGATTATGAAAATAATTACTAGTTGCAATACGCCTTGGGTCACTCAGTGTTGTTTTATATTTCAGAAGCTCAGTGAGTAAAAGGAAAAATAAGACATTTTGGGAAATTCGCTTATTCCCTTTCTTGCTGAGAGTTAGATGAGAAGATTAATGCTGCTGTCTCATCTGTATGCTAATTGTTAAGCTGCAGCCATCAGCTGGCTAACTTAGCTCAGACCAAAGAAGGAAAAAGTTAGCCTGGCTCTGTCCAAAGGTAATAACACCCACCAGAGCTTCCCCCAAAATGTCGAACTTTTTCCTTAAGCAAAAAAAAATCCTAATTAAGTGAGGTATAGGTATTATATTTATATAATCATTATATGCACATAAAATGTAATAACAGTTTCTTACTGACAGTTTTAGAGTTAACCAGTATCAGTGGGCTTTTCTCGCTCCCTCCTGTTGTCAGTGTTAATTTACAGACATTCGGCTGTTTTCTACTGTTAACCAAGAAAAGAAAAGTTGTCGTTGTCATGTTATAGCCGTGTTATTTTTATAGATTATTAAAAAATACTGAACTGCATGCCCTCACTGTCAATTTTTACCCTGTGCGATATGGAGAAAATCAAATGTCACATTATTTTTGACCAAATAACTTGATGTTATATGCTGTAAAACATTAGCTAAATAAACAATATGGTACAAAATAATACATTATAAACATCTACTGAAGTTGTTCTTAACCAAAGTATCTTCTAGGGGCTCCACGGAAAAACAGGGAATCATAATTCTTTTTAATATTAAATTAATTTACAAAAGAAGTGAGCCTAATGTGAGTAAGAGTCATAAGAGCGACTATGCTGATCATAGGTTTCACTTCCTCCAAACTGTAGCTGGCAACTATAGCACTGTGGCCTTAATCATGTATAACAACCAACATCTTTTCAGATGGCGGTCCTAAAGTGAAATCTTATCAAATAGGCGTCCGTGACCTAATGTGTATTATTTAGGAGTACTTGCAATGAAGAAGGTAAAGACCTGCTGATCTGCTACATACAAATGAAGCATGAAGACAGGCATTAAATAAAGAATGTAAAGGGAAGTCAAGTTTTCTCCTCCAGCTGCTTTAGTGGTCCCAAGCTTCTCTATTTTGTGGAGCTAAAGTTCACAGAGAGGTCAAGTTCCTGTGCTGTGATTCCTAACGTTTCCACCTCCCACATCCACCTCCTCATTCTTTTTTATCTCTTGCTCACATTCCGCCATACCTGAGCCGCCCAAGTACACAAAATAAAAGCCTGATCACAAACTGAACACGCCAAGGGGTAAGAAAAGCGTTCTTTGTGCGTGTGAGGTGATTACCGAGCCCGACGACTCAGAGACGTTTGGTTGCTGTTGTGCTTTAACCCAGCTGCTCCTCCCCTGACTCAGCACCTCATTTCCTCCCTCAAATAAATAGAATTAATGTTCTCAAATCAAATTTGGTCGGTTTCCGCGTAAAGCTTCCTGGATGGAAAAATAGCAGGAGGCGGCTTGTCGCTTCTCAAGGTATCACACGTCTCGCTCGGGGGCTCATTGAATGGCTTGTTTTTGTACTCGTCAATCAGATTTTTGTTCTCATGTCTGTGGGAGTTTTTTTTAATGTCAAGTTATCTCTGAGATTTAAAGATCTGGATGCTTCAACACATAATCCAGCAGGTAGAAGTGAAAGAAACACATGAATTGGAGCATTAAATTGTCACACAGATTCAAAGGGTTTCACTAAAAGTTCAGACATGGCAGAATAGAAGAAATGAAGTCTCCCATGCTTCTTTCACCCTTTCACTTTCACGTGCACAAGCTTACAGCCGTCACCAGTGTTTCCTAATTCTTGCCGGGGAGTCTTCTTTACTTGCGTGACATTACTCTTTGACAACAGTCAGAGTTTGACTGCAGTGTGTGGCAGAAGTGGAATATCTTAAATTTAAAACATTGCTTTCAAACAAAAAGAGGTTTGTTAAAAAGCTCACACATTGACATACAGGCACACAACACATAGAGGACAGGATTGATTTTTACTTTGTGACATGAATGCCTCACACCTTGATCAGAATAAGTTTGTTCGGTAAAGCAGGTTCGTCATGTGAGTCCGATCCTGTGCTTGTGGCTTATCAACATGGAGTCTGTTTTTGTGTCAGTCGCAAAGAGAATACCGTTCATTAGCAGGCAAAAAAATCAATCCAGATTAAAATTTACCAAGAAATTGCTTCAATAATCATATATAATTTATATGATGAATCATGCAAATATGTTGACATATGTTGCTGTGAAAAGGTCCCTTGAAATTAATGAAGTCTCTTAGTAATGGCTCATTGATTATATATATACTATATACACTATAATAAGTAACAATTACTGTTTTAAAACTTGATCAGGTTCAGCATTGCCAGTTTGTGTTTAGCCTGCCTGCATTGGTGACTCAAATCATGCCCTTCAACAATTCACAGGTAAACTGTCCAATCACAAGGGTTTATTTTAAGCAGGCAGTGATTAATCACTCTGCTCTGGACACTGGAGGCGAGAGCATTTTAACTACACCAGCAACCTGCAAGGAAATTGCAGCTATTAATAAATCCTTTTACTTTAGATAACTTTAGCTTGAAAAAGACTGTTAATGCAATTATCTGGACTTTTAAAGCATATTTCATTGTCATATACAGTAATGTGGCCTTGAAGGAAATTTCATTCCATTTAAATGGTTAATAATTAACACTGTCTCGCTCCCACAGATGGATCACTGGTTATCGTGATGAATATTTGTGAACACCAGTTGTAAACACTGTAGCGGAGCAGTATGTTGGCTTTATTGGGAGTCAGGGAGTTGATAGCTGGCAGCGAAAAAGGAACCTTTTTGGTGAAAGAATTGATCAAGTTCACATCTTAGAGTACCACATTGGAAAAACTGTATGGAAACTGAAAAATTTGATACATTTTCAATTGTGGAAAAAGTTATACTTGCTTGAGGTGTTTTTTGCCTTTGTCAAAAAAGAGTTGAGGCGCTAAATGGAATATGGAAATGCCTTTGCCGAATAAGTTCTGATGTAGCAAACATTTTACCCACATCACTGATCAGATGTTTTCGTCTTTAGCCCTGTTTCCACCAAACACTTTCGGTATTGTACCTTTGGAACAAAAAATAACCCTTCTGACATGGTACCTATAGGGACCAGAAGTCTGTTTACTACAGCTGCTGTGAGAAGCAGCAAAACATCATTTCATTTTACAGTTATAGTTCACTGAAGTATGTAAAACTTGCCATGGTATGAACGGTGGTTACACAAGCCTTAAACCAGCCACAACTCAGCCCTGAGCAAGAGTGACCGTCTGCCATTGACCAATCAACAGTCTGCAGTGTTCACAGCTCCACCTTTTAGTACTGGATCTGTGTGTGCTAGGTACCCCAACAGAGGGGTGACAAAAAAATGTGGACGGTACAAATTGGTTCTATTGGTACCATCCACAACTTTTCACAGTGGAAATGAAAGAAAAGCGTACCAAACTGAACTGAACCATACTGTACTGCTTGGTGGAAACTGAGCTTTTGTCTATCCATACAGAATGAATCATGACCAACACAAGCTAACGTAAAAGAACAATTAAAACAAATGACTGAAGATGTCTCTCAGTTTTTCTCTTGTAGATGGGTTAGATGGCCATGTCAACTTGTTTTGTTTTTGGTATGCAACCTCTACTTCTTCTGCTCTGTTTACCAGCTGATTACAGCCATGCATAAAGCCACCCTCTGATAAAACTACACTTTGCAGAGCCTAATTTATTTTCTCCAAACCAGCTGATAGAAGCGCATCTATTTTGCATTTCCTTTTTGCAACATTTCAAAAGTTTGCTTAAAAGTCAGTTGACACTTTAATGGAAACCCGGCTTATGATGACCCTGAATGCTTATAGTTCTGAATTAGATATTCTTTTACAGGATAGTGCCACTAAAATGTCAGATGTCAAGTGTTCAAGGGGATTTTTCCAAACAGTTTCTGTATAAGTCTGTCTTACCCTGTGGCAACAGTGTATCTTTGACCAATGATGAAATGTACAGTGTGATTGATTACCATACCCGCAGTGTGTCAAACAAGATTCAAGTTTGTGCAAGTATATTTTCCTATCATGATGACATGAAGTGAAACCAACTGATGTCTGGGAGGTACAACATCAATCTAAAAGCATGTGTTACTTTGTTGGTCGGTGCGTAGTAAATGGGCAAAAACATGAGAAACCCCAAGTACTTGAAAACATTACACTGAAATAAAAAACTAAGCATCCAATTAAAACATTTAACCTCACACATTCATCACACCCCATTGACAGTCCACCTAAAACATGCATTTACTAAAGATTTAAATTATATGTGTTCTTTACTGTTGATGAGGGTTTTGCATAAAAAATCTGAAACCATGGTTTGACTTAAACTTGAAATTTCAATGGAGACATGACATCAATGAATGGAACAACATTTGATAATGACAGTGATTAACTGATTTTATTTGATGATGTAAAAGACAGAGAGCGCTGCACCTCACTCTTCACATACATTAACAATCACAGAGGATGTAAACACAATAAAGCCTGAAGGCTTTATTCCATAGTGGTGCTCTCATAAACACTTAAGACAGCACAAGATAAAACATCAACAAGACATTAAGTGCAAACAGGACAATCAACATATAAATAGCAGGCAGCTGGGTAGCTATGACAACATGCTGTTGTTGTTTTAGTGGTCATAAAAAGTTAGAAATTAAAATTGAATATGCTACATATTGTTGGCAGTTCTTTGTGGCCACTTTAAATGTGCTTTGTGACACAGTTTCAGATTTATGGGTAGATTATTCCACAAGAAATATACAGAACCAAACACTTAAATCTTGAACAACATTTGTGCACATCCACACATCAGTATTTAGACCAGCTGCTCTGAAAGTGAAAGGTTACCTTTAGAAAGACAGTTATTCTATCAGTTACAAGTTTTACCTTGAATCTTTGAAGAACCAAATGACTGTGCACGTAGGTGAACTTTTCCTTTGACAAGGCTGAAGCTCTACAATGCCTTTTAGCTAGTTTTTACAGCCCACACATTTACAGCAGGGTTGAGTCTCACAGCTCTCATTAATCCTGTTTCCAGCAGCAGCAGGCAGCTCTTTCCATCAAACAAGCTCTGATAAAACCACTGTACACGACCTTCCCAGCACCAAACGGCAGTCAAAAGCAAACATACTGACTCGAGTGAATAATGTGAATGTTAGCGATACAGCTGTATAAAATCAAATGTCTGTAAGGATACACAGAGATGCTGTGGTGCTTAAAATTGTGTTTGCAGCCTGTTGATAATGAATGAATGTAACTAACACACAGAGTAATGACATCAATTACATTGGTGCCACTGGGGCATATCTGATCAGTGCATCACCAAAATATTGGAGTTGAACTCATCAGGTTGCCAGAGGCATGGCCCCATTGGGATAATGATGTTGCTCCGTTATTATCGATGTGTAAGTAGGTAACTGCCAACACATGAGCCATACAAACTTTAATGCAATGGCAATAGTTTTTAGAGTTTGTGTTCTCTCTGGTGGTCAAAAATTCATTCAGTGTAGCTTGAAGCTAGGAGCAGAGCAACTTCCAAATAGAGCAAACATTGAAATGCCAAAAACTGCAGTTCCTAGAATGACCACTTGAGGCTGACTCCAAAGGCGAGTCAAACCCCATAGACAACCATGTTAAATGCCCAACTACAGCATAAATAATAGGGCTGCCCCTGACTAAGAATTTTTCTAGTCGATCAATAGTCGTCATTTAGGGCCATTAATAGACTAGTCGCCTGTATGTTTATGATATTAATTTGATTATTAAATGATATATTTTGAGCGGGGCAACACATTGGTTTGAGTTCAAGGTGTGAGAAAGAATAGTATCAGTAACATTGTTAACACTGTGCTACATTACAGAAAAAGACAAAACCGTACTAATGAACCTTCATTAATATAGGCCTATATTTTATCTACAAGTGCACATCACACACTGAGCAAGCCGCCTATTAATGACGCTGTTGGCAAAGCAGTAATGATTGTGCTAAGGGGCTAATTGGCATGTAGCTACTAACATGCTTCAGATGATACGTCATGTTTGTAGTCGACGAATGACAGGCAAATGTTTGCCTGCAGAGTTTACATATCACCTTGGGTTCGTCCTTCACCTTCTCAAAATGATCCCACACTTAAGATTTCCTACCCGACATGTTAATAACCAGCCTGTGTGATAACCGCAGGTACCAGCCTTTGAAATTAACATGACTCCTGTCTGACTGCTGAGCGTGGAGACTTCCTGTGTCCTTCCTTTCAAATTAAATTCCCACATGGTCCAGTCATATAGGCTTTGATTTATTTTGACAAGGTGCAGCTTCTAATAGAGTTTCACGTTTTTTTTGTTTCATTTTTTTGCAACTAAGCTAATAATAAAATCTTGCCACCTAATGACCTTTCTGGTCGACTAATATTTGGTTGAATATTAGGGGGTAGCCCTAAGAAATAAACATGTTTACAGTCTGGTCTCTAAAGCTAGTTTTCCCACTCATGTGAACTATGGCAGATGAATTTTTATATAACTTACCTGTTTATACCATTTTATTAAGGCTTGCAGTTATGCATAATTCAGGGCGTGGTTGCTTTTAGTGACAGGCTGTCTGCCAGGCATCCCTCAAGCTCTCATACAGATTCATCCCTCGCTCCTCCCCAGCTCCACACTCACATTCAAATATGAACACCTTGGGTCACTTTTGGTTCCAAAATGCAAACTTGAACTTTCAAAATGGGAGTCCACAAGCAAATGGGTGACGTCACAGTAGCTTTGTGCATTATTTTATAGAGTCTGTGGTGACTGCCTGCTGGTAACCCAACACTTAAGATCTTAATCACAAGTTTGTCTTTTAAAACCAAATTTAATGGCCATTATGAATTCAAGACAATTCATGTGTATTGAAAAGAAAGTTGGATTTTGTCGATGACATGTCATAGGTAATTAAGGAACAGTTTCTCTATTAAATGCTTTGTCCTTAAGTGAACAAGGTAATTTTTACACTGTAATATGTCCCGCTCAGTATGTATCTTGATCACGGTTAAAAAAAAACAAAACATGTAAGGGATCCGTATCAAGACTCTGTTTTATGTTAAAAAACTCTACCTGCTGAAGTATTAATCTGCCAAAGTATCATTTTTTAAACTCTTAAGTTTTCAGTTATTGATTGGTGTCTGCCTCAGAATTCAGGGTGCAATAACGACATGATAATCTTGCTTTAGTTATATTTTCTGTATATGGCAAAGATAATTCCTTTGTCTTAAACACACTGAAAACATATTAGATATGCTTGGAAATTCATGTTGTAACAACTCAACAACAGGAAATGCATTACATCCATAAATAATCGTTGTCTACAGGGATACTTTTCTCATTTTAATATTAAACCAGCTGTTCCGCTGCAATGACTCTCCTCACGGTACTCTTCTGTTCCTTCGCCTTTGTCCTTCTGGCCCTCCGCCAGTTATATGTTTATCTATCGCTTTGTTTAATGTGTCTGATGGTTTGGATTGGTCCCCAACTTCAGCTGCCAGCTGCATGATCTGGCCAAGGTGAACAGGTAGAGAGGGAGGCAGAGTCCTTGGAGAAAGCACAGCTGTCAGAAATCTGATGCCAAGTACCGCAGTGATGCCAGACACTCGGTGTGCCTCACATTTTGTTAGATCTCTAGCTGAGCTGAGGGCCAGTGTTTGTCGGTATCTGTTTCCAAGCTCCCAGGCTTTGGCCACCTGACCTGACCTGGAAACCATGCATGCATGTGCATTTGCACAAAGCGTATGCATCAAGGTGAGATCAACAACATTAAGAGACAGAGTAGACAGAGACAGTTTGAAGATTAATAGCTGCCTATTAAAAGACAAAAGGAAGGGGAGGGTAAGAGACGGAAAGGAAGGAGGTTTCAAGAACGAGTCTGGACGTGAGTTCGGTGTCCCTGTCACCTGGTTGGAATGCAGAGCTCCTAATTCAAATGGCTGTGTGATAAGATCAGTAGCAGATACAGAGGATTTCCTGCCTGCCGCTATACTGCAGCTTTACTATACTCACAGTCCTCACCTAACCCTCGGCTAATGTAAAAATACATTTTTCCATAGATATCTAAGAGTATGACAAATAAGTAGTAAAATAAATTTTTGTTAGTATAATTTTTATCAACATGGCAAGGCTTCAGAAGTCGATGCTTCAGAGGTGAAAATTTTAAGCACTGAATTATTTTCCCATGACTCATTTTCCTTGTCGGTCCTAAAGTGGAGCCGGTGCAAAGCGGCAGCTCAGTGGTGTAACTCTATACAAGCCGGAAGCTGCGTCCTCATTCAGCCAGGCTATAAATCTGTGCATAAGCATGTAAGTCGGTCAGCTGGTCAGACAGCCATGGCTCTTTCCTGCCTCAGGAGAAGACAGGCAGCCAGGACATGGAAAGGCGGGCGGACCCCCCAGCAACCAGGAAATCCATGGAATTCTGTGGGTCAAACTGAGGTCGGCTGGAGAAGCCCCCACAGGGGGGGGGATGGAGATAAAAACAGAGGTGGAGTGAGACTGGAAAATCTAAACAGAGTACAGCAGTGGCCGTTCACAGTGTCTATTTGCATGACTCACTCTTGATAGCTTATTTTGATGTCAACACTAAAAACGAAACTGTACCTTTTTTGATATATTGATAGATTAAAGTCAGTCAGCACCCACAGCCTGCAGTATTTGAGAAAAACAACTTCCGGGCGGCTTCAGAGTATTGATGTGAGTTTACATCAAGGTAGAGGAAATGGTTTTATTTATAGCAGTGTTCTCGATTTTTATCTTAAGTTTGGTACTAAAAATATCCAGTGATATTTTTTGAGCCTTTTGTTATGAATTTAGAGCGGTTCAGCAGGGGAGGTAAAATGCAAACACGTCAAACCCCATATGTGGTATCCTGAGGTTTAGGTTTCAGATGGTTTAAGGGTCATGTCAGTAGCAGGAAATACCCAACTGTAATGCTTGGACTATGTATTAAGATTGAAATGAACTGTCATTAAAACATAGAGTTACTGAAACTAATCAGATATCTTAGTTTTAGTCTAATGAAGTTTGAAGTTGACGAAAACTGATTTCTGAGGGGACTGAATGTTTGATTAAAGATCTACTCATCTGTTAAATAGGAGAAAAGTATTAGTGCTTAAATGATTAGTGGCTTAATAGATCAGTCAATCAGTCATTTATTAAGCAAAGATAAAAACTTTCACTGTTTCTATTTCCTCAAGTCTTGCTGCTCTATGTTTTCTGCCATTGTGTACTGAATATCTCTGGGGATTTTGGACTGTTGGTTGGCCCAACAATCAATTTGAAGACATTACCTTGGCCCATCATAATTTCCCAGAGGTGAAAGCTGCAGTCCTAGATTGGAAACATGATTTATTTGTTTCTAAGCTCATGTTGCCCTCTCAGCAACTACTGATCAACTAATCAAAAAACAATGGAGGAAAGTGGTGTTTCAGCATAGGGTTTCAACAGAACACATGCAAATCAAATGCATAGCCTGAAATGCAATCACCAACCAGCAAGGCACCAGCTTTTGTACCTCAACTCTGATTAGTTCAGTTTGGGATGTTTATTATGATATTTTGTAAGCAGTCAAAGGTCATAAATTATATATTTTGACTTGAGATCATATTCAACTTATAAAGATTTTACAATCAAGCATGCTACAGCAGTTTTAAGTGTGTATGAGTGGGTGTGAATGCATATGGTGTGGTTGCAGACTGGCAATTTAAGGGGTTTTGTTGCAGTGGTGTGCTCTTTGTACAGTCCGGAGCTTGATTGGGACTTGGCACTCTGGTTAAGAGTGTGTGAACGAGATTACAGGTCTCTGCTGTCCCGTCCTTTCATTCACAAATTAGCTGCCTCCAAAAATGTATTCATCATGAACTACACTGTGACAAAATAGATAAACTCTTTCAGGCAGGCTCGTGCTGTGTTTGAATGTTTTCTGCCGGTCCTGCAAATGTTGTGGTCTGACAGGAATTAACAATGGCTGGTGTTTTATTTATTATTCAAATTAACAGGGTTGGACAATTGACCGAATAAAAGAAACAAGTGTACAAGATAATGCAGCTCAGTTCATTGTAAGAAAGACATTGATTTTTTTCAGGCCATAGTTCATTGTGTTGTGCAAAATTTCCATCTGGATCTTTCTCATTTTAAGCAAGAACGAAAACACAAAGTGTGGGTGGTCCTGGTAGCAATAGTTGAAGAAGTTTTTCACTAGTTGAAAGATGGTCTTTTAATAAAACAGGGCTGTCAATGCAGTAGAAAGACACAAATACTTTTGAAGTTGGTGCTACATAACCAGAGAAATGAGAGAAAAAGGGTCGTGGCATTTGCTTTTGCTCAAGAGGGAGAAAACCTCCAACGAGCAGAATTTACTGCGCTACATGATAGGACCAATTGAGTCTCCCACTGGTGAGTGTTGTTATGCGAGTTGCTTGTCCGAAAACAATATGGCGGCTGGATGGTAGCAAATGATCTTGTATTACAGTTAGACAGTAGGCTAAAATGTGTTTCTGCTAAGATTCGAAGCGAGTATTAAGCAATACAGTAACATAACCTTGGTTTATAGTAGATCAGTGCTGCCTAATTTTGCCCTTTCATCTAATTATTTTCAGCCTCTGTTTTTACAATGCAGGAAACAGTATGATGCCCACTTCCTATTCACAGGTTTTCATATAACAGCCAAACAGTACACTAAAAATGTTTTTGAAAATATTTCTTAGTGAGAAGTAGGCAATGCAGTAACAGAATCTTGGTTTATATTTCATCAGCACTGCCTAGTATTACAGTTTTTTTGGAGTTGGGTCTGAATTTGAGAGGGGTGTATTGGTGGTGGTGGGGTGTCTCTATCTCAATCTGTCTCTATACCCTCTGTGCCCGTGGTGATGGTGGCCATACAGAAATGAGGGAGTACAGTCTGTAGTTTGGACAGCAGCTCAAGAGCCAGGCTGGCAAATGAGCAGGGACATTATGGTGCTAGCAAGATGAAGGGAAGTTTAACATAGTTCAGTTAACGTACACACACTACCCACATTGTTATGATAAAAAAGCTGGTTCAAAGTATCCCTTTATAGCCCGTCTCCCACTGCACAAAAAACCCACTAACATCCGCTAACATCTGGCTTTTTTAATTGGAAAGGTTACAGTTGGCATTCACTCCCGGACTTAATGACTCTGCAGCAGTGACAGGTATTCTTCGGCTCCAGCTCTGATCTGCTCCGATCGGCAGTGATGGAAATAGGACACCCTAGTGGACGCGCTAATTTTAGGCCATTTGCCAGCAAGATGGAATAACGGGCTGCCACAAAATACCATCAGTCAATGTTCAAGCAGCACTCAAGTGTTGCTGAAAATGAAGTTGGCACTGAGTTTGAGAGAGAGACTGAATAACTAAGAGATATAAAAAATGAAGAAACCGCTGTAAACATTTTTACTGGCCACCATGTGGCTTTCTACTGTTTACTAACCTGTTTTGTGGCGTGTTCATGACGTTGAAAGTCACACTTTAGTAAGAAAAAAACACACAGAGAGGTATACTCATCTGCTGCAGAGCCATTTACGTAGTTCTGGCCTACTGGCAATGGGAAAAGAGTCTATTGCCTTTTTTAAGCGGGTTTTCCTATGATTAAAAAACCTGCATACACACAAACTTTGGAACTGTGGAAAAGTGGAATAAGATGCAAACTGTATAACAAGTACATCTACATATACATATATCTATATGTAACATTTATCAACAAGTTTATATAAATAGATACATAATCTTAAAAAATTATATATACTGTATGCAGTTGTTTTTAATTGTGTGCAATATTTAAAATGTAGTCATAAGACATCCTGCTGTTCATTGACGGACGTGTAAATATCCCTGGAGTGAAATTGATGAAAGGAAAGAACGCACACGCCTCTTTTCTTTGTTTTACTTTGAGCAGGTCGTGTCTCCATCTCATCCAACACGAGCAAACACACGCAAACTTTTCAGGTTTATTCAGCAGTACAGGAAGAGAGGATTATTCTCAGACAAACGAGCCTGTTGTTGAAACGGCTGTTGGGCTGCTGGCAAAGTAGAGGTCAGAGGGGCTGTCTGAGAGGGGCTCCATGCCTTATGGATGGCGTCTAATTAGCGGGATTGGTGGACATTGCTGGTGGTCCTGGTGTGACCGTGACTTCCTGCTGGGCTTTTCCTAAACACCACCAGTCTGATCAGTGACCCTCTCCGCGCTCCTGAAATTAACCCATTGTCCCCTTGTCGACTCTGTCCAATCGCTCTCTCAAATGAGACGCTCCGCCCCTCACTGCGCTGGGTTCAGGCAGAAAGCATGTTTCTTCGACCAACACTGAATGAAAACATTTGGCTGTTAGTTTAATGTGATTAAAGTCATTTTCTTGCAGCAAACAGACACAATATTTGCCAGTTCTGGCGAGCCTGGTCTGCACTCAAGCATTGCTATTTATTGCCTCAGTTTTTTATTTGGAAAACAGCCAGTAGATCTATTCCTGGAAAGAGCTGTCTTTTTTTCAAAGTGATAATGAAACTGCATTTATCCCAATAAAAAATATTCCTCTCATGGTTACATAATCTTTTGTTTGATTTCTCCAAGGAGAGCCACAATCCCATAGTGAGAGGAGGTTGTTGTGCAACAGCTTTTCATGTTCATAGTGGTGAGTCATCCACCAGTTGACTGCCATAGTTTATGACTAGTATTCACCGGCACTTAGTCCTCGAAGAATGATGACACAAAATAAGCCAACATGGGAAATGAGAAGGAGGTTCAGTAGTGGTTGAGGTCGATATCAGATCATGACAGGTGGTTGCAACATGAGCATGTTACTATATACTGTCATGTAATATCAAACTCCAGGTGTGCTGATGACACTCATCTCTTTGAATTCTCTTGTTTCTACCATGTTTTGATCAATGGACTATATATGTAATTCCGACTGAACTAAACCCTGTTTCTGCATCTTGCTGGTCAGGATCTTAACTGTTAACCTCAGATACTGTTTGAGAGGGAAATGTCAGAGGGATGATTGAAATGCAAACTTGAACAGATGGCAGATATTCATTTAGAAATACCTGCTTTCAGAAGAATAAATAAAATGAGAGACGGAGCTAAAGTATAAAAATAGTTCACATCCATCATTCTGCATTATCAGACTGACTCAGTGTTCACTTTGGACCTTTAAAGCTTTGGTCTTGATATGCAAGATTTTTTTGGTTCCTAAAGTAAAAAAGAAGTTACTCAACACAGAGAAGCATAAGAGGCCCCTTTTCCCTATATGGAGTAGGCAGCCAAGAGGCCCCACATTCCCCTCAGAAAGCACTATTGGTGAGTGTTGACATGAGGGCCGTATGATGTCATTTTTCACAGCTCCCACAAAATCATCCATCTCATACAGGATTACTTTCTATCTATCAACATCTCTAAACACCTTTTGAGTTTTATTCACATTGAATAATAACTGACATGGCTGTGCTTGTCCGATGTTTCCTTGTGTTTGGGAATATCAAGTATTCATGGTGACTTCTTCTGTGTGATCATGCACAGTCAACTAATTCTGTTTCTTTCTTATTGCAGCAGGCCTATGTGTCCTCCGGCCATCAGATGGCGCCCCCCAGTCCCAACACTAACAGTAGCAGCAACAGCAGTGGGGGAGGGGAACAGCTGAGTAAAACTAACCTGTACATCCGCGGCCTCCATCCGGGGACCACAGACCAAGACCTGGTCAAGCTCTGCCAACCGTGAGTGATTTTCAAACTCTTCTTTTTTAATTAATCTCACATCATGAGTCTCTTTTGTAAAGGCAGTGTGACATTTTGGGAAACACGCTTATTTGCATTCTTGCCGTTGTTACATAAAAAGATCAATATCACTGTCATGTCACGTGCGTCTTTGGTGATTGGATCACAAACAGTTTCAAGTCCAGGTGTGAATGCACCCAACTCATTGCATCTTAGATCTGATCTTTCAGACCTCATTCAGAGGTGGTCTGGGCCACATTGAAGGACTGCCTCTCATCTTGCATCCTTGCTTATCTGACTCCCTGAAAGATAAGCAAACTTTCTGTTGCTGCAGTTACTCAGGTTAGTCAGCACTTAATAGTCATTTATAGAGTCACTCTCCTCCCAGTGAAAAGTCAGTTCAACGTCTGCTCAGTTAGCACAAAGTAACACATTAGCAGCTGTTAAATTGTTCCTACAAACTCACACTGACACTGAATCGGCTCGACTCTGTTGCTAAAACTGTTAATTACCATTAGGGAACCTGAGTGATGTGATGCTAATAGTTAGCCCTGTCACTGTGTTTATGCAGCCAGACTCTCATCAACTCTCCCCTACGTGGAGCTCACACTCCCCACTCCCACAGCAGTATTCTGCTATGATGAGGAATGAATTGATGTAGGCTACGTGATTATTTGCACAATGAGAAGGGAAGTGAGATCTGATCGCAAGCGGTCAGTGGACACGCATTCTGAACATATGTGATCGGATCACTCAAGGCGCATGTGAATACCCTGGTGAACAGGCTCAAGACACGCCAGAAAAACTTGCCATTTTGTTTTTTTAATCCATTTATATACAGACATGTAAAATCATTCATTTATGATTTTACAGGTAATACATACTGTAAGTATTTTTTGACACAACCTCACGGTGACAACAATAGTCTGGGAAGTCATTGTGCTGTTATCTGCGAAGAAATTAACAACCTGACGCCATACAATGCTACATTGAACAACATTACGTCTCACGAAGTTTCATTACACCAGGTGATATCGCGAATGTAAATACAGCACATTGATGAATGACTTTAGAGGCAGATTTTTTTTTTTTGCACTGCAGTGAGATTCAGGTGACTGTTTCCTCTGCTTCCAGGCTTTTTGCAAAGCTAAGCTAATTGCTTCTTAACTTCAGCTCCATGAGAGTGAAATGAGCATATTTCCAAAATGTCAAACTATTCTTTCAATCATGATATCTCATAAGAGATTGCCCTGTTCTCTACTCTGTTTGTTAATCGATTCCGAATGATCATGTAACAAAATGCTAGAAATATTTTATGTAAGTAATAATATGCAAATATGTAGACCAAATGCAAAATATGACTTAGAACAAAAAAGACATGTCCATGGTCTGCATTAGAGCGTGTTGTAAAGATGTAGCATGTTAAGCAAAAAAAAAAAAAGAAATCAAGTCAGAATTGTCACAATTTGTTTTTTCAATGCTGACAGATCAAAAGGGCAAAGGTATTGGTCTCGCTGTAACTTATCATCCCTTTATATTGAATCAGACTATAGTCTGGTTATAGCTGGTAGCACATTCCAGTCTACCACAACTGGAACAAGTTTTCTTTAGATAGTTATCTCTGATGCTGCTTTGGAGAGGGAGTCATGTAGAAACTTAACCTATCGTGAGCAGATAACATCTGTGCTGTCTGGAGCTATGCTCTTAATCTGTTGGACACATGAAATTAAATTGTTTAAGGCCATAATTTGATGTTCAAAAAAGGAGCTGTTTTGACAGGAAGGAAGAAAAAGTGGTTTTGTGAATAAGGATGCTGAATTACCACAACTAAAGTCAGTTTCATTAAATGTTGACAATCACAGGAAAACTTCAGCAAAACGGTAGAGCCTTAGAGGGACACAGGAAATAGGGAACGAATGCAAAGAGTTGGGAAAAGGAGTCAGGGCAGGGGTGAGGAAAGGGAGAGGGGGCCAGTGAAGGGTACAGCTTCTTGCCTCCTCATGTCCTGATCTAACCTTTTACTTTTTGTGAGGCTGAATTGGCCTTAGAGCAGACCCCTAGGCAAATAGTCTAGCCTCTGCAGTATGTCAGCCATACAAACTCAGACACACACACACACACACACACACACACACACACAAAATAAAGCAACCAAACTGGTTTTGACTGCTGCAGGTCAGAGCTATGCTGTATGTCACAGAAGCAATGTGTAAACCTTAATGCGTCCGTCATCTCCTCAGGTCCTTCGCAGTCACAACACGCCTCCATGAACAAGCACTGGCTATAGCTAATAAAACCTGAGCTGATAATACTAACACCACAGCCCCTCCCTCAGTAATATTTGCATGCCATTCTCCAGTTTAACCACTCCGACCCTACATCATGAAGCCTTAGTGCAAATTTGCACAGCTTGTATCCCATAATCATGTTAATATTTGAGTGCACACACACACACACACACACACACACACACACACGTTGTCAAAGTTGGAGCAGGCAAATAAAATCAGAAATCTGCGGTTGGTATGTGAAACACAGAGAGCAGAGAGTAAAAGCACGGGACTGACAGAGAAGTCATTGTGAGGTTGTCAGAGAAGATGAGAGAGGACAGAGGCTTTAGGGGTGGGTGGGAGGTCTACCTCTGAAGGGGAAACTTAAATGAGTGGGAAAAGAGTAGCATGGCCTGCTGGGAAAGAATGTCAGACAGCCGTATATGGGTCAGAGCTATCTTTTAAGTCCCTGTGGCCTGCACAGTGTGGTGGGCTGCCGTTCTGCTGTGGAGGGTCACACAGTCACTGCCTGTAGACCTTTGAACTCTCCTGGCATGTGTGTTGGGGAAAACATGAAACGCAGCTTTTGTTTGTCTTTGTCACACTTCTAATTAAACTCAAAGAGATCAACAGGACTTAACTGTTTTTCTGTCTGAAGGTATGGTAGTTGGGAAAGTCTGAGCCAGCGTGTATGACTGTGGGCCAAACATTTGTTTGATATACATTTATGTCATTAAAGGGAACATATGTCATGTTATATGCGGATTTCCAGTCTCTAGTTTTGATAGTTAATGTAGTCATAAGTAATAAATTACTCAATGCGTGCTTTACTGACAGAAAACTGAGTGCCATCAGTGCCTACATGTACCAGAATGCATTGCACACAAGCTGGTATCACCACCCTCGCCTGGCTTGTAGCTATTACTTTGCTGTCCAAATCATAGCATTAGGTGACAAAAATAGTCACTCAGTAATCATGTGCCCTGCTGGTCTTGGTTGTCTCTTTCAGTTTATCTTTGGGATCTTAAAGAAGGTCTCCAGCACACCTCTGCCCAAGTGAGGCGTAAAATGTTCATGCATAGTAGCGCACAAATGGCCTCTCTTGGGGTTGGCCTTCAATAAAAACGTTTGGTTATCTAACATAACCGCAGTTCTTAGAATAATATGAGCGAGGTGTCTCACTATGGGATGTAGCCTCCTGCAGCCCTGATAGAAGTATTTATCTCAATCCGCCAATCTCCCCTGAATAAAGCCCAGGATGCGGCCATCCTGCGGGTAGAGTGCGCACGCAAACCCGCCGGCGGCTGCAGACCCCTGCTCGTATATGCCAAAGCTATAGCCTATAGCTTTTTTTTGTTATCTGCACTCTCGGCTCGTGGCCTGGCTGTGACAGATTTCGTTTTATTTTCACAGTTTTGGGAACATGTGTGTATGTGTGTGCTTGTGGACATGTGGCTCGGGGCGCAACAGCGCAAACCTCCGAGGCGATGTCTCTCCTCTTGCCGACCGGCTCTGGAGTGGGCAGCGGCGGCGTGGGACGCACACGAACAAGCCAATACGGTGGGCCTGCGTAACGGCAGGATGCTCCACCCGGAGAGAGGATGGCTGTCAGGCCGCTCTCTTTTTCTTCCTCGCCTGGGGGACCGAGGCCGCGGCGGTCGGGGGCGGTGGCGGTGGGACTGCGGTTGGGGCGGGAGACTTTCTGTGCCAGCCGGCTCCGGGGCTCCTTCCTTGGCGGGAGGGGCAGGCCGGGCTGTTGCAGCCGCTTCAGGATCTTGAAATATGGCGGCTGGGAAGCAGCTTGAGCAAATGATTTGCGCTGCACTGGGGGAGAAGGCGTGGATGCTTTGCAGGGGAGACAAATTTTCAGGGCTTCGTTGTCCTTCTTTTTTGCCTCACATCTCTGCTGCATTGTGGCCAATGCAGAGCCAAAGATACCCTCCGGGACAATTGGCATATCCAGTATGTCATCCCGCTCCCTGTCAGTCAAGTTAGCGAGGCTGAGCCATCTTGCTCGCTCCTGAATGACGAGGGTTGCCATCACCTTGCCCGTGGCCTGGACTGAGACGCACTGGATGCAGAGGGATAAATCAGCGATGACCGCCATTCCCTCCCACGCGTCAGGGTCCTGCTCGTCAGCGGACGCCCCAAACAGCTCTGCCTGGTAGGCAGTGAGGATGGAGAGAGCGCTGAGAGCTCTGGCCGAGAGCGCGGCTGCCTTGTACGCCCTCTCGGTCAGTGCAGACTGGAACCGCTCGGGCTTGGTTAGCAGCATTGGATGCCTGAAGGAGGCCGCAGATAGCTGGCTCGTGCTGCCCGGGCAGAGATGCGCAGCTATGGGGGCTTCCACCGGCGGTATCGAGAGGAGGCCCTGGGCTTCCATCGCCTCGCAGTCGAGGGATGCTGCGCCCAGGATGGGGCTCCTGTTGCTGTACGGGCAGTTACTCCAAGTTTTGGACAGCTCGGCCAGCAACTCGGGGAAGATAGGGAGAAGCTGTTTCACCGCACTACAGGCCAGGGAGAACCGCTTGCCTTCGTAGCGGGACTGGGTGGGCTCCGCTACTGCACCCGGCTAGGGGACCTCCAGCTTCTCTGCCGCACGTTTACACATGTCGAGCAGGTCCACATGGAGGGAGGGAGCTGGAGAGCTCACCCCGCTTTCCTCCCTGTTGGTAGTGGGCAGCTTCAGCTTTTCAGCCGGGACTAGAGCCACGAAGATGTCGTCTTCCTCCTCCTCGTCTGATATGAGGAACGAGGTGTCATCTTCATCCGCCGTGATGCTAATCTCCAGCACGTCTGCTAACGGAGAAAAGGGCCGTGGCTAGCTGGTGTGCTAGTGTGGGGTCGAGAGGAGTAGCTGGTACACTAGCTTAGCTTGACCGACTCGAGCGTCTGTGGTGGGGAGCCGAGAGGAATTCCGCCGCGGAGGGGCTGGAAGAAAAAATACTTACCGGTCCGGTCTGGTGTGCTCCGATGTGAGATAAGCTCTCAGGTGAGAAGAGATTTTGAATTGAGGGAGCGTCATCCGCGCACACTATATATAGTAGGTGGGACTACTGGGTGCGGCGCGGATGAACACCTTTCACCAGCCAATCAAGATTGGCAGATTGAGATAAATGCTTCTATCAGGGCTGCAGGAGGCTGCATCCCATAGCGAGACACCGAGTGAATATTATGAAGAACTGCACACGCTGAAATTCATTGTAGCAGAATGGTTCAGTTTGCGTTGCCATCAGAGGGCAATTTGAGCAAAGGCACCAGTAGTCAGTGTTTGCTCTCTGCAGCTCAGGTTCTGGAGGGTCCCTGCTGGCCATATCCTCTTGCATGGCCAATGCAGTTGCAACGTCAGTTCCTCTTCCATAATATTTCCTGCACTCATATTTTGGAATGCCATTTTAACTGTTCCCATACCTGGCCCTGGATAAGCAGATGAAAATGTATTTATGTATGTATGTATGTATGGTTATATGGATGGATGGATGGATTTTCACTGTTGGAAAAATAGCTAGTTTGCAAAACAAGTGAAGAGAACAAGACAAGTTCTGTTTTTGAGTGGCATGTAGAGCACACCCTCAGTTCAAGCTAAAATTGCTTGTACGTCAGTGTCACATCGAATGACGTCACTGGATGCATGAGGAACAACAGGTTTTGCAGCTGTGAACTTCACTTTCACAGTCAATGTAGCACACAGAGAAGAATGTATCACTTCAATTGACTACATTAACCAACAATGCTTATTGGACATCCACATAAAAGGTGTCAAATGTTCCCTTTATCTTTGGTTTGACATGATATTTTATTTCAAACCATCTATTGATAATTTGATTATTGGGCTGCTGAAGATATAAGGAAAACATGTAAATAATAATGAGCCAAAAATATTCAGATCGGCAGTGATAGCATTTCTTTAATATTTAGCCTTTTTTATTAGAGTGCATTAACTAATACGTCTTAAAGGAATAGTGTATCCAAAAAGGGAGAAAATGACTTAGAATTCATCAAAGGGCTGCCTGTGTGTACAGTATAAGGTCTTCCAAAATAGTGCGGTCCAAGGCTTAATATCAGTAAAAAAAAGATGCACCACTAGCAAATGAAACTAGAGGAGTTGTGCAAGTCAGTTTCACTTATTTCATGCCTAATACTAGTTAAGAGGAACTTCTTAATTCTAAATTCTTAAATGGTTTGTCCATTTAAGCCCCACACATGTAAATACTACATTGCTTTGTTACCACAAATCTATTTATGTTATCTACAGTTTTTGAACAGTGGTAAACAGTAAATTTAATCTCTACATTTATGCTGAGAAAAGTCCAGAGATATAAAAAAAATAAACCTAAAATTTCAGTTGGATATGAAGGGGTTACATTATATCAAGCTTGTGTATATATTCGTACCTAATGACCACTTTGCAGCTGTTAGATGGCAGTGGGAAACTATAAACATAGCCTATGCAAAGGTCATCTGGGTATGTAGCAGTGGATGATGAATAATTAATCTCTGCAGTGAAGAAGTGTCCTTTGTAATGCATCTATCCTGAAGGTAATGCGATGAATGCACACATCCAGTTGCGGCCTGTTGTGGTAGATGATATCAAAATTGTCCACATATATGTTGGAGGAGAGAAGGCCGTAACATTTTAGCATAGAAATACTTTGGACTCTGGTGTCAGCCGTGACACAAGTCTCTGCCGTGACCGTCCAGTCAGATCTGAGTCATCTGGGCAAATGTCCACTGAAACTAGGCGGGAGTGTAGGACCCAGCGGTGCACTGCGATGCGAGGGTGGAAAAACAGAGAGAGGGAGAGGGATGTGGTGGGAAGGAAGGCGAAACGGAGGGGTGAAGCATCGGGTTACAGTGTACATTCCGCCCAGACGCCATGTCGCCCAAACAGAGGAACTCACTGGCTAAATTCACCAGACAAGGGCAGGTCTATTATACTGTAGTGCTGATGCACCGTCTTATAACACTGCATTCCATTAGTCTCCACATCTTACATAACACTTCTCATTTACGGCTTTTAAAGGTGATTTTCGTAGCATGAATATTTTATGATACTGCATCAATGCATTAATTGATTCTTCCTCTTTTACTGATTGGCTTTTGTTATATTTTTCTATTGACAACCTGGACTGAAATAACAGGTTAAGACACTAGCTTATGTTTCATACACCATTTGACACCTTTTGTGTATAAATGGATCAAGCACACAGTAAGTTCCCTTAGAAGTCAAAACTTCTATTTGCAAGTCAGACATCACTAGTGACAACACCTTAGGCTTTGTTTGAGCCAAAAATACCCGAGAGCAGAGCTGTATTTAGTAGAGAGGTGTGTGTTTGTGTATTTGTTAGTCTTTGTGTATGTGCGTGTGGTAAAGACAGGCCTGGAACAAATTGTTTTTGGCCCTGGGGTGCTGTCTCCTGTCCTCTCTGTTGAAAGCAACGCCAAGGGAACAGAGTTACTGTACAACAGCCTTCACCGGCAGACAAAGTCAGAACGGTGGAGGCGGACAGAGATTTCTGTGACACTTAAGAGCACATTGAAAAGACACAATTGATTGCGTGAAGGAGTATGTGTTCATGTTTACACCTGTAGTCAGTCACGCAACCTCAGGAAGTGTGTCAGGATTGGTATGCAGAGGTAGGAGTAAATTCCTTTTGTTGCCCTATAGTAACCTCATATGCTATTGACCCTGTTCTCTGTATTCATATTTGTCCCTGCAGGTATGGCAAGATTGTGTCGACCAAGGCCATCTTGGACAAAACCACCAACAAATGTAAAGGTGAGTTAAACTGTTGCCTTAATTTATCCCACTGGTTTTGGCTGTTTTGTTTGTTTGTTTGTTTTAAAGGGAGTATGTCAACATACTCACTTAATTGCTGAGAGTTAGATGAGAAGATTGGTGTTTTTTATACAAACTTTGAAGTTACATCCAGGAGTTGGTTAACTAAACTTCGCCTAAAAACTGGGGATAGGGGGAAAGAGTTAGCTAAAGTTTAAGACCACCTACCAGCACCTCTAAAGCTACTAAATTAACATCTGATATTGTGTTTGTTAAATTTGTAAAAAAAAAATCTTTGAATGAAGTCAGGTTAGCTGTTTCCAGTCTTTTTGATAAGTTAAGCTAACTGTTGCCTTCTTCGGGAAGCTGGCCGTTTCCTCCTGCTTTAATGCTAAGCTAAGCTAACAGCCACTTTCTTTGGGCAGAGTCCAGCTAGCTGTTTCCCCCTGCTTCAAGTCTTTATGCTATGCTAAACTAACTGTCATCCTCTTTGGACAGAGTCAGACCAGTGGTGTGTCTCAAATCACAAAGTTTCCGTTAGTATACTTCTATGTAGTATACTATGTGCACTATGTACTAATTGGCGTAGTGCGTAAATTTCGACAGGGTAGTGTTGTCTCAAACCAAGCACGGCCGTTGTGCACTCACTGGAAATGACGGGAGCGTATCTATGTTTCCAGGGTTCTATGTTTCCCGGGTTCTATGTTCCCCACTTAACCCTGCAAAAAAGGTTCTATGTTCCCTGCTTACACAAAAAAGGTTATATGTTTCCCGGGTTCTATGTTGCCCACTCAACCATGCGACTGTTTTTGTGTAAGCAGGGAACATAGAAGCTTTTTTGCAGGGTTAAGTGGGGAACATAGAACCCGGGAAACATAGAACCCTGGAAACATAGGGATGACCCCGAAATGACGACCGCAAATTAGCTAGTTAGCAGACTAGCATTAGCATTCGCGTTATCGTTCGCAGTACCAAATCATTACAGACTGCTTAATTAACCCAATAAACATACTGCTGGATTATACCCGACAACAGTATAGTGGTGCTTAGTACAAAAACACATGTATTTGTACAATGCAGCGACGTTCACGGTTGCACAGTCCTTGGCCCCCATTTCCAGTTTGAAAAGTGGTCCTTCCCCTTCCGCTACATAGCCAAGATGGCGACCATTGAGGGCAAGAAGTGTCCATAGTTCCACACTCAACTTCTTGACCGTTTTGAGTGCACATTCTGGGTACTCATAGTGCACTGCATTTTTCCATACTTCTCAGTGTGAATGCACTTATGCACTCATAATATTATGTGTATGTACAGAAGTGCGTGATTTGAGACACAGCATAGCTGTTTACCCCTGCTTCAAGTCTTTATGCTAAGTTAGGCTAACTTCGCTAAGCTTTGCCTTCTTTCAACTCATTTAGGCTAGCCATTTCCCCTTGCTTCCAATCTTTATGCTAAGATAAGCTAACTTTCATCCTCTTTGGACAGAGTCAGACTAGCTGTTCCCCCATGCAGGGCTGCCAAGTTTCAGAAAATGACAAGAGTGAGACTTTAGTGTCATGATGCGTTCGGAAACATTTTTTTTAACATCGATTTGGCCTGTTTTAACGTCGATTTATACCTTAAGACTGATGTCCTCACCTCCATGCCAGCGGCTCTCCCTGCACTGTGGCCTCCTAATGCTAGTTTTACAGTGGTTCTCAAAGTGGATTCCAGGGACTCTGTGGATTCCTTTCGGGGGGTCCAAATTGACCCTTACAAGGTCTGTACAAATGGACCCCAATGGGTCCATTTGGTTCCATTTGTACACTGTCAGAGTTAAGGATAGACCTTGAAATTTAGAATTTTGAGAAACACTGCTTTAGGAGGGTCTAAATTGATATTTACAAGTCTGTAACTCTAACACACACACACACACACACACACACACACACACACACACATTGAGACTAACGTAACGAGTCTCTTTTTCAAGTGTGAACTGGCCAAGAGAAAAGGCAAATAAATGTTACACAGCTCTGCAACAAATACAGGACAATGATAGACTTACAGCAGCCTTAAAACAGTACATATTAACTAGGAAACTCAAGGAGAAACAGCGAATCAACAGTGAACAAAATTGGGTAGTTACCTACCGTCCGTCTTCTAGCAAGCAGGAGAACGTCGAGTGGGTTTTAAATGTCGGCGCTGTTGTGTGTGAAAGATAGTTAGAGACGCCAAGACCCGCCTTACGTTGCTTCTGATTGATTTATATTGCGTGGTGCCTTCCGTGGTTGGTTAGATTTAGGCACAAAGGACTGATGGATTGGTCTGGGATTGGTTATCTCGGTCAGTCAATCAGAGTTACTCGAACTACAGTAAGCCGCGAGGACCAAAGTTTATTATCATGAAAAAAATAAATATAGAGTATTGAATGGGGAAATATAAGCATGAGAAATGTCAAGTGTGGCGTGTGGTGTGAGAATGGGTCAAATTGCGTGACTGTCACACTCAAAGCGTGACGCTTGGCAGCTCTGCCCATGCTTCCAGTTGCTATGCTAAGCTAAGGTAACTGTTGTCTTCTTTAGACAGAGTCAGGCTAACATTAACCATTTCCCTCTGCTTTCAGTCTTTGTGCTGAGATAGGTAAGCTGTCACCTTATTTTGACAGAGCTGACCAGCTGTCTTTTTCTAAGCTAGCGTAACTGTCACCTTCTTTTGACAGAGTCAAGCTAGCTGTTGTTCCCTGTTTCCAGTGTTTTTTCTAGGCTAAGCTAACAGTCGCTCCTTTGGACTCAGTCAGGCTAGTTGTTTCCCACTGCTTCTAGTGTTTATAAGCTAAGCTAACTGTCGCCTTATTTGGACTCAGTCAGGCCAGCTGTTTCCCCTTGCTAAGCTAACTGTTTCCAGGATTTAGCTTCATATTTAACAGACAGATATGAGAGCGGTATTGCTCTTCTTATCTAACTCTCAACAAGAAAATACACAACTCCAAACAAAATAACACTGCAGCAAATTTAATATGTGTTTGTTTATTTTACAGGATATGGCTTTGTGGACTTTGACAGTCCAGCAGCAGCACAGAAAGCTGTTACAGCTCTGAAGTCCAGTGGGGTCCAGGCTCAGATGGCCAAAGTAAGAATTAATACTTGATCAGCTCTGTTATACAGCCTGCACTTCTTTTACCCTCAGATTTACCAGTAACCACTGGGTTAATCTCTCTGGCCCTTCTCTATCATGTATTGATCTCCAAAGAAAAACTTTGACCACTAAGAGTCATAGTCCTTTTCTCCACAAGCACACACTCACCCTCTCTATCATGTGAAAGGTAACATGCAGTGGCCTGATTGGCAGCGAGTGTCCTGTTGGCAAGGGTGCAAGACTCTGGTTTATAGGGAGGCGTGTGTTCTGTTTTACTTAGTTGGCTGAAACTGTGCTAATAATCAACAGTTTTAAGTCTGGCTTAATGCAGATTTGTTACAAGCAAAATGACATCACTTTTTGTTAATTCACCACTCTCTTTGCTTTGTTAATCCTTCCCTTTCAACATCGTTTTGTCCCCTCTTTCTTCATCGCTCTCCTCGCCACCTTCTCTCTCCTCTCCCTTCACACCCTCGTCTCTGTGCTTGTGTATGTTGCTAACCTGCTACTGTTGTAGCACTTGTTCCGAGCTCTTTGTCCAAGTGTCTGCAGTCAAAGCAACTCTTGTCGGCCCATTAAGCTGATCCCTCTGGCTCTCAGGCTCCCCATTGAGGGAACCCAGGGGAGGGTGCTACTACATCCACTGTCAATGGGACAGGCACAATGGGCTGGCATTGTCCATCGTCTGGGCCCAGGCCTGGGGCTGACACCAGCACTTAATACACTCCACCTCAGTGTCCCTGCCCCCCTTCCCGTGTCCTGCACCCAAACAGACCCACTGCAATGTAACACCAGGGTCTCCCTCAGCCCAGCCCCGGAAAACTGTAACAGATCCACGCTGCCAGCTGACCTGAACGAGTCCAGTGCAACTAAACCCCGGAGTCTAAGTTCTCTCCACCTCCTCTGTAAGAGTGCCACACAATCCTGTGTATCTCAATACCCGACAACTGCAACCGGACACCAAGACTCGCCTCACCCAGACAACATGTGCTTAGTCAGAGGTGTTGATAACCACTATAAAAACCTAAATATACACAGCTGTTTGAGAGTCACTGGGTTACCTCAGGTCAGGAAAAACAAGCAGTAGTCTGAAATCAGTTTAATATCAAACTCGCAAGTGCATCTTCACCTGTTTGCACCTTCACCATGGCTGCTGCAGAGTGTTGTTCACAAACAGAAGGAGCCACACCTTGCACTCACGTCCTCAGAGTATGCTCTGTCCCCAAGCGGGCCACCCTAGCTCCAAGGCTGCGGGCCCAGAGGAGCAGCGTGCACAAGGGGCAGGGGAACCATGGCAGAGTTAAAAATAGATCCCTTCTTACTTCCCAGCACCTCCCTATTCAACCTCAGACGTCAGCTTGCGCACACTGCTCGACACAAACAGGCAAATACACAGAGACACACCTCAACAGGCATGGCTCGCCTCGGGCCTGGTGCACAAAAAAAAAGAAAGATTGCACTCAGCAAACCCCACTCGCATGTGCCTGGGATGGGTCCAGCAGCGTTTTCATATCTACAACAGGATGAATATTTGCTTGGATGTGAAATAGGATAGTGTGTGTACTAGCTGAGGTAGATGAAAGGATGTAAAGGGAGGGAGTTTTTCCTTTGTGATGTGGGCTTGAACTCCAGTAATCTCATCTGGCCCATGACCTCCTGCAGTGTGCCACCATGTTACATAACGGCCGTATTGCCGCA
Organism: Epinephelus lanceolatus; assembly: GCF_041903045.1. Lineage (NCBI taxonomy): Eukaryota > Metazoa > Chordata > Actinopteri > Perciformes > Serranidae > Epinephelus > Epinephelus lanceolatus. The sequence goes on from NC_135734.1 coordinate 14,587,495, forward strand.
CCCATAAATGACACCAATCACAGAAAATAGGTTATCTCTTCGCCAGGTGGCTCACGGCTGAGAGTAGATGCCACTCATAAAGGCAGTAAATCTTCATTTGAGATAGCTGTTTGACTTACATCTGACACTTTGAAAACCTGCAGTTTGCAGAGCTATGTGATAGCAGCGTGCGTCTGGAAGAGGGGACAAAATGGAAAATGATAGCGCTAAAAGATATTTTGATGGAAGAGAAGAGCCTGTTAATCAGCAGGCACTCATTTATCCTCTTTTCCTTTTTTCTCTGCTCTTTTCTGTCATCCTCCTCTTTCATTACCCAAATTATTCAAGACTCCCACTACTTCCTATCGTGTCAGTTCCCTCATGCTGCACTAAATATCAGCCTTTTAAGCTTTGCATTTCTCCCACCCTCCCTCTCCTCTATCCTCTTCCTTCACTCTCTGTTTTCCCTTCCCTTTATTTTAGCCCAGCCTCTTTTCTCCCGGTTGCCAGGCTCCTGTTGCTCTCTGAACTCCTTAACTTCATGCCTGGCTTCCCGTCTGCTTCTTCGCAGTCACACAAGGTTTCACTTTCAAGCTAGTGCCGCAAAATGAGTCCCTGAATAATCTCTTTGCTTGCAGCACTCCACATCTCTTAATTAGACAACATTCCTCCCAAATACATGACTTAATCTTTGCAGACAAATTCATATTTGCATGTGTCAGTATATTTATGTGTGCAATGTGTCAACTTTTAAAAACCAGACAGCCTCCGTTGAGCAAATGACACATGCACCACATGGGTCAAATTATTCAGGCTTTCAGTTTATTGGTACTAATTGCTTAAAAACATTTTATCCGTATCGGGTCCTATTAAAAAATTATGCTTGACATGGTGCACGCATATGATGAAGTATTTAATGTGCCAAGAGCAACGGCAGGTGTTGATGGAAAGACAGGTCACACTGCTGCCTACACAGGAATTTCTGCAGTGTGAAAAAGATTTTTGACTGTGATAAGAAATTTCCATCTGCAAATGCAAATGCATTAGGTTTTCAAGTGTCTGCAACACTTGCACCAACATACATTTGTACTGTAATGAAACATAAAGAATCCTATCTCATCGTGTAGATCCAAAAAAAACAAATCAGTACGTGAACTGATTTGCATGTTCATTTCCTGCACAGCAACAAGAGCAGGACCCCACCAACCTCTACATCTCCAACCTGCCAGTGTCTATGGATGAGCAAGAGCTAGAGAGCATGCTCAAGTCCTTTGGCCAGGTCATTTCCACACGCATCCTCCGAGATGCTAACGGGACCAGCCGCGGCGTGGGGTTTGCCAGGTCAGACATAATATACTACTCCATGGTGGTGTTTGGTGATTTGAGTGTGGTTTGTGCTGTAAATAAAAGCTAGTCTTTGCCCAATCCTAACGTAAACAGCACTCCACAAGCAGGATTAAATTTGACTTTGAGCCTGTTTTTCAGAATGGAATCCACGGAGAAGTGCGAGGCCATAATTCAGCATTTCAATGGCAAATTCATCAAGACTCCACCGGGAGTGCCTGGTGCGTGGAATGTTTGTTTTGTATTACGGGAACCTGATATTGTTGTTGTTGGTGCCAGAGCTCAGTGTTTTTGTTCCCCACCGTGACCATTGAATCCACTCTCCTGTTTGATCTGTTGCTTTCACAGTGCCCACAGAGCCCTTATTATGTAAGTTTGCAGACGGAGGCCAGAAGAAGAGGCAGAACCAGGGGAAGTACCTCCACAATGGAAGGCCCTGGGCTAGAGATGGAGATACGGTAAGATGGCCACTTTTAACTCTTTCCTAAAGGCAACTTCCTGTGTTCAGATGTTACATTTCCTGTTGGAAATTCAAGCAAGTGCATCATTTTTCGCTCTGTGCTGGCTGGACGGTTTTAGCACAGACTGCACCGGTGTGTGCATGACCTCACTGTTTCTGAATCCTGTGTATTGTTTTCCCAGGGAGGAATGACGCTTGCGTATGACCCCACAGCCTTACAAAATGGGTGAGTGGTATGCACAGACTGACTGAAAACAGTCCCAACCCTCCAGGAAAATAGGAGTCGTACTCAAACTATAGTAAAGTGCTGCCCTCTGCTGGGCACTACAGGAAAACAGAAATGCTATTAATGTAGGTGGAGACTTACTGTACTGCAGATTGGTGACACAGTGTGGCTGTTTACATGTTTTCGTGTTTTCTCTTTGGCAGCTTCTACTCCTCACCCTACAGTCTGGCTCCAAACCGAATGATCGCCCAGACTTCTCTCTCACCTTACATGCATTCTCCTGTCTCATCCTACCAGGTGGGACATCTCACTGTGTTTATAATTCAAATACTGACTTTTGGAGTAAATGTATGTTAATGCCAAGACTTTCTGTGCAGACAGTCCTTACTATGTCCACATTATGTTAGTTCAGCAGACACTCAGGGAAGACCACAGCCCACACTACTGAAAATGTTGCTCAGGTTTTCATGACCGCTCAGACTTACATACTAAGGGCTCTGAGGGGACTGTGTAAGCAACAGCAGTGCATCACAAATAAGTCTGACATGTTTCCTGATCTATAGGTACACAGCCCGTCCTGGATGCACCATCAGTCATACCTCATGCAGCCAGCTGTGAGTACCCCTCCTCAGTATCAGTATCGCTCATATACCCTATTTACACTTTGCGTTTACACTTTTTGGTGGAGCTCTCGAAACTATTTTGGACGCTTTATAGAATTTCCGCCATACTGACCCTGGTCCTGACCCCTTAAGCCCTGGCTGTTTGACGTAAAGTGTACTAGTGCAGGGGAATCTCCACAGACACCTGACAGCACCACCCTGGTATACTGCGAAGTACAGAGAGCTTTTCCTGTTGGCTGTTGTCTTAATCAGCATCGTGTGAACTCGTTTGGCAATGGCTTGAATGTAACAGAAGTTCGTTTATATGTAAAAGTCCTGCACTCCAGTTTTAACTGTAGTCTCTGACATATTTGTGTATGTTTTGCTCTCATGTGATGGATTTTAAACACACGTGATTCAGACTCTGGACTTTATGTTTGTGTGTGTCTCTGTGCATTCATAGGGTACAGTTCTTACCCCGACAATGGATCACGCCATGTCCATCCAGCCCACATCCATGATGGGACCTCTTGCCCAGCAGCTAAGCCACCTGTCCCTGGGCAGCACGGGCACAGTCAGTACCAATCACACACACACACACACACACACACACACACAATGGACAAGGCAGTAAATTGCCCTCATAGCTAACTGTCCTGACATTCACGAGATCAATTATTGATGTCAAATACTACACACAATTTGTGTTTTCCTCTCTGCCTTCCCTACAGTATATTCCGGCCAACACAACTATGCAGGGGACCTACATCCCCCAGTACACCCCAGTGCCTCCCTCCAGTGTCCCAGTAGAGGTATGAAGCTAGTCTCAACCTCAGCTGCTTATATTTTATATTTCCGTGATGGGGATGACTAATAATTAAAACTCTTATAAGGACATATTTACTAAAACTTGACACATCTGTGTGCTTAAAAAAAGCTGCTGCTTTTAGCACGTCAGATCTTATTTGTGTGTATTTTAAGGAGTGGCAGAGTTAAGGCACAACAGTAGGTGGAGTTGGTTATTAATACTCCCTACTGACTGTTTTACTGAGCTGGACAGTGTCCATGTGCCCTGAAGATGTGTCTGGTATTTAATGACAGGTAGGAGCTGACGTAGTGGCTGTGAGGACTTCTGTAGTATTCTATAAATACAAATGTATAATGTACAATGTATATCAGAGGTTTTGATGATGTGATGATGATTTTTGGATGCCAGAAAGTGATGTGGTGTGAAAACAGTATAGGTGATCATGTCCTGTTTTGAAAGATAAAACCGAGACAGGAGTCATGCCATTTCTGAGGTGGTCTTCACAGAAATTTGATAGGACAGATTTTACATCTTTATTAGCAGTCTAGAAGACTTTAATTTTGTTTTTTTGTTTTTTTAGAGTTTCTCTTTTAAATATTTGTATTATAGAAAGCTTTTCACAGCAAACATATTTACATTGTATATTAGCACATGCTGATATGCAGAATTAAACTGTGTAAAGAATGTCTTTCTGTCTTCTTTCTTTATCTTTGAATAATTCATGAAAACTCTTAATTATTTAATGAATGTATTAATATATATTGTATTTTCCCCACATAATTTTCCTCCAGTGTACTGTCCAAACAATTTGTCTATATTAGCTCCTCCATTATTCAACCCAGAGAGCCTTTGCCACTCGTGAATGAGAGACAGACTCATTTTATGGAGACGTTTGGCACAGACTGCACAGTGTGTGTGCTCCGGTGCTGTAGCAGGTTCCTGGCTGAGCACTCTGCAGGAAGGCGGCTGAGCCCGCGGGGAATCTTGAGTCATTTGTAGGAAGGTGGAGCACAGTGATTGTGGTGGGAGCCACAGACAATGAATGGAAAAAAGAGCAGGTTTATGAATGGGAAGAGGCACAGTAGTAGGCCAGGGTGAGCTGAGGGTGTGATTGGATGGAGAGGGTGGAGTAGCGTGACGGATGTGAGGGTAGAATTGAGTCAGTCTCATTGATGAACTTCAGCCACTCCTTTAATTATAATACAAGGTAAAATATTAAGCATACCTTTTAGTAAATACGTCCTAGAGTACGCACTGGCTTTAAGTTAACAGATTTCACGTGTTTTACTTTGGGTCATCCACTCAAAAAAGTGTAATGTCCTTAGCGTGGTGGGGAGGGCAGGGGGAAAATACAGGCTTTCTTTTTCTTTGTATCTTTTAATCTGTTAAAATAACACATTACCATTAATTATCAAGTATACTATTTTTGAATAATTTGTCCTCTGTCCATCTTTTTTTAGGAAAATGGTGGTCAACAGCAACAGGTTGCCATGGAGACTCCTGCAGAACACACAAACTACTCATACCAACACACCAAGTGAAGCTAAGGTAGGACAGTGAAAGTTTCTCTGCTGTGTCCTGCAAATTAGACAAACGTAGGCCGATGTTTTTAAAGCACTTAAACTGCAAAGTCATGAGAGGAATACTTCACCAACAAAATTATCATTTGTATATCAGTCGATTGTCCCGTGTTACGCTGAATTCATGAAGAAAACTTTGTTTTTCTGGCATGCCTCCATGGTTAAGGATGAATCCAATCCATGTCTCTTTTATAATGGTGGCGTATATAATGGTGGGGAAAATGTTTTTTGAGCCATAGGGGATATTTTTCCAGGTTGAGCAGCGTTCCTGGGGGCCTGATTATACTGCATGAGTTGTGAGAGAGTTTGATAGATGTTTTCATATAGTTTGGCTGTAGCTAAACACAGACCTCTTTTACCTAAATCCATCAAGAGTTTTCTCCATTTTGGATTCTTTGTTCACCACTGATGCATGCGAAAAAGTTTTCTTAAAAATTCAGTGTAACACAGGGTGAGTGATTGACATGCAAATGATCATCTTGTGAGTGAAATATTCTTTTTAGGTCACTGCTGCATTAAAACCTGCTAACATGGATGTGCATGCCCGATAGTACATGAAGGTTATGAATTAATTCAAAAGGATATATTGTACGTGTTCAAGGTATAGGAATGATTGAGCAGGTTCAGTGTGTCATTACTGACTTGTGTGCGTCAGCTCCAGCAGGGTGGGGCCGAGGGCACGAGATGAATCCAACCAAACAGGATTCAGCTGGAAGAGAACTGTGCTCTGTGACATCACCAAGCACCCGGACTTGAACATGGATAACAAAAGGAACATGTGTGCTTGTGTTTGTGTGTACGTTTGTTTGTGTGTGTGTGTGCGCATGCGTGCGTGTGTGTGTGTGTGTGTGTGTGTGTGTGTGTGTGTGCGTGTGTGTAAATGTCTGTATTTTTTTCTTTTTCTTTTTTTTTTTTTTTTTAAGAAAACGGACAACACTTACATCATTGGACTTTCCTGATCACATCCTCAAGCGTTGATCAACCAAAGGTGGGAATCTTCTTCACAGAAGCTTTGATCTATTTTGATAACTGAAAAAAAGGAACACAAGAAGTTAAAAAAAAAAAAAATGGAAAAAAAAACTTAAGAGCGGAGGAAAAGACACAGAGCATTATTTTTGTGCACGTAATATAACAAATTCTTATTTTTTAAAAAAAGCATTCTGGACGTTTCAGGGTGATTCAAGGAAGAGTTGAAACACAATGTGTCTTTTATTTTTTTGTAAAATATGCAAACTTTTATTTTTATTTCCTGATGTCTGTTGTTTGATGTTCTATTTGCAGCAGCGGGGGTAACAATTTGTACAGATTTAAAAAACTTACAAAACACTTTTGCTGGTCTGATGTGTCGGGTCATTATTACCGCGGGGAGGCAAACCGTTTAAAGCTACTTCTTCCTGTAACTGCTGCAGAGATTTCTATTCACGCACAGATGTTATATAATAATAACATTGACTATTTATAGTTTCATCAAATTCTTTTTTTTAAACATTCTTCCATAAGTGAACAAAAGACAATCAATTATTTCTATTTATATTTGAATTATAGTTCTATTTTTTAGAGTTTTTAGATCATTGAAACATACATTTATAGAAAAGACGTTATTTAATACTGTAGTCTATGATGATGAAATGGACTTAACCCCATGCATTAATGATGAGCTCTAATATTTTGGCTCATGAAAATGATTCTTTAGTAGTTTGAGTCCTGTGTGCGCCATGAAAGAAGACAAAATGACACCTGTTCATACTAATAGTCGTCCTGTTTTGTTAGAGTGTAACTCCACGTTACATCCATGTCCATGAGAAGTGGTTTTAAGCGGTTTCGCTGTGGCAAACTTTCAGGTATCATTAAATTCATCCTCCGTCGAAGGGATGAAGTGAACATGCTTTAGATCTGAGCAGTTAGATTACTGAAAGATTATGTGTACAAAGAACATTGCAGTTACTAAATTAAGATATAGTTTAGCAAAAGCGATGAGGGAAATCAAATAGAAGACTAACACCATCCCTGAGAATTATTAGTTTGAAAGGAAAGGGAGCTGTAAGTCTTTTTTTTCAATGCTGCTGTTGTCACCTGAGTTTGATTCTCTGTCAGTGATTTTTTTTTTTTAGTTTGTAGAAAGTTTCTGTTTTGCTTTCGTCTGTCACTTGAAAACCTTTTTGAGCTACTTTGCCTTATTTTTTGGATGAATTTACCTTTGAAGTAGATTAGATTTTAGCTGTAGATTTTAGCTTTTTTAAGAGTAGATGTTAGTTTTTTCTCTGTGTAGGGATTGATGCTGTTTTGTTGTGCACATCGAGTTTTTCTCTTGTTCAATTTTTCCGTTCCAAACCTTGTGTCTTCTGTCCTCATGTTGTGTCGGGCCTGTTTGGAGAAAGCCTTTTGGAGTTGAGAGTTGAACCAAACAATGACTTCATTTTAGTGCTGATCCAAATGATTCACACTGGCGCTGCATCAGTGTTGCGGCTCAAAGAGGCTTCGTGTGCACGAGCCTTGGGTGTGCCTCGGTCTTTTCGAGTGGAGCTCATGTCACCAACATCCAAATATGTTGAACTTTAATTTATGCAGACATCAAAAAACTGTAGATATGTAGATAATAGAAATAAATGGTTTTACAAAGGACTGCTCACTAGACCATGGAAGTGCCATTAAAGACGATTCTTGAAGCCTTTAGTGAGACAGCAAGTCTGAATGAATTTAGGAGTGATCCGAAATTCTGCAAAAACTATTTTTAGCTAAGCCTTAATGTTTTCCTCTGGATGAACTGCCTGATCTCTCATAGGGTTGACACTAAGTTGTATATACTACAGAAATAGCAACAGGCTTGTTTGAATGCCATCGAGTTGGTCGTCTAGCTGTAGGGTTACGAGGAGCTCTTCTTCCCGCTCTTCAGCCATCTACGTTTGAGTCCAGTGATAAAAGCAGTGTGAAAACATCTTTGTTGAGGCTCGCAGTTTGATGATTCTGTTTCTCTTTACATTTTCCTTTTTTTCACGTCAACTTTTTGCTGTGTGTTTCTGTTCACAACCAAAGATGTTGTAGCCGCCCCGTCTTTTAGCTCTCTGTCGCAGATAAACTGCTCTGGTTCATGTGTTGTGTGTGTGTAGCTGGATAAAATTCTGCTTCAGATAGACCCAGAAAGAGAAAGATCGCAATAAAGGTGGTGACGTGCACACAATATTCCACATTATGACCACAGTTTAAGGTTTTGTGAGAACTTTTTTTTCCACTACTCTATCTGTCATAAAGTAAACTACACGTGAACAATCTGGTTTTGTTTACATGTGTTAATGAAGCTGAGTTTCCCTCAGTATGCGTAATGCGGTGGAGAGTTGGTGCACATGTAGACTCATTATGAACTTTACTGGCCTCTGCAGACACCCAGGAGGAATCCAGAGCTTTTACGACAGCGAAAGTTTCAGACACGAGAGCTAATTTTGTAAATAGTCTTTTTTTCCCTCCCTTCCACTTTTCTCTGTACACCATGTTGTTTGTTTCTTCTCGTGTGTGTGTGTGTTTTTTTTTAATGATTTATAACCTGTCCAGATAACACAGTGACTAGCAAGTTTTTCAGATTCAGTGCACCATGAAGGAAAATGTCATGGATATTGTTTATATGTTCAGAGAAATGATATTCCATGTATTAGCCATCACTTTTAATACAAAAACAGGATTTTGAAACTATGAAATGACCACTTGTTATAATGCAGTGTTTATTTATTTTCTTTTTATATTTTAAAAACTTGTCAGCAGAGATAATATTACAGAAAGTCACGATGCTCCAAAATTTGCATCATGAAAAGTAGAACCTTAAGTTACATTTAATTGTAGGAATAGTGAGATCAGTTGTGTACACAATATCAGAAAAAAGACAAATCTCCTCGCACTTAATTTTTTAGTCCACACCAATTTGAAAACACTCTTTTTTTGTCCACCCTAATGGAGATTTGATGGCTTATTTCATAGCTTCAAAATGTTTTGCTGCTAAAACAGGATTTCCAAACAGGTGGTTAGATGTTGGCCAATCTGGATTTTCAAAATGTCCCCTTTTATTTGCATTTGGTTAACATAGAGTGTCCATCGTTTGTTTTATTTTCAGACATAACCTGATGATACTAATGTACAGAACGTAGTTTACTGTTGTTTCACTAGGCTGATGGGCAGTTTAAATAGTTGTATTTTATATTATTAAAACTTAGAAATGTTGTTATAAGGTGACATTTTTGACCTAGAAATAATTAAACTCCACACTGTGTGAACCAGGTTTGTGTGCATCCCAGGCATTTTGAAAATCCGATAGGCTCATCCCACTCCCTGCTTGTGAACAGTTTTCTTATTTATACAAGAACTCATTTTGTACAGTTTTGTTAAGAGGAAAGAGGTTTTGATATTTGGTTATTTTGCAAAGCCACTTGGCTACTTTTGTCTTCCTGTGCCAGAGTTGCTAAATTGTCTGTAACTTGTGTTTTTTTTATTGATTGAGATAAGATTTTCCTTCTTTCTTGGTTTTCTTTTGAATTTGAATATGTCAGTTTTTTTCTTTTTTTAATAAAAGCCTTGTTTCAATGATCAGGTGAACTGTGCTTTTGATTTTCTGCCTCACGGTAACTGAGTGGAGGGGCTGCATTATTGACAGCAGATGGATCATTACCTCCTCCTGCTGCTGCTGTTTCAGCTGTATTGATAATTACTGCGCTGGCATGTGTCATCATAACTCTGAAGGTATTTGCATGTGTTTGTATAGCTCAATAGGTCAAAGCTGACTGTCCATTTTCTAAACCTACTTGTTTTGTTATGAGTTATGAGGGACTGAAGTCCGAGGATGTAATTCAGTTGGGGAATTTCCGCTCAAAATCCTGGAAAAAATACTGCAAACACCTCTACATATAAAACTAGAATTACTGCCTTGTGGTCAAATGCCTTTGTGAACCAGTCAAGTTGAAGTTACAGTTTACATCGATATCTGTCCAGACTCATACATAGACAGACAGTAATGCCTCAAATATGGATGTTTCTGCAGAGAGGCTACATATTTTAACATGCAAGATTAGTGTCACCAATTCAGTATCTGACCAGATGTCACCCCTTGGTTCCTAAAGTATGGCCGGAAAAGTGTTTTTGCATTTCACATTATGATGTCAAAGTGAAGTTGACCTTTGACTTTTTGGATAAAATGTCATCATTTAATCATTTTAGACATTTGTGTGAAATAGTTTCACAATAACTCTCTTAATTCTTGATTTAGTGAACTTTGACCGCCAAAATCTAATCAGTTCATTCTTCAGTCTATGTGGACGTTTGTGCCGAATTCAGGAAATTCCTCCAAAACTTTTTTGAGATATCACATTCACAAGAATGAGATGAATGCAAGGTCACAGTGATCCTGACCTTTGACCACCAAAATCTAATCAGTTCACCTTGAGTTCAGGTGGACGTTTGTGCCAAATTCTAAGAAATTCCCTCAAGGTGTTTTTGAGATACCGTGTTCACAAGAATGAGATGGACCGATGGACCGACAGAAGCATAATACATAAGTAAAAAACACAAGCAAAGATGTAAGTCGTATATTTAGCAGTAATAACGTATGAGGGCCGTATCAACAAAAAGTAAATGTGAGGTGACATAATTGATAATTAATATTACAACTATTAAAACATTTGTTAAAAATAAAAAAAAGTCATTAAAATTAATTTGGAAAGCCCAGTTTAATTAATAACAATGTGTTATTTGCCAGATTGATACAAATATAAAGAGTGCATGAAATACCATTCACATATATATTTATGTTTTTTTTCTGAAACCAAACCTACAGCCTTGCCTTGCTGGAGTCTGTTCCAGTATGCAATAGGGGAGCAGAGGGGTACCTCCTGTGCAGGCCACCAGTCCTAATCACAGGCCTAATACACAGACAGGAAACCATCCATACTCGCATCTACAGCTATGATTAATTCAGCTCAGCTAACTGCACAGATACCTGAGTGCAGTGGCACCAATAGCTTACCCTGATAAACATAATTGGAGCCTTAACACTGCTGTCTTTAGGGGGCTGTCGCACCTTCATTTTTTAAGCTAATGCAAAATTGGTTTCTTGTGAAACTAGACAACCTAAGGTATCCATTAATAACAAGATACTAGCTTCTCGGGAAGGGGGCTAAATAACACTCCAAAGTTAGACTAAATGTTGGCCAGGGGAAAAACTGACTTGGTGATTTTCAACTCTCACCTCAACATATATGAATGAATACAGGTTCTATGGGTACCCATACCTAACTGTACTGATATTAGTCTACACTCATCAGATAATTAGTAATATTAACTGTAAAATAAGAAACCAAGATATATAAGTATGTGACTCCTGTACTCTCATATTGATGTAGTTTTCAACTATACTACATCAGCAAAATTGAATTCCTGAAATTCAATGGCTTTTGGTTTCGGTGCGCCTCCCCAAGATTTTCAGTGGCCCCATCTGGCCACTCATGAAAAGTTTTCTGGCATTTCCACTGACTGTCTTTGGTGTCTTACTTGTGCACAAAGTTTAATAGCTGTGCTGTTAGGACATATGGAATGTATCAGCTGTAAAGAAATGATTAATCACCATTAAACAACTTTTCATGAGTCACTTTTATTGAAACGTCAGAATCAAACGGACACAGCTCACTGTTAGAAAAAACAAATATGAACATGCCATGTGTTTTATTCACTATACAGTTTGAACATTTCGAAAGCTCATTCTAATCATCAACTTGTTCACATGAAATCATTTTCTATCACGTCCCAAAGGCCACATTAATGTTACAATAGAAAGTGCAACTGATGTCTAATAACTTAAGTATGTTGTTAAAGTATGAAGAATGATGCTACAAACACACAGTTTCCCTTTGTGGTTGGTGTTGTATCATAGCTTCGAAAGTCTAGATGTTAGGTGAAATCCAGTGGTTCAGTTTCACTCAAACAGTATTTCCCGGCAAAAATATCCACGCTCAAACTGAGCTGAAAATATTTCAGACACATACAGTTAAACACTAAACTTGTCATCAGTGATAATGTGCATTAAAACAAGTATAAAACAAACTGTATCTACTGTACATAACTGGTGAAACAGTCGGTTATTAAAGCAAACACAACCTGAAAGTGCAGATTTTATGAATCTCCCTTTTTGGCTCAGTGATGGAAACAGATAATAATTAACTCTGTTTTGGGTCTGTTGTCCACTTATGAGCCTAATGACTGTTTGACTACACACTGTAGGATGGTGGGGTCACAGTGGACCCCTGAGAAATACAAAATCACATACAAAGGAATGGTCAGAGTAAAGTGAATGACTACAGTGAGCTCTGAATCTTTTAGGTCTTTAAAATACCTCCAATGTTGTGTCATACATACGTGATAATAATACATACCCATGTTGTTTGTACTACTATGTCTGAATAAATGTTCTTCTGTTGGCCTAATATTAAATTCTGATTATTAAAGACTACATCTACTTGGCCTTGTTGGGGATCCTTGATTCGAAATTAGAGCAGCTCAAATTGTTACAGCATGGATTCACATGTAGCAGATTCGTCAGCTAAACATCCAGTCTGTGTACTCTTAGTGATGCTGTTTATGTCAACTTCCAATTTTTGCCTCTTTTCAGGAGACGATATTTGATACAAAATAGATACTTGCTCAAGAGTATTATTTTTTTCCCCTGGCAACTATCAAAGAAATGGTGCATGTAGCTGCTATAAACGGCAAAGAGAGCATACCCTCTGGACCCCCCTAGGTCTGGGTTGAGTCACAAACATCAGGCTCTGCCCCTGCAGTGAGGTATCAGGCAGGTGTGGGCTGTGTCAAAGTGACAAAAACAGCAGCAGGATTGTATGGACATGGATACATACAGAAAAAAACTCATTCATGAAAAACCATATGGGCCTACCCCTGATGTCGTCTTGTTCACGAGGGTAGTATATCCAGGTTGATTGTTGAGTTTGTTAGCAGTTCAAATAGATCAGTTAAAGGACAAATTAATACTATGTAGGGGAAGAAGAAGAGGTGGAATGTTTTATTCGCGGCCTCCTCCCATGATCTGTAGCAGGAAGCTGAACAGGTAAATGATGTCCAGGTAGATGCTGAGGGTGGCAAAAATATATTCTTCCGGACTTATAGTGTAGCGCTTGTTCCCTAACAGCATCTGGGTGTCAAACGCCAGGAACTGTGGCAGAAAGAGGGACAGAGTGAGAAGAACCAGGGAGAGTAAATTAGTTTACAAACAAACTTCAGCTGGACTATATTGAGATCTTTATATGGAAACCCATTTCTGCCAGTTTGATTAAAAAAGAAGTCATTATAAGAGAAACTTTCTTGAAATAATGAGTTAGTATTTCAAAATGATGAGTAAGTATTTCAAAAATGATGAGTAAGTATTTTAAAATGATGAGTTAGTATTTTAAAATAATGACTTAGTATTTTGAAATAATGAGTTATTTCGAAAATAATGATTAAGTATCGAAAAATAATGAGTTAGTATTTCAAAATGATGAGTTGGTATTTCAAAAATAATGATTAAGTATCGAAAAATAATGAGTTAGTATTTCAAAAATAATGAGTTAGTATTTCAAAATGATGAGTTAGTATTTCAAAAATAATGACTCAGTATTTCAAAATAATGAGTTAGTATTTCAAAATAATGAGTAAGTATTTTAAAATGATGAGTTAGTATTTGAAATAGTGAGTTATTTCAAAAAAAAAAAAAGAGTTAGTATTTCAAAATGATGAGTTGGTATTTCAAAAATAATGAGTCAGTATTTCAAAATAATGAGTTAGTATTTTAAAATGATGAGTTAGTATTTCAAAATAATGAGTAAGTATTTTAAAATGATGAGTTAGTATTTTAAAATAATGAGTAAGTATTTTAAAATAATGACTTAATATTTTGAAATAATGAGTTATTTCAAAAAGAATTATTAAGTATCGAAAAATAATGAGTTAGTATTTCAAAATGATGAGTTGGTATTTCAAAAATAATGAGTTAGTATTTCAAAAATTATGAGTTAGTATTTCAAAATGATGAGTTGGTATTTCAAAAATAATGAGTCAGTATTTCAAAATAATGAGTTAGTATTTTAAAATGATGAGTTAGTATTTCAAAATAATGAGTAAGTATTTTAAAATGATGAGTTAGTATTTTAAAATAATGAGTAAGTATTTTAAAATAATGACTTAATATTTTGAAATAATGAGTTATTTCAAAAAGAATTATTAAGTATCGAAAAATAATGAGTTAGTATTTCAAAATGATGAGTTGGTATTTCAAAAATAATGAGTTAGTATTTCAAAAATTATGAGACAGTATATCAAAATAATGAGTTAGTATCTCAGAAATAATGAGTTAGTATTTCAAAATAATGAGTAAGTATTTCAAAATAATGAGGAAGTATTTTAAAATGATGAGTTAGTATTTTAAAATAATGACTTAGTATTTTGACATAATGAGTTAGTATTTCAAAAATAATGACTCAGTATTTCAAAATAATGAGTTAGTATTTCAAAATAATGAGTAAGTATTTTAAAATGATGAGTTAGTATTTGAAATAGTGAGTTATTTAAAAAAAAAAGAGTTAGTATTTCAAAATGATGAGTTGGTATTTCAAAAATAATGAGTCAGTATTTCAAAATAATGAGTTAGTATTTTAAAAGGATGAGTTAGTATTTCAAAATAATGAGTTAGTATTTTAAAAGGATGAGTTAGTATTTCAAAATAATGAGTAAGTATTTTAAAATGATGAGTTAGTATTTTAAAATAATGACTTAGTATTTTGAAAGAATGAGTTATTTCAAAAAGAATTATTAAGTAGTATTTCAAAAATTATGAGACAGTATATCAAAATAATGAGTTAGTATCTCAGAAATAATGAGTTAGTATTTCACAAATAATGACTTAGTTTTTCAAATTAATAAGTTAGTATCTCAAAATAATGAGTTAGTATTTCAGAATAATGAGTTAGTATCTTAAAAAAATGATTTAGTATTTCAAAATAATGAGTTAGTTTTTCAAAATAATGACTTGGAATTTTAAGATAATGAGTAAGTATCTGAAAAATAATGAGGTAGTATTTCAAAATAATGAGTTAGTGGCCTCTAGTTTCGCAGACCGGGTGAGGCCAGGCAGATTTTGCAAGTTTGGCACACCGTACGCGCTGGCGCAGCTACTCCTCTTTCTCACCTCCGTCCCTCCTACCTGCGCAAGTCGTAAAGAGGGAGGAGAGAAGGCGTGGAGTGGGTTTTACACACATCACACCAATCAAATGAGCCTCTCGCCCTTAAATGCGTCGCGCGAAGGCGCAATGAGAGTTTACTCAATTCGCCATGGCAGAAGAGAGCAGCAGCGTCAGACGGCCAAACTTCTCCCAGGAGGAAACTGATGTTTTGGTCCGGGAGGTCCAAGCTCGCAGTGTCCGAATATACAGAACTGCAAGCAGACCTCCACGGGCTGATGATGCAAAGGTAGCCTGGGAGGAGGTCACCACAATTGTAAATCAATGATGCGTTTCTCTCGTGCGTGCGTGCGCGCTCTCTCTTTCTCTCTCGCAGTCTCACTCTGTTTTCTTTGGACTTTTCTAAGATGGCAGATGCTGAATATATACTCCCTATCTGATGCTGTGGCTGTTTGTGGTTGGCTGAGAGGGATGTGAACTCAGTTTGCAGCTGTGTTAATCAAATCAGGTTGGGTTTCCATTACGAGTGTCAAACGTGCCAAACGGTGCCAATCCCCTTTGATCTGACATCAGATGTGACGGGACAGTCGATACAGAGATACATTTATGTGCTGATAGATAGTTGCATTGAATAGTGGTTTTGTGGCTATTTATGGCATTGTTAATGTGCCTGATATTCTGGAAACCTGACTGTGAGGTTTTGGTGACATGTGCGTACTGTCCGCTAGTCAGCCAAACTTCCACTACACCGGCTGCGCTCCGCCTGTGCTGACAGTAGACTTGGTTCCAGCTGGCGAGCTTTTAGCGCACCTTCAGCGAAGCATTTTGGCACGAAACTGTCACTGCGCCAAGCTGGATCTGTCGACACCTCCCCCTGCTGCGCCGCCACAACCATCTCAGCGCACCTCGGTCTGCCAAACTACCAAATTGAGCGCGCCTCGGGTTGCGCTGCTCGAAACTAGCTCTGCATGGGGTTCGCCACCGTGCGCCACCCTGCGCTGCACCTTGAAACTAGGGCCCAGTATCTCAAAATAATAAGTTGGTATTTCAAAATAATGAATTTGAATTTTAAAATAATGAGTTAATTTCTTAAAAAAATGAGTTAGTATTTTAAAAATGAGTTAGTGTTTCAAAAATATTGAGTTAGTGTTTCAAAAATATTGAGTTAGTTAATATTTAAAAATAATGAGTATTTCAAAATTGCAAGTTAGTATCTCAAAAATAATGAGTTAGTATTTCAAAATAATGAGTTAGAATTTTAAAATAATGAGTTAGAATTTCAAAAATAATGAGTTAGAATTTCAAAATAATGAGTTAGTATTTCAAAAACAATGAGTTAGTATTTCAAAAATAATGAGTTAGTGTCTTCAAAATAATGATTCAATATTTCAAAAATAATGAGTTAGTATTTCAAAAATAATGAGAAATTTCCTCAAAAGTAATGAGAACGATATTATGTTTCTCATTATTTTGAGATAACTAATTTATTATAGATTTTCTTGTAATTTTGAGAAACCAAACCAGGTTGAGGAAATTTCTCATTATTTTTTACAAAGTTTCTCATTTTGACAAATTAAGTCATTAATGTCATTATTTTAAGATGCTAGGTCATCATTTTGACAACGTTTTTCATTATTTTAAGATACTAAGTCATTATTTGGAGAAAGTTTCTCTTTATAATGATTTGTAGGATCTTTATTTTATTTTTTTTTTTTGGATCTAAATGGTGGAAAAGGGCCTCCATATTTTCATGATGTGATTCTCACCAAAGTAAAGAGGATGGCTCCTCCCACAGCATATAGGGCGTGTAACCAGGGAACCTGTGGTGCGAGACACATGCATTACAAAACACTGTTAAGAAGGGCAGCAGGATGCTAATTTAAGAAAAACTCAGCAGTGCTTTGCAAGATTATCTGTGATAATCCCTTCTTGTTAATGCACACCCAAATACAGCTAGCGGCACCGCAGGCATTATCCTGCAACTGGGGCTGGACTCATCACCAGTAAAAGGTTATTTCAGACTTCTTCCAGAAAGGTGTGGGTGAACTTACATATCCAAAAGGGACGACAATGGAGAGGGTAATGGCGCAGAGAAGCATGACCATGCATAAAGAAAACAAGACACCCTGATAGGATGTGACGTCAATCTGCAACAGATGACAAAGAGAGAAACAGATGATGGATTTTTTTTTCACTTGTTTGGTTGTTTAAAAGCAGTTTGAAGTAAGAAGTTTCCTCTGACCTTGCTCTGGAAGCTGAAGATGGTGACACAAAGACACACCAGAGCTGTGATTCCCAGGCACAGAGCCACTGATTTGGTGTTGTAAAAACTGGAGGGAAGAGAGGAAGGAGTCTTTTACTCTGGAATGGGTTGAAACCAACGTCGAAAACACCCACATGAACACATGTATTTACCTCGACACAAATCCCATCATGAAGGCCATGCTCACAGTCTGGGGGGAAGAGTGAAGAAATATCGCTGCAGTTAGGGTGTGTGTTGAGTGTGTGAGTGAAGAGCATATTGCGGTGTGTTTTCATGATGAGGAATACTCACAAAGAGAACTAACAAAATGACATTCCAAGGAAACTGCCTCCTGTTTAGGTTAAAAAAAGAAAGAAAATCCACAGCTTAAATATAAATCTACACAGTATTATGTGTTCACCATAATGAGTATTTGTGTTGTTAGTTGTATTGTAAAGAAGCGTTACCTCAGGTCTCCACAGCAGGACAACGCGATGTAGGTGGCAAAGAACATGAGACTGTCAAAAAACATAAATAAATATGAAATTTAGTAAACAATGTCTAACAATATAAAGGTGACACAATAACTACAATCATGATGTTTTCACTTACTAAGACGCCATGTACAAGCCTGGATGTGTCTGGATAAAATACCTCACAGGTGCACTGTAGAGACAAAAATGAAATGGATTAAATTCATGTTTGAATCGAAGTACTAAAAACAAAAACTTGAGAGATTTCAAAAGAGTAGTTACCAAAATGAGAAGAGACAAACAATTCCCACTGTCACTAACAGCTGGACCAAGAGAATGGCGTAGACCTGCAGGGAGGCATACATAGACAATGTCAGAGCAATGGAAGACTCACTGTGATATTGGCTTGTACTGATGACACTTGTTTCATATTGTTGCTGGGCAATGTATCAATTGATTTCATGATATGAGGCTAAATATTGTTGTAGATTTTGGACATAGTCATATCATAATGACTGTGTTTTCCTGGTTGTAAAGGCTGCATAGAGTAAAGTGATGTAATTTTATGAATTCTGGAGACGGTTCTAGCTGCTCTATTATTTGCCTTTACACACTCAGTCATTATATCCACATTACTGATGATTATTTATCAAAATTGTTAATGTGTAGATCTTTTGTGAAAGCACCAATAATCAACTCTACAAAACCATAGGTGTTTGTTCAAACATATCGTGATATTCGATCCTCTCCATATTGTCCAGCCCTAACTGTATATTACACATTTGTACCTTCCTGATGAAGGTCTGCCTGATGACCTTGTCGTCCCAGGCGAACTGGGCCTCCATCTCCTCATATCCTGTGAGAGAGGCAGGGAGGAGACGTGTGGTCACACATGGTGACACACTAAAAATGATACTGCAGCATTATTTAAATATTTATGTGATGTCAAGACACAACTGTTACCACATCCTTACAGTTAAAAATTGCAATGGAACAAACAATCCAATCATAATAAAAGAACCATTCACTCACTGTATGTTTTAAGTCTGACCTTTACACATATACTTTCACACAAATAAGTGTGTACTTTATGTAGTGAGTCTAGACAGAACTTAAGAACATAATACTCTTTTAACTAATGGAATTTATCATACCTGCAGTCGCCTCCTGATAAGTAGGGGGCTCCTTTTCATCACCGACCTGCTGGGATACAATTAAAGTTTGAATGTTCTTAAAATTTTAATTAGACACACAAAAAGCATAACTGTTGTTGCATTTCCCATACATGTTTTATTTCCCTGTGCTGGCACAGGGGAATTTGAATTTTGAATTTTGCTTTCATCTATGATACCTTCCATTTTACTATTAAAGTTGCCCGCAGACAATCCTTCATAACAGATTTGTCTACAAAACAGCCTCCATGTTTGATTAGGTCAAAGGATTAGGATGAATGTGATGGGCCTCCATCTTTTTGCAGCCAGCGTGTATAACACTATAATTGAAGTACACTGAAACCTACGTTCATTGAATGACGATATATTGTTATAATTTTAGCCTGGCTGTGATGTGGTCATTAAAATAATCAGAAACAGGAGAGCCATATCCCTACAATCCTGACTCGGAGCATGACTGCATGACTTCATCATTTGTGCCTCTCTGAGCTCATTTTGGGCTCAGTTTTGGAGAATAAGTATCTATTGCAGCTCAGAATACAAACTTAAAAACTGCATTCAAGTCAACCACTATACAGTGTATTACAAAGCTGTGGTGTGGCTGTAAAGCAGGAAAGTAAAAAACATACCTTTCCCTTCTTCATGATTTTCCCTTTTTTGCACTTTTGAGTTGCTGATGATGAGGAAAACAATTCTGAAATCACAGATTAATGTTTTTCTTGTCTTTTAAATCAAAAAACCACCCAGCTCCTCTTCTCTTGTGTAATTTGTGTGGTCCAAAACACTGTGAGTTGCAAGCAAAAAAATGTTGTTGGTGGAATAGTTGTTGCTCTGAATTTGTCTCCAGCGTGCGGATTACACTGAAGCTTTATATGCCTCCATGTGGTTAATCTCTCTCTAACCCTGATCCCACGCCACCCCTATCCTCAGCCTAATGAGGTCGCTCTAGAATTGTCCAGGTAGCGCAAAAACATTAAGATGAAGCCAGACCGTACCACTGCTTTTGCAAAACAGGGGCGTCATTTATGTCTCCCATTGCTGGCACAAACCTTCTCTACAGTGTTCCAGGACGGTTAATCATCCTAGTGCTCACCAGAAAAGACTCAAAGGACTTACATATCTGAATTACATATGCATTACATAACTGCTTTGCTCCACTTTGGGGGGAAATGAGGAGCACAGACACAAAATATGTTTGATAATCTACATATTTATATTCATATTGTGTTGTAATATATCATACAAAACAAAACCAACAACCTCTGTGCACGTGGATTTGTTTACATACACTAACATGTTGAGTGACAACATTAATGTACATCATTATCAAGTGAGCTTATGAGATATGACTTATGAGATGACTTTTGTGTCTGCTTTATTTTTAGCAGCACACCAGTGATCTCATGAACGGACTGTATGACATCATGTTTTTGTGTAAGAGACTGGTTTTGTAACAGGCACATCAGGCTAATGAGATTGAAGTTAAGAACATTATGGAGTAAACACATAACCTTTGAGGTTTACCAGCAGGCACTATTTTTACTAATATTGTTTTGACTACCATCTGCCTTGCCAAAAAGACCATTATGAACTTCACAAGCATGATAAACTGCTCTGAAGGAATGTGTTTCTGTATTTCATATTGAGATTTGTCTCAGTATAGATCATAAAGTAAGGACACACATAAGAAAGCTACTGATAAGGTTTCATGGTTCCCCTTCCATTGACAACCAGTGAAAATGTGTGCAAAAAGCCTGCTATATAGTGATATAGTTAACATTAAGCAGCCACCTCACCAGATTTTTTTTTTTTTTGGTGTAAATACACACTGCAAACATGTAAATGTCAAACATATGTATATCATGTATACGTATGCACCACGTTATCATTCTAAATTCATTCCAGCACATCCATCTGCGCTGCTGTCCAACTGTTTCCAACACTGATTGTACTGTATGTTATTCTGTGTATATGTGTGTGCGTGTGTGTGTGTGTGTGTGTGTGTGTGTGTGTGTGTGGGTGTGTGTGTGTGTGTGTGTGTGTGTGTGTGTGTATGTATCCAATGTTCATAGTAAAGTGTTTGTGTTTAATTTGCTCAGCTTTATTTGTAGTTGTATGCCTATTTATGTACATTAAGAGCAAAAAAAAGAAAATGTTGTTATGTGTGTAAACACTGACCAATAAAGGTGATTCTGATGTAGTGCTGCTACGTATCCATGATGATACAATGATGTCTGATAATGTTACTTTACTTTAATATTCAGCAGGAAGTGTGATCTTTATTGTGGTGAAACATTGTCTGAAACCACAAAGCCTGTGTTTCAGTTCATTCATTGATAGATAGATACTTTATCAATCAAGAGGGAAATTAAGGCACCCAGCAGCTTTTTACACAACACATACACAGACACAGATGCACATATGGATACAGAAAATAGGTAAAAACACAGAGGCATTGACTGATTGATTGATTGATCGATCAATTGATTGATTGAGCCACTCAGACATTCAGTCAGACAGCCATACAAAATGCGGAGCCATACAAAACAATGTGGACAATAAGGATAAACAAATTCTGACACTACATGGTATCAACATTTTAAAAAAGACAAGTTTAAGTGACATTTGGGATGCAATAAATGGGATGCAGATAGTTTAATAAATTTCCTCCAATCCTCAGCCCATAAAACATGTTTAATACAAAATGCATCTGTATACACTTCCCTCTAATCACCACTAGATGGCACCAGCAGACAAGATTAAATTGGTCAGTGTATGTTGCAAGAAAGAACATGTGCCAGACAGATTGCAGGTTGTAGTATTGTTACTCAAATACATGTGTCCTTGGCTTCTTTACACTGGGAAAGAGGTGATCCTAGACTCTAGGAAGCCCCACTCAAAGAAGCCCAAAGAGGCCTTGTCCCAATGAATGTTATCCAGGTGTCCCACAGTTGCTAGATGGGGCTCCACTTAAGTGTTTATGGGGCAGTGTTGGTGCACTGTCTGGTGCCTTTATGGGAGGTTTAAAGGGGTTATAGCTGCAAAATATGCCAATGTGAGTGGCCAGCGGGGACTCTTTTCCTAGATTTTTTTGTGGGGCTCCAAATATTTGCCTGGTTTGCCTCCCCTGATGGTGCGCCCCTA
Organism: Epinephelus lanceolatus; assembly: GCF_041903045.1. Taxonomy (NCBI): domain Eukaryota; kingdom Metazoa; phylum Chordata; class Actinopteri; order Perciformes; family Serranidae; genus Epinephelus; species Epinephelus lanceolatus. The sequence goes on from NC_135734.1 coordinate 14,609,724, forward strand.
CTCAGGAGAGTAAGCAGATCATTGGACCAGAGGTATAAGACTCCTAAATAACAAAATGATGTCTGTATTACCTCTAATAGTGAAGCAAAGCATGTTTTGTGACAACACATAAACTGTACTCACTTATGAGGAATTAAAGTGGTCCTTGATAAACAATCTCACGAAAGGGTAATGTAAATAAACAATGAAAATTTAAAGAACTACAGTTTCAATATGACTTGGCAAACTCTATCTGCTGATGGCGATCATGTGATATGATCAAAAGCTCCGGATCAGCAACTAAATGAGCCATGTGGTGAGATTTCTTTCACAAGTGAGAATGAACTTTGGACCTCAGATATGCTGGTCCTGGTATTTTGAGATTGCACTTTGATACACCACAGAGATGCTGACTGCTTGTTATTTAGTGGCGCACACACACAAACACACACACACACACACACACACACACACACACACACACACACACACACACACACGTTACAGGATTAGAGTAAGGGTTAGGTCTGAGTCTTTGTTTGTCTGTGTTTTTGAGTGCTTGATCATAGGAGGTATTGATTTTGACAGAATGGACGTTTGGTTCCAGTATTAGCCCCGGTCCCTGTGTCTAATCATAAAATAAAGTCACATCCAATATGTGCTCCTGTTGTTATCATCCTGTCCAGTAGGTGGCACGTGAAGACCTCACACAGTTCATAGAAATGACTAGAACACTGGTTGTCACAGCTCCAGCTGAGACTTTTACTGTAGAAGACTTTCAGTGGAGTTTTTTTCTTCTGATACCACACTGAGAATAAAAGTTTGGCAGTGTTCAAATATAAGAAGTGCAGAGGGCAGCTTTTGGCTGATGCTCATTTTTCATCTTGCCACCGAGCGAGAGATAGTGTATGTGCTATTGCTTTGAGACAGTTTGACTGCCAGAGAATCACCTGACATGGAGGCGATTCATTGCTTTTATTCAGCATATACTGCTGGATATGTGTCTCCTGATATTCATATGAGGAGTCACATGCTCTCCTGATTAAGTTACCTCAGAGGGAATATTAATCTTAGCATGAATCTATATTTGCTGTGCACAAAAACCACACGCATTTATTTTGTATTAGCAGTAATTTAAAGTGTAAAATAAGAACATGGACAGGCTGTATCTGTCCACGTCAGTCTGGTTTATAACAAACAGTGACAAGGCTTATTATGGAGACTTTTGGAGGCCAGAGTTGCTGTTTATAGAGAATGTTCCCAAACATTTATACTAATGCATTTTTCCCAGGCCTTCAAGTGGGCTGTTAGTGATAGCAGCGGTGACGTCTTCTCCTTGTACTGTCTGGCACCCTGAGCATTTGCATACTCACGTGTCAAACTAACCTACAGCAAAACCATCGCTTCAGTGCCATATTTCCACACATCACCCAACAGAATCCATCTCAATTGATAATCTCCCTCCTGATTGTTGTCTGTTGACAAAGAACATCGCCCCGTATTGAAGTGTGACGTTCTTTGAAATTATATTTACTTGTTATCACACATACACACTCAAAAATCAAGTGGTGTTTCTTGTTAGTAATGAAGCCCCTAATGGCTCTCAGACCTGGAGCATGATTGGCTGATTGCCTCTGTTGCTAGGCTACGGCTCCACGGTGTGCCTCGGTAATACTGATGGTAAGATCACATTAAGGAGGAAAATGAAAAAAGATGAGCACAAGGAAATATGCTATATAACATTATTTAATAATGGTACACTATGGTGTCACCATAAAACATTTACAAAATATTCACAAGGTGATGCAGTCAGTTGACAATACATTTATTTCAATTATATATATATATATATATATATATATATATATATATCTTCAAATAAAAGGTTTATACTCAGGTTCAAATGCTGCTTTCTCTTTGCAGTCTGTAGAGCAATCTATAATGTGTGACGTCATACAATAATTCAATACTAACTTCATTTACATAGCCGAGAATCTGCAAACTAATGAAGACCAAGAATAAAGGTTATATACAAAATGTACAAGTAAACACCGTTAACATATATCCCATCAGACACGGTCTAAAATGACCAATAATTTCTCCCTGATTACCGCATACAAATACAATGCAATTTACTCTCATTTCTTAAAAATGTTATACATTTCTCAATCACAAATGGGTGATTTTTCATAAAGATTTCCCACATGGTAACATGTTGTGAAAATAGCTTATATCATTTCAACAGGGCACACACAAACCGTCCTCCCGACTGTGTATTAGACATTTCTATTGCTATGTTATATATTGATTCAAGAGGTCCTCTCGATGTATGGAAGGTGCCCTTTACACAATGAAGCATGAATGTACAGTAAAGAAATCATGGTTGGTGAATGTTTGTACATGTTCCTTTTTCACTGGGCGAGAGTATGTGCTTCCCTCTTGTTAGCTTTGCGAGCTGGGATGGGAGGACAAAGTCTAGTGAGGAACAACAGGTTCTTTCTTCTTTTTGGTCTCCAGCACAAACTCCCACAGGGAGTGGTGATGACTTGGTGGTTTGATGTTAACTCGAAGAACCCAAAGGAAGAACACAATCTATGTTTTAATGTTTTTTTAAACAATCCTGGAACTGGAGGAGGAATCAGTTTGAGTTCAGGAGCCTCCGCCTCCTGCTGTGCCGACATCCTTCACTGATATTTTTTTTTCCAAGTTTGCTCTTTCATGATATCAGACTTGGCACAGCTCCCACAACAACTGTCCATCATGCAGAGGCCAGTGAACTGTACGTCGCAGGCCAGGCTCGCATGGGGAGCACGGAGGCTCCCCAAAGCAGACACCTCAGAAAGCTTTCGCGCTTTAAATTCATGGATCTATGCGGAAGGCTAAAAGCTTGTCGGAGTGGTGGTTGTTCAGGGTGCGCAGGTCCGGCAGACGCAGCAGCAGCTTTGGAAAGAGGGTGCTATCATCTGGGCGGCGACTGGTGATGAGGGAGCGCAGGGCTTTTATTAGATTCTCCTGCAGCTGCTCCACTGCTCCCACCTCCACTATACCAGAGCGATCTGGAGAAAAGGAGGGGAAACTAGGGTTAGACACAAGACAATGTGTGCAAACAGTATGTGCTTTGTGTGCATGTATTAGTGTGCCTGCTTACCAGCAGAAACCAGCACGACAGCCATGAAAAGAGCCATCTCGTCTGGCTCCAGACCCAAAGATCCCAGCTTCTCGCTGAATTCAAACATGGCGTCCAGTAAGGAGCCCATGCCAAGAGCCCTTAGTGATGCCAGTGAGTATGTCTGCCCATTGAGGAAGGTTACTGTCCTCTCCTTGGGGTCAAACAGTGAGCAGAATCTCACCATCAGAACCTGTGGACAGAAGCAGGCAAGGTCAGGGTCTGAGGATGGGAAAAGAAAATCTCCCACAGTTCCACCAACACTTTATATTTATCTGAATGTACCTGGAAAGTGCCGGATTTGAGCAGCATGACCTGATCATGCTGGCTGAGAGACTGGAAGCCAGGAATACTCTTTGCAAACTCCACTACTTCTTTAACAGCGGGGGTGAAGCACTGGGAGAAAGACTCCCACACCTCCTGACTGGAGCGACTGGATGGAGCCACGGGACATGAATTGAGTGGACATGCCTGAAGAAGAGACGGAGAGAAGAGAGGACAGGAAGTGTTATGGACCTTTTATTGACACTGAATTGACAGACTCATACTCAATAATGGGGAAAATAAAGACTCACCAGCACTTTGGCTCCTCCGTTTAGCTTCCAGGGGCAGGGGCCTTGGTTCTGGGAATCACTGCTTGGGTAACTGTTCTGATTGGCCGAGTAGGACTGAGATGGTAGGCGGCCAGTGACGGGGCACTGATTCTGATTGGAAGGGTAGGTGTACTTGGCGTTGTCGACATGGGTGGAGTTTTCATTGCTGGTGGAGGACACAGGGCAGTTTGTGGGGACGTGGTAGTTCCCCTGCTCCCCGTGAACCGTGTGGTGAGTCTGGGTCGCCGAGTGTGACAGGGAGGGTTCCTGCGCCGAATTGTTCTGGAAGGAGGAAGCCCCGATGTTGCTGTTGCCAGCAGCCATCTTGATTGGTTTCTCGTCTCTGTTCGTTACGTTGCTGCGGTAACACTGGGATATAGAGCCCGCTCCGTCGTTCGTCTGGTTCTGCGGACTGCAGGGGGCATCGGGAGGAGGGGACACTTCCATTTCCATGGATGCTGATTCATTGAGACTGTTCATGTAGCTCTGCATCTCATCCAACAGTCTCTGCTTCTCCCGTTTAGGAATACGCCCAAAACGCACAGCTGAGGAGAACAGAAGAGAGGAGAAGAGAAGAGAAGCGTCTGTTAGCATTTCTCTGCCAGCTCCTTACTGGCAGCACTTTAATTGTTACACTGAACGGCACAAACACTCAGGCAGTCACAATGTAGGATTTATATAGATTATATAGAGATGTCTATCTACATGTCTATCTGGATGGATGGATGGACAAAGAACCACTCTTTGTTCCATTCTACATCCGACACTCAAGCTGTCATCTCTACGCGGATAATCCCACAACCTCTCTACAGTCTCCCACTATATTGTAGCCATCACATCTGTTTCACCACCATACGGACACTTAAGCCTTCATCTCATCTGACTGCCTCATCCTCCTCTTCAGCCTTTACAATCCTCCCCTCCCCCCCCTCCTTCAAATCTGCACCTCCACTGACATCCCTATTTATAGTACGCTGTATGCTACACCACCTCCCTTGGTCTCTCTCTCTCTCTCTCTGTCTTCCAGTTGAGCAATCGCTCTCTCTTTTCTGTGAAAGTAGGTCACTGGGTCAACAACACTAAACACGATGTCATTAGTAAAATGATAGTGAGTGAGAAGTGGAAAGGTCAAAAAGAACAGAGGGGCAGGTGGGAGAAGGGAAGAGACAAAGGGTTGAAGGTGGGAAAAAAATGGATGATCAAAAGATAATTTGCGAGCAGATATTATGTTGTCAAGTCAAGACATGGAATAAAAATCGCTTTGAGGATCTATAATATCATTTTGGGCAAGAACCAACAACAGTATGTAATTTGGTCTTTAATTTGAGTGCATCTTCAGAAAATAAAAACGTGTGAAATGTGGTTATGAATAATAAAGTCTCCCTGTTGTGATCTGGTGCAGGTGATTTTTCACTCCCACATTTTGGCTTTTTTGGGTCAGCTAAAAATGTTTGCTCCAGAAAAACCATGATTTATTATCACCTACTTTAGCCGTATCCCTAGAGACCGGAGTCCTGCAGTGAAATGATGCAGTGGAGAAGATTAACTGCAGTGATATTATTCTAATTTCAAGTGGAGCGCTGTAGGTTTTCCTGATTAACAGGACGGAATAACATTACATCTCAAATGACTGTTTGTTAATGTCAATGTTGACAAAAAGAAATAGGTAAATGTGTACATCTTGGTGAGCGCACAGAGTCTTCAACAACTTTGTGCCCCAATTTCCCAAAATAAAACTGTATTTGTCACAGTTTTCTCCATGACGGATGACTACTGGGACTCTCCGCTCCATCTGCCATAAATCAGACAGCAGGGCACGAGGAGAGGATGACAGAGGAGAGCAGAAGACAAAAGAAGGGGAGTGGAGAGAGGAAAGAGAAGAGGGAAAATGAAATTCTGTGACGAGGACTGAGACCTCCTTGCGAACAATTTCGACAGTAGAATGGTCTTTTTGTTAAAAGCTATTCTGTAACCTGCATATTAAATCCTCTCCTCTACACTAACAAAGAAAAAATGATTTCACTTTTAGTTGCCCTAAGTCTAAAAATCTTGTCGTGTCTCTCACCATCTCTGGACATGCCCACGGAGAGACACTTCTTGAAGCGGCAGTGCTGGCACCGGTTTCTGTTCATGCGCATGATGAGACAGTTTTCATTCTTTACGCACATCTTGTAGTGGATGTTCTGCTGAATGCTGCGTCTGAAGAAACCCTGGAGGAGGCACAAAAGAAGAAAGGCTTTAGAGTGTGTCTTTTGAGGCAAAAGGTTTGTGTGTGTGTACCTGCTGAATAGAAAGACATGACATAACATTATCTGTGAGCCATCTCACCTTGCAGCCTTCGCAGGCGTGCACGCCATAATGGAACCCAGATGCGATGTCTCCACACACCTTACACAGAAGCACCATACCTCCGGTCTCTGTGAAAGAACCACACATCCATCATCAGAAAGTGATACAATAACACAGTGCTAGCAGGTGACACAGAGGAAAACAGGAAGGAGGGAGGTGAGTGGGTACTTACTGGTAAATGTGCCAGTGAAACCACAAGGTCTCTTGGCCACTGTGGGATGGCTGTAGGTCGCAGATGATACCGTCGTTATTTGGGCGACGGGAGCATTGTTTACTTCGGGAAACTGGAAGACCAATTTCGGGGAAGGCGTCCCTCCTCTCCGCTCCCCTCTCTGCTTCAGGGGCCCAATCTCCTGAAAGGAGACACCCTCAGGGGATGAGGGCTGCGAGTGGGACGAGGGCGACTGGGTCTGGTATCCACTTGAGGGGCTGCCAGGACTCGGGCTGGCACTGCCAGACGAGCCGGCGTACAGGATAACACCACCTGGAGGAACAGAGAGGGGCAGAAACTCAGTGTGCTGATCTTCATCTGGGTCGTGTTCACATGCACAATGTGAGTGGGAGTGCAAGTGTTGAGCAATGCTCTACTTTGATCCAGAGAGCTTACTTGGCAGACTTTCACAAACACACACAAAACCCTGATCGTGTTGGGACAACAGAAATTTGATCTGATGAATTATTTAGAAAAAATGCCAGAGCTAGAGCGACAACAACTCTGACCTGGATATCTGTGTCGAGTCTTTTGGATCCTAATCTGGTGGTTAATCAAAAAGGCTTTTTAATGCCAAGGTGGTGTTGCTTTTACTGATTAGTGATACTTTGGCATCTTTGGATGGTATTATGTGAATAAATAATGCTAAACTAACAATGACCAGGTCAGATACACACCCTTTTCTGTTGGTTGAACCAACACGCACACATTATGGCCACATGTTATAGCCTGAGAAGATATGTTTTCTACACGTGAGTGATATAATAGCCTGTAATGTATCGTAGCCCAAGAAAAATGTATTACAGCTATGCATAGCACATCTATGTTGAGTAAGAAGCACCATATGCTTATGATAATATGACAGTGAGTCACCGCACGTTCACAATGAGTGCCATAGACAGGCCTTTGTTTAGGGTTGTCACATCAAGTCGGAAATGCCCTATTACCCCTCAACACAACACCCATCCGCCCCCTTTGTTTTGCAGACAGTGTTCTTCCCTGCAAGATGAAAGCCTGCCCATCACGTGCAGCCTGAGCCAGCCAGCTCCCTGCCTGCTTGCTTTTCAGCACTGAGTCTTTCCCTCCTCCCCCTCCCTTCTTCTCTATCCTCCTCCCCTTCTACCTCCTCCTCCTCCTCCTCCTCCCTCCCTCCCTGCTCTGGCTGCGGGCATGCAGACCCATCTATCCGCCAGCCACCTGACCGGGAGCTCACATGGACTCTTGACACAGTTCCCGCCCGGCTCACAAGGCTCTTTGCGCAGTCCCGTGTAGACAACAGCAGCAGCACAATAACAAGCGCTAGGGCAGATCACGTTTGGAATAGAGAAGGCTTTAATGCTGTGACTATAGACGTAGAGGAGAGCAAGCAGGGCACAGCAACCTTAAGTCACTGCATTCCACAGAAACAGTCACATTGTTGCTGCCCACTATTTTTGACATGACAAAATGCTGTGCTTGAGGGTTTTTTTTATCAGTTTAAAGAGCATTTGATTACAATTAATCATTTTAATTTAAAGTATAATGGTAAAATTCAATACAGTGGAGATCATCTCTAATACTGCAAACTATTATAATTTCAAGATATATATTTCTGCTCATTTCTACACTCCCCTCATGATTTTCCTCCTCAGTTCAGTTTGCCCTCCTTTTTAATTGCAATTAGATCACTGTGTCAAGGGTCTAAATACCTTAGCATAAATAAAGGCAGTGCCATGCTCCACAGCCATTCGTATCAAGATGATCATGATTGCACTTTGTGGGTCAATACTGGACTGATAGAGATCTTTACTCAACAAAACGGCTTTGTTCCCCGGCTTTTGTCAGATGACTGCCCTTTCCTGCCAAACAGGTTACTGCAGCCATGTCAAGAGATTTCTAGACTAACTGTAGTGGCAGTGTTATCTCAAGACCCTCAGTTTGTCTACACTGTCATTCTGTGCACATTCCCTCTCAAGGACCTTGAATCATTGGAAGAAAAAGCCTCCCTCGTCTCTTGTGCTTTCTCTCCTTGAGAAAACACGTGCTGCATTTCTGTTTAGCTCTAAGTGCCTCCTTAATTCCACCGCTCACACGTGTCAACGCTGAATGCAAGGTACTCTGGGCCTGACGTCTTGTGTGGTGGTGGCAGCTCCAATATCACGCAGACTGGGACATCGCCTCACACACAAATGTAACGTGCCCATGCCGTTTCCTGTGTGTTTGTGTGAGATAAGGACATGTGCATCACCTGCAGAGGACACGGTCACACTGCACTGTCACATGAGCTCCACACCCACTGCCTACATTCACAAATGCATCCCCACCCCTCTACTGTGAAAACATTCCATATTCTGTCGCCTCGTAACCATTTCCTGGAATCTGGCTTGACTGGGTGCCAGAATGAGCTCTGGGAATATCATCCCTGCTGTACTCAGGCACAGGTTACAACATGTGACCTGTGGATGCACGGAGCCATAAGAAGTACAGAATAAACAAACCGGTCCAGCGCCCCTCCCTTTAACCAGACCTCTATGAACTTCCACTCTCATGTGTTCCCACCCCCTGGGCATGCACGCATGGCAGGCAAACTGTATAGACAGCGTGCACATATCATGTCTGGAGGGGAGACGCCCCCTCTTAACTTCCAACTAGTCTGTCCTCTTTCATGTGAACAGTTGCAACTGTGCATGGGCCGTAAGCCCCACTCCACGTGAAACAGCTGGCCTCATGTCATGTGTCTACTTATGAAGCACATTCAAGAAAGGTGGTTCCAGAGTGCTTTATATCACATGAATCCCCAATTATCTTTTATTGCTTTATACAGAAACATAAATGACTCCTTTGTATGTTGCTCCAATTTGAACCTGAAGGAGTTCTGTGGTGCAAACGTTCACAGAGTCCTATATGTATTTATAGTAGGTTCTCCCTTAGGCTACATATATAATATAAAACTAGAAGAAGCAGGTCATGCTCAGTCCTCGGATAGAAATACTATCTGACACCTGAATCTAGCTTGGCTTTTGATGCGAATTAGCTAGATGTGTGACCATCTGTCATGCTGACAACCAGGAGGAATCTAGTTTCGGGACTGGCATCAGAGCTCAGCATTAAGCTTATTGTTCCCATTAGCATGAAGGACACCTGTGACGCATTCATCTGCGTAGATACAGTGGGATCTTTTACATTTATATAAAAAAGGTACCGGCCATTCAATGTCTGGGATAATGAAAAAAAAAACACTCTCTTGGGATAAGACAATAATGATCAGGCCACAGTCATGCTTTTAGGTCACAAGGCCAGCTCTCTAGGGGTAGTCATACATTGAGATAATGCTCATCGTTCATTTTGTGGAGACAAAGTATACTTAGAATGCTCAGCTACTAGTACGCCCACAGTTTCCACAGAAGTTCTACAGTTTAAAAGTCAACCAGTGAGGATGAAGGGAATGACTATGGTTGACTTCTTTTCAGAATGTTACATAATACACTTAACTGGATTCAAATAGACCAAAGCACTAACTGACAGTCTAGCAGTCTACAAAATCCTTATTGGGTGGAGGGATACAGGGTTTGGGGGGTCCTGCCTCAGAAAATTTTGAGTGTCAAACATTAAACTTCCTGCATTATGGTTAACTTTTATATACCTATTTATTCCTTTTCTGCACCTATTTATGGCATAAATGTCTTTAATTTTGTCAAAATAAATAACTATCCTCTGCTTCTTTCAGGAGGGACATATGCACATGTTCTAAATATTGAGGGGGACATATCACCCCCCTGAAATGTGCGCCCATGATCAAAAGAAACATGTAAATGATGTCACATTAATCTTAAGACACTAATTCATTCAGTCCTGCAGGAAAAACATTAAAATATAATTGCTCAATTAAATATAACGGTCGCTGTTCCAACTACACCATAACCGGAACTGTTTAGTCATGCCACCCAAAACCACAGTTTGACTGCAGACAAATGTAGGTTAATATGTCTCACAGGCACCAAACTGCAACTTTACATCTAATACAGCCCATAATAATAACCAACGACCATTTCAAACCCGTTACAGTAACCAGGAGGAGAGAACAGGCTGCTAAACCTCTCTGACCCACTGACCAAGCTATCAGCGCATACAGAGGAATCCCCGTGCAGGCTGAGCGCGAGCAGGGAGCGCGCGGTGGAGAGGAGCGACCGCGAGGGGCGGGGTGCTTGGGAATCAAGCGCCGCACGTGGACTCTGAGGCTGTATACACGTGCTGTCAGCTCGAGGCGGGGTAACTGCGTATTAAAAAAATCAGGCGCATGATTCCCAGCATTATCACGACTGTGCCTACCCAGGGTGCACCGGGCGGAGAGGGGATGAAAAGACATGACGGTTATAATGGTCACCCACTGTTCAAGGACGTTATGTCTGACTACTGTTGGGTTATTATTAATATGATATGGGAAGATGAGAAGTGTGTTATGCTTAGGAGTGATGACGTCAATGCGCATTATGTCTGTGTGGCACTTAATGGCGTGCTCTGACGTGGTAGCCACCCAATTTAATTTTGCATTGGTGTCAGCGGTAAAATGTTGCAATTAAAATTGTTTTGCTGGAAGCAGAAATACACACCGACTTTAATACCCCCTGTCATGCCCAATGTAATATTAGATGTATAATGGAACAGCAGAGTTAACGGGAAATAGCCCAGTTTAAAAGTTATGTTAACTGGAGCGCTTGTTTTCGTCACCCCGCCACATTTAGATCATGATTCAGGTCCTGGCTGAACAGGATGTTCACTCTGAGAAGTGTTTTTCAAGTGGTGTCCAGTACACGGATGGAACATCTGGCATCGGCTTCTTGTTTTGACTCAATGGGGCGTGTCTGCTCCTTGACACAGTCCACTCACATTTATTTTGGAAAAAAGTTGTGCATGAGCCCAAGATGTTACAAGCAGCCCAGTTAAATAAATGAAGCACACACTGTAACTGAGTAACAACTCTGTAAAACTTCCAATGAATACCAAACTAGAGAAACTCAGTGAGTCAGTGAGTGTGTGATCCACCTTCTCTGGCAATCGATGACACGAGAACACAGCCCACGATGTTGAGATGAGTGAGATGGGGCTGTCGTGGGCTGAAAACGTGCTCGGTCAGGGGGCGTTTTAGGTCGCGCTTCACGTGAGTTTGTTTACATGCAGGGAATCGGAAGTCCGCCGCAGAGATTGACGAGGAAGGACTTCCCGCTCTCTCTCCCTCTGTGTGTGTGTGTGTGTGTGTGTGTGTGTGCGCGTGTGCGCTCAGTTCACTCACTCACTCAAAACTCTATAGCCTGCAGCCCAGATCACCTGGCACCGCGCCACATGCTACACATCTGAATTAAAGTTAAAAGCCTGCACATTCACCCTGCATCAGCCTGTATGTAACACCTGAGTGTGTGAGATTCCCAAAAGCTGCATATCATGTTTAACACAGCCGATCCAGCTCTACATACATGAAAAATTACACCCCGGGGTGCTTTAAACTATTAGGTGCATTAGACGCAGAGTGTTAAAGTGACATGCAGAGGGAAAGCATACAAAACAAAGACATCAACTAATTTCTCTGCTCTACTTGTACTATAATTAGCAGTAGTTTTGACTGATGCAATTATTAAATCATATTTAGAATTAACCACAAATCTTATTATCTAAGAATAATGTTCTAATGGCATCTGCTCCCATTACGCACCAGTGCCTGCTTCTATTACATTACTGCTGTTTGGCACTGGGATACTGTTTCCAGTGGATTCAGGCAAACACACACATTACTACATGAATTACGGTTACTTACCACCAGGACTGTTTTCCATGTTTTCTAGTGGATGATCGATGCTGTTGAGTTGTTCCCTGCGGTTCACTTCTGGCAGTCTAGTACAGGACTGAGTGCCTTTGCTTGCTACCGAGGAGTTTGGTTGATATAGGTGAAAGAGTCAAGAACTGCCAAGGCATAAAGAGTGTATCCAAAAGCTCAGACCAGCAGCGATGTGCGCAGGGCATTGGGGGGTGTTTTAAAAAACACGACCAAGCGAAGAAAAAGTAAAGAGCCAATATTATTAAAGAAGAGGAAATGAAATAAGACGAGTTATCTCTAGCTGATCCAAATGATTTCCGAGGTGAGGAGACTGCAGCGCACGGCGGCTCGGCTCTCCGTCTGCACACCTTATGATGCCGGGATACTGTGTGAGAGATCACTGTAAAAGGGCTTCTCTAAATTACTGAGGTCCCGACGCGTTCAGCTGCTTGCCATGTACAGTCACCATCAAAACATGACCGGAGTGGAAGTAGTTTAAACACTCCCCACTCATCAATAAGCAACACGAGTCTTAAAATAACCAGCACGTTTTCAGGTGCCTGAGAAATGTGACCAGTTTTTTTCTTCCTCTCTCTCTCTCTCTTTTGTTTGTCGATGAGTATCAGGGATCTCTCTCTCTCTCCCTGTCACGCTCTCTGAAAACATTTTACCCCCCTCCCTCCCTTCCTGTCCTCGTGCCCCCACTCTTTCTACTCTTTCTCACTTTTTCATTGGCCGAGAGCCCCGCGTGGAGACGGCACATTGGACTGGTTCGACATTGGAATGCTGGTTAAAGCTCTCCAGCATGTGCGCATGGCATGTGAGCTCACGCTGCCCTACTGACACACATTTTATGCTAATGGATGCCTGGGCCCGGCGATAAGACGACGAGGAAACGAGGCAGAGACAGGCAGGGGAGGGAGGAGCTCTCACTCCTATCTCTTTCCTGACTGCACTCAATCTCATTTTAGCTCATGGGCCAGTGAAACCAGTGCACAATATCCTATAAATAACAAACACCTCCATTTTTTTCCCCTTTTGTTGTATTTCACAATCACTCATTCATTGACAAAACAGATGACAAACAGCTTGTGATGTCTCCAGAATAATATATGCAATTTTAAGAATATTTCCACATTCAGTCGCCTACTCGCTGTCATTACATGTGCATTTTTCTATACATTTCCACTCCTGTGTGATAATCCTGACATCACCACACTAAAGTAAAGTGTCCTGGTCAGAGTGGAAACACCTCGGAAGCAGCATTTTATACAAAGAAGGCCACTCACTGTTTAACTTGCTCCTGAAACCTGGCACCTCTTAAGCCTGCTTTATGGTCCTGCAGCGTACCTACGTCGTACCTACGTCGTTGCCGTGACGTCGTCGTGAACCCCTCGAACTTCTCCGTCACTCCATTTCGTCGTGGTGCAATTCACCGCCAGAGCGGTAGGGGGCTGCGTTCCTTTCCTGAATGGTTATCGTCGTTGATTCTTTGTTTAGCTTCCGGCTTTTCCGGTCACAGAGAAATGAACGCGGAGCACAGACAGAAGACTCCGTCTGTATCCGTATCCGTATCCGTATTTAACGTTGAGCATAAATGGGCCTTAATACTGCAACATCTACATCACAACAGAAGATGTTTAAAGATGGCGGGGATGGCGCAATCTGGAAATACGGAACCAGAAATGCGTTGCTACCAAACAAATCAATCACAGCCCTCTCGGTCTGCGCTGGGTCTGCGTCGCCTCAACGTGTAGTTACATTTTTTGGGAGGTGCACGTCAGGCTACGCCGGGGGCTACGGCGAGCCTCCTGCGTAAGCCTGATTTATGGTCCTGCGTTAAATCAACAATGTACCGACATTGTAGGGTACGTGGCTACGCAGGAGGCTCGAGAGGGCTGTGATTGGTTTGTTTGGTAGCAACGCATTTCCAGTTCCGTATTTCCAGATTGCGCCATCGCCGCCATCTTTAAACATCTTCTGTTGTGATGTAGATGTTGCAGTATTAAGGCCCATTTATGCTCAGCGTTAAATACGGATATGGACGGAGCCTTCTGTCCGTGCTCCATGTTCATTTCTCTGTGACTGGAAAAGCCGCAAGCTAAACAAAGAATCAACTAGAGACGACGATAACCATTCAGGAAAGGAACGCAGCCCCCTACCGCTCTGGCAGTGAATTGCACCACGACGAAATGGAGTGGTGGCGTCACGGCAACGACGTAGGTACGTCATAGGTACGACGCAAGACCATAAAGCAGGCTGTAGCCACGTACCCTACGACGTTGGTACATTGTTGATTTAACGCAGGACCATAAATCAGGCTTTAGCCTTCACAAGTGCATCATTATTAGGTATGCAAGGTCATCCAGTAGGCTGGACTGGACCCTTTGGTGTGACAGCCCTGTATTAGAGGATTATGGGCTTTAATACCATGATAGAAACTATTATTTTAAATGACAGCACCCAGTGAAAACCGACAGTTTATCTTTGCAAAGTGAGTTTTGGAAACACTGCAAAAATGATAAATCTATCTCTTTTCCAAGATGTTAAGGGCATAGCCTATCTTTAGATTTTACCTAGATGTTTTTGAGCTAAACCAACATTCAATGGAACATAACAGGCAGGGTAAGTCAATATAACATACAAAAAATCTAAAAGATAAGATCATGAGGTGGCAGGTAACAAAATATGCACAGATAACCCCTTTCATGCATGAACTACAAGGATGTCAGTCAAGATATATTTTCTATTCCTCTTTAGGCATGAAAAAATAAATTCTGAAGTTAATTTTTTCTCATGTCCACTGGACAGCATGCGTTTAGGTTTTCACCTGAAGAAATATAAACCAGTTTAAAAACTGATATATATCATGTGAAACTCTACAAAAATATTTTTTCAATGCTGTTAAACTAGTGTGTTTACATATTTTAACATGTTCATATACTGTTCAATGCCATGTAAAAGCGTTGAACTCTACTCCTGACTCCTAAGCATCTCCCCTCTCTCTTATTACTTCTGCCTCCTGTAACCTACCCCCCCTTCAGCTCCATCCTCTTCACTCCTCACCATCTACCCACCTCCTCCTAGTAAATTATCATTTTTTCTATGAACATTTTCCACAAAAATAACAAAAATATTGTCAAAATATTGTTTCTGTTACAAAAACTGTAAATTACATTCTAATTCTTGATATACAGTTCAGAAAATTACTGCAAATTAAGTATTTTCAGGAACAACAAAACTGCAATAATAGTATCAGTTGTAGTTGAAATATAGCCAGCAATGCATGACGTCCAGTTCAGTGGCCAGATGATTAATTGCAGTTTCCTCATAACATTAAATTAATACTTGAAAAATTTAGCAACAGTATTTACTCCTTAGATGTTACTTGACATTGCCAGATTTTATTTACCTACCAGGGTCTCCTATTATAGAAGGATTGGCAAGATATTCCTGAGATGCACGACATTTCCTGCATTCTGTCGGCCATCTTGGTTTTGAAAAATTTGTGTTGCACTGACAACACCTGTCCAGTGGGTGGCAGTGTATGGCATGACATACAAGGGTCCACTCTAGTGACTTAAATGTAACTATAACATCAGAACCCATGCCTATACAAGAAAATGGCTTTTAAATAGCTGTCCGCTAAAGTGACCACTATGCATGAAAGGGATATGCCTTTCATGCATACCAAGGCCGTAGCCATGGGGTAAAAAAATTAAAACCCCGAAAACCCATCTCCTTCTATATTAAATAATGTATCATAAGAAATTACAGCTATATTTAACAGGGTCAGTTATACAGCAGTGATATGTGTAACAAAGTCAAATGAACATATGTAATATTAAGTAGAATAGAATAGAAAGAACTTTATTTATCCCCGAAGGGAAATTCATCTGTCCAGCAGCACCTAATAAACAAAAAACAACCACACTACCCCTAATCAACAACAACACAGTGGTATTAAAATAGACATAAAATAAAAAAAAAGTTAAAAATGAATGCAAAAATAGAAGTCAAATTAAAATAAAATTGTCCATTCCACAGTCCAGCCAGTTATGGTTAATTTGATGTGTGTAAGTGTGTGACTGGATTCAGGAGGTGTTAAACAGTCGTAATGCTTTGGGGACGAAGGATCTCCCAAATTGGGTTTCAGTTGTTATTACCTGACACACTTCGGCCTCCATAGTCAATATGTGGAATATTTGATACTTGAGTTTCTGTATTTCTATGTTCACCTTTGGGGGTACCCCACTGATAAAGGGGTGCCTCTCCCCTTTTGCTGTTGTGTACCGTGGGAGAGAGGCTCATGTATATATGGTTGTATTTGATGGATGATTTTGTTTTTACCTCTTGTTGTCAGGAATAAACAGAGATTGCCTCCAAAGATATCCACAGTTTGGGCCTCTTCATATCAACACAACACAGACAACACTAGAGTCTACCAGTTACACATATACAGTACACTAAATGCAATAAAAGAAGGCTACTTCTGTCTACATAAATAACACATGTAAGATGCAAACAAGTATGAGACAAGCACAATATCGTATCAGTGTAATACACACAAAAGTAAAATATACATTTTACATGATGAAAAATACATGAAACTATTACTACTGTAATTAAAGTAGTACAGAATTACATTTGGTCAGTGTAATGTCAATATGTTAAACTTTTAGGAAATCACAGTCTATCAGCATAGTTACATTTTGCTTTAACTGTACTGCAATACTAACTGTAATACAACTAACTTTGATTCTATGGAAAATTACATTTGGTCAGTATAATATATACATACATACATACACTACAGTTTTATTAATCTAAATATTTTCTGTGGAAATTTGGCCCATTTAACTGGTGAGCGATTTTTTTTGTGTACTCAGACTTCACATTGGCTATCTGGCAAATAAAATGTAATAAAGACATAACAATTACAATATATGTATATATAATATATATCATAATATATGATGGAAATCTTATAACACAAATAATGTCATTTTACATAAAAATACGTAAATAAAAGTATTGATTGGCAAATTTATCTTTACTTTTTTTCAGTATTTTAGTGTTTTAAAAGCCAAATCTAGACTGTGAAGGCTCATGCACACCTTCAGCTTCTTGTATACAGGTGTGTCCAAGAAAATGTCCCCAGTCAAGAGAAGACAGAACTCCTTTGGTTTATCTTTCTTTTTTTTTTCTTTTTTTTTTTAAAAATACAACGTTTCAGTCCTGAGGCACTCATCAGACAGCCTAAAGCTGAGGAACGAAGAGCATTCCAGACAGATACAGTCAACACCTCCTCAGGTGAGACCAGTTGGGATCATGAGCTGTCAGGCTATCAGTCCCACAGGAGGATATTTAAGTCTAATATTATAATTGTCATTATAGAGAAGATGATATTGGATACTGTGATTTTAAATTGTACTATTCAATGTGTGTATATAAGTCAATGTAGTTGCTGTCTGCTATAGATAGTGAAAGTGGGAGGTGTCTCTAATAAGCTGATTGCACACAGTCTGTGGGACTAACTGCCTGACTCATGGTCCCTAATCAGCTTTAAGAGATGTTGACTACAGTCTGTCTGTCTGAAATGTTTTTCTTTCTTCACCTGATGAAGGTCTAGGGACCGAAAATGTTGCACTTCTGAAATACAGGTTGCCTTGAATGTAGGACAGGGTGTGGAAATGTGTTCTTCTCATGCCTTTTATTTTAAGAGCCTAGATGTAAACATAGGCTTTAGATTTAATGGATATTATGTATTATAACATATGATAATAATACTAGTAATCAAAATAACTAAAATAGTCTGACTATTGCAGTAGCACTCACGTGACAGTGCTGGACCTAAGTGCAAGTTGCAACAGATAAAAACTCTTACAAACAAAGCATGACTAGACAGAGAGTAAGAAAACAAAACTGCAATGTGAGGTCAATGTGTCAATGCCTGTCCACGTGCCTCTCCTGCTTAGGGCAAAACCGCATGGGCAGGGCGCATGCGCCAGGCCAACGCCCACGTTTTCAACCCGGAAACTGGTGCAGTCTTTGCTTATCGAGCCTAGCGTCCATCTTCCCACACATAGACGATCTCTGCCTGAGAGAGCTGGCACGTGCGTAATGGGCGGTGCTCACCGTGACTCCCGCCGCCCCTCCTCCTCTCCATCACGTTTCTTTTTCTCTCCACAGATTGTGTTTGCTAAAAGCCAAACTATCGCCGGAGATTGGCTGGGGCAGAGCGAATGTAGGTCAGGAGCTGTTTGGGCAAACATGAGCACCGTAAAATAGCCTGCATGTGCCCAAAAAGCGCGCTGTCCTCACAGAAAGCACTCAGAAGACACAGCGCCTGTTGCTGGCAGGCACATAGACAATTACATTTAGGTCACGTACCTCAGCCTTCTATTCCCAGCCTCATTGTTATTCTCCATAGGTGAGCCCAATGAGAAACTCAGCTTCAACTTGTGGGGAATTAGGCTATGGGGTCACCGTGTGTTTGATATTAAAGTCAGCACCTGCTCAAGTTTCAATGTCATCTGCAAGTAGCTATCACTTTCAATTAGGGGGAGCTAATGATAGAACATTTTCCTCTAATGGACCTACTATTTTTTTGTTAAATTTATTTTTACAGAGTTTGATTCTGCCTGCTACACATTGTTATTGACCTTATCCCAAACACATTTCCTTCCAGTGAAAAGGAAAAATCACACAATTTTTCGCAAGCACTGAGCTGTCAAGCTAAATATAGTATAGTGGGTTGACATTTATTCAAGTAGGCTTCTGTAATAAAGTCAGCCTACAATTCTGAGATACTTGTACTTAAGCTGAGCATTTCCATTTGATGCTACTTTATACAATGCAATTTTTAATCCCCAAAATGTATTGAAGAGCTAGGCTATGGTTAACCCACCAGTTAATTTCAGTTTAAGATTTTACATCATATTATAGTAATAATAATGATAATAATAATCCTATCTCTACCAAACAAAAATGTTTAATTCAGGATATTGTCTTGTAAGTGAGTGTCTTTTGTGTGTTAAAGGTCATTTTGGGTGATTCTTCCACCACTGGAGATGCTTACACCACATATATCTAGCTATATAAAAACTTTTATATGAGCACATCATCACTTCCTGTGACCTACATTATTTTGGCATCTCACATCAAACAGTGACACAACAGGTCTGGCAGGTTTCTTGACCAAAGGCCACAGTTGTAATCTAAACTCACAGGAATCATTATGTCCTACTTTCTAACTCATTCACTATGATTATTCTTCAAAGCACCTTAGAACACGTACACAAACCACAGCTTTAAATACTCTTTGATAAACTTGAAAACTTGTCTGTGCAGCAAAAATATATAACTTTTGAAAACAAGGTAGTAAAATAAAGCTTATCTCAGACATAACATCCACCTGTCCTTCAGAAAAGATTGTCTCTGTGGTTGAAGGATACAGCACCAGTAGTTAACTGGTTATGATTAGTTTAAGGGAGATTTCTGTATCATAGTCCTCCTTTTTTAAAGGTCCAGTGTGTAAGATTTAGGGGGATTACAACCTGCTGAAACTTCTCCTGGTTAGAATTATGTCACTGTTCATTATTCAGGAGGTTTTTACTGGACGCTGAATCATCCTCAGAGGTTTCTTCCTCTCCAAAACAAACTGACCAGTTGATTAAAATCAGTAATAACACTGAGTAAAAAGTGTCATGTTTTAAAATCTGTGTTTTTCTGATGCAAATCGTCACAGAGGGGCTGCTAACTACGGAGGCTGACATGAAAACACCAGTGTTTGGTTTGTCTGTTCTGGGCTACTGTAGAAACATGGCCGACTCTGTAGGCAACAGCCGCTCCCTATGTAGATATATATGGCTCATTCTAAGGTAAAGAAAACACAACAAGTCTTATCTTTGAATTATAAACTAAAGAAGACATACTTCTTATACTATACTCCATGTCTGCCAATATATCCGCCACATCCTACACACTGGACCTTTAACTTAATGAGACCAT
Organism: Epinephelus lanceolatus; assembly: GCF_041903045.1. NCBI lineage: Eukaryota > Metazoa > Chordata > Actinopteri > Perciformes > Serranidae > Epinephelus > Epinephelus lanceolatus. The sequence continues at coordinate 14,629,823 of NC_135734.1, forward strand.
GTTAGGATTTATCAACACTGTTGGTTCTATGAAAAGCTATATTATTGATAAAAATGTACTCAGTTTGTTTGAATTAAATTACATTCACAAATTTACATCACATTTATGCAAAATAAAAGTCTAAAAGAAGTTCTATTAACCTGTTATCAAAAGTAAATGCCATCAGTACTGTTTTTTTTTGTTTGTTTTAGCTCAAGTGTTGAATGTTTACTCCACCCTTTCCCATGACTCACATTAACAAAACAAGATATTGATCAGAGACTGTATTGAAGGCCTGAATGAAAACAGTTTCTCATATTCTTAAAATGTTCTATAAAACTTCATGTCCTATACCTGAATTCATCCAACAACTTTTTAAGTGGAATGAATAAAAATGAATAGATAAATCTAATTTTGCTGCAGACCCCCCTTTAAGGCGTACAGGGTGCCATGGACCCCACTGTGAGTCTCACTGTAAGAAGATCCTCAGCACAAATTGTACTTGAATGAACCTGAAACAGACGCCCACACAATATAATAAGTAATTGAACAGCGCCCCTCTGTGGTTTAAGTAAGCTGTGCAGCTTCCCTTGAACTAGACAGATGTTACTGATGCTCGTCATTGCTCTTAACTAAGAATCAGGTCATGTAGACATGAAGAGTTATTTGGGGCATTTAGTCAGTACTGGTGACTTCGAGCATTGCATTATTTGTAGTGTATCATTAAATGTGTCAGAGGAGATACAGCTGTTTGAAGAATGGAAACACTTTTCTTGTTGTTGTTAAAAAAATTGCTTGTTTGGCAGAAACATAATTCAGCTGTGGAGATGTAGGGATCATGTCACTGTACCTCTCTTGGTAAGCAGCAATAATTCCTGGAAAAAAGACATCCACTCCTCCCTATTCCCCTGTCAGAGCTATGGTTCCAAAATGCACCACTATATATTTTCCACAAGGTGGCAGCACTTGTATAGGTAAAGGCATGTGAGGAAATGGGCTTCTTTTAGTGGGTTGTTTTCCAAGTCCTCACAAGGTTGAAATTCATCTGTATTAGGGTTTTAAAAACTCACAACACATTAGCTTAGGTGTGCATTTACGTGTCTACACCAGCAGGGATGTAGAAGGCTCTAAATATAGACATAAGACATAGACATTAAATACATTGGCACTGGTGCTCTAATTAGAGTTATAAGGCCATGGACTTATCAAAGCCTCAGCGACTCTGTTTTGAGTATATGCACACACTGTGCTGAGGCACTGTGTTTGAGGGTTGTCAAAACATACACTGACTTGCGGAATTTACAAGATGTTTTTTAGTCTTATTGCGATGTTGTTACTGCTCCAAGTGACACCTGGGAGAATGCCCCCGGGGCTGTCATCCATCACGTTACAACTCCTCCATGATGCACTATTGATAGCTACATTAACAGTGTATTGACAGGGTCTGAAAGTGTCTTATTTTGGTTGAAAGACAAGCTAGGTTTCTATATGGCAGAGGTTCATCCTCCAACCCTGTCTCTCAGAATACAGGCATAACCAGACAGACTATAAAATAATGCCCCATATAGCAGACTGAAATAGGACAGGAACAGCACAATAAACATGGTGTGATATAATAAATTCATTTACTTTGAATCTTCAGCCTTCTTTTACTTTTCCTTGCCAGCTGAAACTCAGAAGCAGCTTCACTGGATCAGAAGACAAAACATAGTGTGATGGACAGACAAACATTCCAAGAACAACAATTTAGAAATAATAACTGATCACGTGTAATATTCCAAAACCAAGTCTTCCCAGTCCCAGGTATTTCCCCCGTCAGAGGGACTGACGTCAGCCTCTAGGCAGACACACATCTGGTAATATGAAAAATGACACAATTTAAAAACAGTGGTCTGTAGTGAGTCCAGTGGCAGCAGACTTGGTGTGAAGCGTAGGAAAAATTGACACCGTGGGTGAGGTTGGCAAAGGCAAATTAATAAACACATTTTATGAGCGCAGGGCTGTGTAGCAGAGCCTTGCCCCTGAGGCTACAGGTTATAGGAATGATACACCAGGTGTATTGTCCAAGTGGAGGCAGAGCCACTGTGGGCTTCCGAGGGGTACAGATAGGATGATATCTACTGGTATTAAGGAACGCTGAGGCTTAGGTGTTGCCTTTTGTTCTTTCTCTTCATCTCTCTTCCTCCTCACCAGTTAAGCAGCAACCATCATGTTAAGAAACAAATGGAAATGGTCAGCATGTGACATACTCAGAAAGGTTTCTGATCTACACAGTAAATTCATCATGTGAGCTTTACAGTAGAATTATATAGAAGGCCTATGCAGTCTTGATATAAAGATTTTATTTCCTCTGTGTGTTTTTCCACGGTAACCAATTCTGTTTTCTGGAGATTACAAGTTAAGCTGTTTAAGTTATCATCATAACATAACAAATGTTGTTTAACAAGGCAACAGAATCACTTTCTTGAGATCTCAAGATAACAAAACTCTGTTTTCTCAAGATAATGACATGATTAATTTGAGAAAACAATGTGTAAATGTAATAGGACTAGGCCACTGTGTATCAAGATATCCACCACACTTGACATGTCATGCTGACATGCTTTGATTGCACCGCAGATAAACCTGAAGCCTTGCTAAAAAGCTTCTTAGATGAAGCACTATTATCTGTAACAGCCAGGCATACAGCAGGTTAGCCAGAGTCAAGCCTTGATTGGCGCAAATGTAATGTGATGATCAATATGCTCTTGATCATGTGACATTGCTACACAGAATGTAATGGTTCCTGCAATGGTTTAGGTCTTAAAGGCTACTATATCTCATTATCTCCAGAAAAACAAAGTTTCGTTGTGTTGAGATATTAAGAAAATTATCCTGTGTTCTTGGGAAACACTTGTTATTTAAGAATATTGACATTAATAACTCCTGATCTTGTGGTAACAAATAAAACTGCAGGTAACCTCGGGAAAATTTAGGAAATAATATTTTTTAGTCATAGCTGTTTAGGGCTTCTGTAGGCATGTCCAGCATGGAGGAGTAGCTTCCATATTTCAGCAGAGATGGAGGTCACTGGAGTTGCATGCATACATTGGACTGCTGATATTAGCAACATAATCAACATAATTACATACAATTTGTTGAATATAAAATGAGGATTGAAATGTTCTAAACATGTTAGATGACACAGAGCAGAATGTGAAAATGTCTTTATCTAATTCATCTGTGGTTGCATATAAACACAAAATGCCACATCGAAAGAATTATTACAATAATTTGTATTGTCATTCAATTTATCAACACTTGTAAATCAGACAATGGTTGATGCAAATCAATATGACAACATTTTAAGTGAACTACAGCTTGATCATCTACTTCTGATGCAGTGCTTACAGAGAGTAGCATAATTTCCCTTCACAAGTTCACCACAGTATTTTACTTCAGTGGTGCCTAAGAGGAAATTTGATGGAAATATAAGGAACAACTGGTCACAATGAAATGGATAAAACAAAAACATCAACATGCAGCTATGAAATATTGTACTGCTGGCTGCATTAAGACCCGTAGGTCACTGGGACACCAGCAAGGCAAGGTTATTAATATCGCACCATTCAGACACAAGACAACTTAAAGTGCTTTACAGGGACATAGAAATACATTAAATATGATACATTAAGATTTCATTAAAATTGCATTCACTGAGCAACATTCAGAAACCATATTAGTGTCTTGATAAACACAAATAAAGTCAGTTTAATCCCATGATAGTGGGAATGTCTGATACTTGCCCCGTTTAACCTCCAGAGGGTATTTACATTTTCTGACAGGTAGACAGATGTCGCAGCAGGCAGCCCAGATATGCTGAGGTCTGTTGACAGGCAGCCTCTTGTGAAGAGGTGCCTGTTTATCCTGACGGGGACAAACGTCCTACCCCTACTGTATCCTGGTAGCTTAATGTATTTACTTTTGTTTTAGTACAGTGAGGAAAGTGGAGACAGCATGGCAAAAAGCCCTTAAAAAGAAGCCCTATATAGCCATCATTCAGACATTTATTTCCTCTATTTTCCTGTAATAATAAGTTAATTTGATTTGTTTTCTTAAGATGAGAAGTTATTTATGCCATTATATCACTATAGCAAATGTTTTCCTGAGATAATGCAACATTTTTCTTGAGATCTCGAGATAACAAACCCTTGTTTTCTTGAGATAAGTAATTTAAGATCACAAAAAGTTTTGTAAATTGAATGTAATAGGTATTGTGTCTTGTCATCTTGTCATGTCATGCTGATACTTTGATTGTTCCTTCAATAAAGCTGAAGCCTTGTTAAACATCTTGTTAGACGACCCACATTAATGTGTATATTATCTGTAACAGCACGGCATAAAGCAAGTTCAGCCTGCGTCAGGCCTCCATTGAAGAGATATGTGATGTGATGCAATGATGAATATGCTCTTTGCTACACAGAATTCAGGCTGTTGTTATGCACTGTTTGTACATTTTCCTACGAAAAGTAATGCACCAAAATTTGTACATATCTCATGTAATGATGAGCCAATAATTTGTGCACAACCCACATATTTTAGAAGGCTGTGATCACGTGGCCAATGCACTGACAGGAGTAAGCAAGGAGGGGATCTGCGGTCTGTAAGGATGCAGGTTTGAGTAGTGGATGGGTCACACAGCACAGGACTTTCCACTGGGACTTTCACCAGGAGACCACTGTTTGAGACTGTGAGTCATTTTAAGGTACACTTTCACCATTTTTCTTTTCCTAAACCTAACCACAGTAACTTTAATGACATGACTTTGTGTAAAGGATGTAATGTCATTCGTGGTGCACTAATTCATAAGATAGCATACAAATTGATGTGTTGCAGAATGCAAAGGTTCCTGCAATGATTTAGGCCTCATAGCTTAGGCTAACCATTTTTTTGTTATATTGAGAAAACAAAATATTGTTACGTTGAGATCTTGAGAAAACGGATAAAATGAACTTGTTATGATGGGCAAACAGAGTAAATGAAATGTTTGAATGCATGGCCATTCAGGGCTCCCGTAGCTTAGGGCAAATTAAGAAACCATATGTATTCATGTTATCTTTAGTTTTAGTAAATCCATAGTGGTGGTAAGTTACTTACACCTTTGTGTAATTTGTACTGAAAAAAAAAACAATTGCAATTGGATACTCATGGCTGTATGTTTTTGCAATTTACAGATGTGATGGCAGTCACAGGACATCATTGCATTGTCTTGTTTCTGTGGGTGCCACTTCAACTGCATCTCGTTTGGTAACAAACACATCAACTCTGTATTTGACATAAGTTTAGGCAGATGAAACTAGTTTGGTTTCGGTTTGGAAAAACTCATACTTATGATCAATGAAACCAACAGTGAAGGAAATCAGGCATAAACCCCACAGTTTGTTCTTGGATGTGTGGACAGACTGGATGTGTAGTTCATCACAGGGGTTTCAAAGGAAAATTTAAGATTTAAAAATGTGTTACTCTTATACTGGTTCACTATTCAGCATGTGTTGAAGTGAAATGTCAGTGCCACTGTGAAAACTTGTTGTCTTGGTCCAGACCTTTGATTCCGCACACTCTACCGAGTTTGAGTTGACTGATTCGTCTGACAGTGTGACATGAAACAGTGGTTTCTTGGTTTAAAAACAAACAAAACAAAAAAAAAAAGACCAGTGAGCTCTGCGGTGGGACTCAATTAGCCAGTTAGCATCACTGATGGGACTAAGACGGTTGTCAAGTTGTTGTCATGTGCTGTCAAGCTGCACACTGGAACCAATGTGGAGTACTATGGTGGGCGCAATAGACAAGATAGATACTGCTATTTAGGCTGTTCTAAATCTGCACCTAGACGACATGTCTTCTCATTGTTGTCTAATATCATGGTTTGTTTTTTCTTTGCTCTGCTCCACCCTTCAAACCTCGGCAAAATGTTGGCATGGCTATTCATCAGTGTGGACTTTAAACAATAGATTTAGGCGGCTATGTGGGTCTCTAGTGACTGGTTAGGGGAAATCGATTCCTCCCCCACCAGGGAAATCGTTACAGTGGACTTAATGTCAGACTGAAGGTGGACACAGAGTGTAATGAGTTGACAATTCTGTCTGATATCAGGGAAGGAAACTTTAGCATCACGGAACTTGCTTCAATTTAAAAGAATGGATAAAAATGTCGTCAAGTACATTTATTTGATTTTTTGTTGAGAGTTAGATTAGATTTATACCACTCTGGTGTCTGTACATTAAATATGTGGCTGGAGCCAGCAGCTGGTTAGCTTAGCTTAGCAATAAGAGTGGAAACAGGAGGAAACCACAAGCCTGACTCTGTCCAAACGTAACAAAATCCACCTACCAGCACCTCTAAATCTCACTAATTGACAAGTTATATTTAGTTTGTTTAAAGTGTAAAAAAGCAGCTGTTTTATGGGGGTTACGTGCCAGACTATTTCTAGGCCTTGACTTACCCAGTTGCCAGGTAACTCCATAAGGTCACTGGTCCAGGCCAAGAAATAATTCGGCACATTACCCCCGTAAAATGGGATATTGTCATTTTTACACTTAAGTTTTTGTACAGATGAAATCTATTCTAGGCTAAGCTAACAGGCTGCTGGCTGTAGCTTCATATTTAAAGTACAGACAAGAGAGAGGTATCAATCTTAATAACTAACTCTTGGCAAGAATGGGAATCAGTGTATTTCCCATAATGTCAAACTTTTCCTAGTTCCTCTCTGTCAGCTATTTGAAGGCAACATCTGATAATCTATAAATTTTCCAACTGCGTGAGTTGATGAGGAGCATGTCTTTGTGGACTGTCTCATTTTGAAGATGAGGTGCAGGCTGAATCACTGGAAGAGGCGTTGTGATGGACAGCCCTTGAGTCTTGGGAAGGCCTTGTGTCTGAGGCTGAAGAGGAAGGAGACAGAGATGATTCGGGAGCCACCATGACACTTCTCTCGATCTTCTCCTCTTCCTGCTCCTCCATTTACACGTCTTGATTTCTTCCCCTGTCCAATCATTTCATTTTCGAAGCTCTGCACCCTCCAATCACCATCTGTCCTCCAGGCAGTAACACTTATACATATCTGCTGTAATTAGACAATCATTTCCACATGTGGATCAAACTCCTTCAACCACTCAACCCCTACCTCACCCTCCCATCCGCCCACTGTCTCCTTTTTCCTCCCTCTGTTTTTCTTATTTCCCCGTCTCACACTCTACTACCCTCCGTGTGCCCCTTTTCACTTTTTCTCTCCCCCTCTTTCCCCTCTCTTTCTGATTGAATTACCATAAGTGCAGGTCTTGGCCAAAATATGCCAGCTTGTTCTGATTAAAACTGTCCTTGTTATACCAGAGACTTTCCAAATGGCTGTGAGCAGTTTGTGTGTGTGTAGGGGGGGCGGTTGGGTTCGGAGAGGTGGTGGTGGTGGTGGTGGTGGTGGTTGGGAGGGGGCACACATGCAGTTTGTGTTGAAAAGAAAAATGCAGCCAGACAACATTATATGGCGAAAGATAAAGAGTGGAAGCCCAAGAACAAGATGGGGGACAGCATGGAAGGAGATGGAGAGACAGCAAGCTAAAGTGGGAGGGAGCAGTGGGGAACAGCATGAGACGGTAATGGTAGTTGACAGAGTTGGGTTCACAACAGGTTCATGGTGACATCATGGTTGAATTTTGGGGAACATTTATATAGGAAAAACTATTCGCTGCTCATTGGATGCACATGTACACCCCCCAACCTCCTTTCCCTTTCCCTTTCTTTCTCCACTTAGCCAGAAACATTAATCGATGCAAACAACACCAAATATGCAAATGTGCTTCAGCACTTTAAATTTCTTCACTGCATTTTTTTTTGTTTATGCATATGCTTTACCCAGATTCTGTGTTTTAATGAACAACCCCCCTTATTCCCCTGGTTGTGTGTTAAACTTTGTAACCCCAAACTGACAACTACTACCCAGAGTGTCACTCTTTTCCTCTTCTCTCCCTTCTTTCCTTCCTCCCGGTCCTCGTTTTCTTTCCTCCTTTGCTCCCACTTTTTTTGCCTGCACGTCTAGCCAACCCTCACCACTGGTACAGTATGTTCTTTGTGTGCATGTTTAGCTGTTTGAGAGACAGAAAAGACATAAAGGAGCTTGGGGACCCGAAACGTGTTTATGGTGTATGTGTGGGTGTGATTATATTTGTGTCAGCTCTTTTTCTTGCTTGAAGAAAATTAACAGCAGGGAGCTGTGGTGTATTAAAGGTTCTTTGTCTTGTGCATGTGATTTTTTATTTATTTTTTGCAGTGCCAGTGTTTTTTGGTTTGTGGGCATTTGCCAGCCTCAATGTGAGAGTTACTCTGTCTCTGCCTTTCTGCATGTATGCTCGTATGTTTGTGTGTGCCCGAGCACGCGAGCAAGCTTGTCATGCATGCCTGTCATCCTCTGCATGCCTCTCCGTGCACCACAGAGCTTCACATGACATCAATCTGAGAGCAGTGGGATAGTGATCTCATTACCAACAGCCTGTTGCTGATTAAAACCTGCCGTCTGCACCCTCCTCCTTCACCCTTTCTTTTCTTCTCCCTCCTCTTCGCTCTCTCCTGCTTCCTCGTCCTCTGCTCGCCCCCTCCCCTCCTCCTGCCTCCTCCACCCCTCAACTCCAGAGTCGCACCATTCTGCGGTTTTCTCCACTGCTCGCTGCCAAAAAGGGCCCCATTTCGAGCTCTGCAGAAAGTTATAAGCTCCCCTCTTTTTTCCTCCTCTGTTTTGCTCCTCCGCTTCTTTGTTCTTTCTTCTTTGCTCGACATCTTTAAGGCCGTCTTTATCAGAGGCCTCTAATATCCTACCTGGAGGCCTCATCGAAACCCTTCTCATGTTCCTAATCTTCTCTCTGAGTCGAGCTGCTTTGACACTCATTGACACTAAACAAGAGCAAAAGTGGGAGAGAATGAAAACATCTGTGTGATGCATCAACATGCATCCACATGTTGTGCTTATTACTGCCCCATAGATTTACAGTCAGAAATATACAAATGCTTCTTTAACGCTCAGCCAGATGTTACACCCTCCCCTCCTTTTTGCGCATTTCACTGACACAGAAACACAAACGGGACTAACCTTTCACCTCCCTCGCTGACACTGGGGCTGAGGAGTGTGGCAGTTACCCAGATGGTTGAAGCAGTGGACCTCTGATTGGACCGTCCACAGCTCCATATTTGTGACCGAAGTGATGAAAAAAATGTGATCCAAGACAGATAGCAGAAAAAGCTCAATGTAGACATTCTGTGTTTATGTTAATATACTGAATGATTTTGTAGTTTTCATTCAGTAGTGTAGTGTATTTATGGTAAGTTGCTGAGGTAGGAAACAATGGGGAAAAAAACACTCTGTCTCATATTTGTACACTAAGCCCCCGTACTAACAAAATCTATTCCAGATATCTCTTTTGTTCTGCTATTGAAAACACACACTGTATTGCTGCAGAGAGCTATTTACTTATTCATTTCTCCATTCCTCCCTCGCCATGTGGCTCAGATCTGTTGTTTCCATGTCACGTATGACAGGAACCCTTGAAGAGGTCGATTTCACAGGAGAATATTGCCAACATGTTTTGTGTATTTTATCACAAAACCATGAGAAGATGCATTTAACACTTAATTTAACAAGTGGGATTAATTATGGCGACATGGCAGAGTTTGATGGTACATTGCTTCCTTGCATTTCTTACGTAAAACCCACCATACTGTAGCAAAAAGACACAGCTTGCCATTGTTGCCATATATATATATATACACATATGTGGTCTTTTATAAGCGCAGAAATTTAACGTCTTAGGGAAGTTTTAAAGTATTTCATGTTGTTTTCCATGATTTCCATGTGATGCGTTTAAATAAAAAGGTTCAAATTGATCGTATAAATATGGAAATCTAACATTTGTAGGTACTTTATAAAAGGTTCTTGCTACTTCAATTTTTCATTTTTGTTCCCAAGCATTAGTTCATTTCGAAACTTATTTACACATATTTTTTTCAAATTTGCATGGAATCAACTCACTCAACAATAATGACACGCTTGTTGCAATTTTCATGGTACTTTTAGGACAAACTGTGAATAATTTACTTGAAGGAACAGTGTGCTCACCTATTTTTCTCTCTGATAAATTAAGATCCAGATGTTCAGGAGGTTTTTAGCTGGAGCTGAATTATCCGCAGAGGTCTTTTTCTCTCGACAACAAACGTGCCTGGTGATGTAAACCAGTAAAAACACTGAATAAAGGAGTTAAAAAAAGTGTTTTCCCAGTGCTTGGCTGCTGACTATGTGGCTGATGTGAAAACACACCCTATCTAGAGGCAGTGTTTGGATTTTTCCATTCAGGGCTACTGTAGAAACATGGCGGTGCAACATGGGGATCTCTGAAGACGAGGACCTGCTCCCTATGTATATATAAATGGCTCATTCCATGGTAACAAACACAATGATTCTTATTTTCAGGTGACTGTACTCTAAAGAAAACATACTTATTATATTATATTTCAAGTATTCCCCTAAATCCACAGTGGGCCTTTAAGTGTTCATAAACGTGACTGTTAGGAGACTGGGTGAATAAAAATAGAAAATTGGACTTTTTCTAAATAAATATAAAACTTGTGTTTTTAAAACCTCATTAAGTAGTCAAGCTGAGAATAAAAAAACAGCTTTTGTTTTAGAAGGTGACCTGTACTGACTGTAGTGGGCTGACTCGCCACTGAGGCCAGTCAGTCAGACAGTAGCAGACAGTTTTATCTCTGACATGAAGAGGCAGGTAGCTCTGCCCCTCGGGGCCCGACTGGCCAGGTTTGATCTTATCACGGATCAAATGTATCACCATTAAATGCTTCCTTACCAGAAAAAAATGCCGGGTTGATTTGCTTAGGAAAATCCTGTAGGAGGAAAAGAGTCCACTTAAACTGATTTAAAGGTGCGGAAACTGCAGAGAGAATGGCCCTTTGTACTTCTCAGGCTATAGGAAAGATGGAAAACAGCTCATGGTAGTTTGCATTTTGGAGATTTAATGAAGTCATCTAACATATATACCAGGCTCTGTGTGGTTTCCAGAGAAGGTATCTATACTATGAATTTGTTGTGTATGTAATATTTTGCACACTTTTCTTATCTGTAGCACTTCAAATGTGCTGTGCATTGAATATCAGTTGCAATTTATGTTTCTGTAAACAAGCTTGTACAGTTGTTTATATGTGATCAGTATTTTCAGATTGACTCACCGTTTGCATTACTCTTTTCTTACACTGTAACATTTTCAGGCTGAATGCAGCCTTTCCAGTTTTTAAGTTGTTGTTTCCACCGCCCTGAGTCATACAGACACTGATGCTGAGAGTATTTCTTTCCCATCAGGGATATGTAGTCACAATAAAGCACTGAGTGGCCCTTGATTGGCCCCAGGCCCCCGGACTCCCACATTGGCTGGCCACCATCCCAAAGTCAAGGCATTGTAAACACGGAGCGAAAGCCAAGGGCTGATACTGATATCCCCAAAGGTGTGCAGCCCTCTGCAGCATGCGTGTTTGTGTATGTCTGTGAGTTAATGACTGTTTCATTAGTGTGTGTGCATGCAAGCATGCGCCTCTCTGCTCTCTCTGTGAGTGTGTGTGTGTGTGCGTGTGTAGGCCTATCTTTGGATGGTGAGTAGAGGAGGAACAAATTTAGAAATGTAAAACAAACACTCATAGAGTTGAAATTCAACAAAAGAGCGTTGACTGACAGTACAGTGTAGACGGAGTGGAGGTAAAGAGAGAGAAAGGGGCTGTGAGACAAAGAAAGAGAGACAGAGAGAGAGGGAGAGAGACAAGGGAAGAGAGGGGGTGGGCAGCAAGTTGAAACCTAAGCTTTCTGGACCCTGTTTTCTCTTCCTTCGGGCATTCTGTGGCTGGTAAAAAATGTGCTGTATATTTGAAGTGTTGGATCACGTGACAAAGGCAGGGTTTGTGAATCAAAGTACACAATGATTTCAGGAGGAGAGAGAGAGAGAAGGAGAGAGGGTGTGTGTTAGTGTGTGTGAGAGGGAGAGAGAGAGAGAGAGAGAGGGGGGAAAAGGAGAGGGAGGCGGAATGCAACAGGCTGAGCTCTATCGTCGCCGTGAGAGGGACTTCTGACTGACAAACACAACTACTACGCTCCTTCCCAGCTCGTTTCTCCACTGACTCACCCTCACTAGCCGCCTCACTGTGTGCCGTGTTCAGCCACATCTGGTAAGTTTGGTTTTTCAATCCAATTTTTCAAGATCTTCCTTTACTTGTAACTTCTGTTGGCTGTGTGTGTGTGTGTGTGTGTGTGTGTGTGTGTGTGTGTGTGTGTGTGTGTGTGTGAAAAGAAGACAGACAGAGGACATGTCAGAGCATGAGTGAGATGTGTGTGTGTTTCTCTTGTCTCTCTCCTCCTCTCTCTTTCTGTGAATGTGTGCGTGTGTGTGTGTTTCTGGGACAGCACGAGTGGAGAGATTGAGTTTCCTGAGGACAGATTTAATTGAGAACAGAGATTTTGAGCGAAGGGAGAAAGAACAACAGAAACAGCTAAGGAGGGGAATGAAAACTGATCAGCACTTGCATGTGCTCAGAGGCCGCTCCATGAGAGAAGACAAATGCTTGTGGAGATGTATGTGTGTGTCATTTGTTTTCCCCCCACTGATGGATGCACATCTCTGTGTTTATTCCTGACTTTATAAACTCTGATTCACAGCTGCTGAAAGGTTATGATCACTGCTAAGGTCCATCTTAAATAATGGATGTTAGAATTCACGAGCAGAGGTCACTGCGTTCTACTGTTGCATACATCAGGCTTGGTGGCGTGCTACAGGTGAGCTTGGTAACCATCTCAGGCCATTCTCCAGCACCAGACAAAGTGGCTGCCTTAGCCCGCAGGCTCTCAGCCAACAGACCGGCTGTCAGACTTGATGGATCACTCCATCAACATCACAAATGGCTGAGTGGGTCTGGCCTACCTGAGTATGAACACACTCAGTCACTCATCCCCCCCTCCCTGAAGGTTATGTAAACAGGTTTCCATCCACACAATTACATAAGCGGGATGGAAACACTGAAATAGGCCACTCCGGATATCACAAGACAGTCTGCTGTGTGTCTGATCACTGCTGCTTTGCATTATGTGTGTATGTGTGTAAGAATACACTTGCTGACCCCCTTTTTTATAAAGCCCATGAATCATTTCAAATAGCATCCTTTGTGCGACATGCGCTGTATAAATACAGATGCATTGCTTGATTGATGATTGTGATTAAGATGCTATTCATCTGCTAAGTGCTTCTTCCCAGCTGATCCGAGCTGCCCGCGTCTGTCCGCTAACACCATAGTGCTGAGCATGCCACTCTACGCCATGCACTCCAATGCAAGGCCCCCGCTGCGAGCTGCTGTAGCAAACTCTTGACAAATCTATTCCAGATTAATTTTCCTTAATGTCTGGAGGAATGTTCATCAGCACATCCACAGGAATAGGTGGACGAGTCTATAAGGAGGCATAAACAGCTGGGCGCAAACACTACATAGCATATTAGAGATCACATTCTGGAGAGCAGTGACAGACTCGCTAAATATAACTCCTCTTTGTCGTCTTCTTTGCTTCCTCTTCTCGTCTGATTGAATGGGTTTGATTTTACTCTGCTTTTCGTCACTTGGTCATTTTCTCCGTCAGTGGATGTCCACAGTGTCGGCTACTGAGCGAACTTGTCTCTCTGATCCCAGGTCAGATTATTTTCAGCTTTTTGAAATCTAACATTTATGGTGCTTGCATCTGCTCTTGGTTAACTCCTAATTTTTTTCATTTGGTTTCATCATTTGGAGAAAAAATTTCAAGAAGGAATGCGTGTGTGTGTGTGTGTATGGGTTTGGGTGTGTTTGGATATAACTCCTTTAACTGCATTGCAATCTCATCTTTGTTCTCTACACTTTTCAAGAATGACAGCCCCTCAGGCTGAGGAGGCTGTCTGGCTCCTCTCCCTCGTTCTTTCTCTTCCTCACAGTCTCACTGACTTCTTTCTTCTTTATTTCCTCATATACATACATATATATATTTATATATGAAACAATTCGTCTTTGCCGGTGTGTCAGCTGAGTTTGATTTTGAACAGGGCTGTTCTCATACCGACTACACAGAAATGGAAACTTGGATCTTCCAGGACAAAGAAGTGAGCGTTTGCTACTTGTTTTTGAGAGCGGAAGACACAAATGTTTTCTTGTTCTGCAGAATATTGTACACTGAGTTATTTTGAGAGCCATGCAGTGGTTGTGGTTCGGGCTTGACGTGCCCAATTGGCTTCAGAGATTTGAAAGTCACTTGTAACATTCATTAATGCTTTCTCTGCACTTTTTCAAAAAAAAAATTTGAGGCTGAATGTGTCTCAGTGTGTCTAAAGAGCTTCTCAGTGTGTTTAATCGTGGCCCCGGGGCTGCTCTTCAGTACAGGCTACAAGTCCCTTTAAACACATTTCTAATCCTCTCTGTGGAGCAACAGCAAGGCACAGATTTTGAGTGTGTGTTAGACATATAGGTGGTGGGGGGTTCAGACAGTCTCTAGACACACATTTTACTTTAATACTAAATGAAAAGCTGCCCACCAAATGCTTCAATTAGGCCTGACCCATGGCCCGGGCTGCTGCGCCTGGAGCGACAGGGGCTGACCCCGGCTCCGACCTGGAGACCCCCGGGAGCCCACAGGGTTGGCTCCACATAATGACAACATTGTGTGTGTTATGAAGCATTACTATCGTCAACATCATCCCCATTAGCACTGCTAACACAGAATTCATACTGTGTCATTCTGAGTATGTTGGACAGTTTAAATTACAAAATTACAAGAGTAAAAATAAGTTAGTCTAGAGTCAGGTGACGCTTTGTGGTGATGAATGAACAAAGTGGAGGGTGCCTATTGTGACTTTCAGATCGTTTTCTACTGGGTGGAGATAATTTGATGATAATGCTGTAACTCGATCATGTATTTTGGTATAATGTGAATATCCCAAAGACCCCAACTAATCCAGGTTAACAGTAATAATAATTTCTAATCCAATGTTTGGTATATATCTCCCGAACTGACATCTCCGACATCTCAATTGCCTTCTTTGCCCAACCAACAGTCCAAAAACCAGTTTACTATCATAGAAGGTTAAAGACATTGCAAGCATACACACTGAGGACATGGGAACCAATGAGTGTTTGGCAGTTTTGTGTAAAAAAAAATGGTTTCATGATTAATCAGAAATCAGATTTTTTTTTGTTTTTTTGTCAATGACAATTAATCTTTTCTTCTTTAAATACATTTTACTTATAGAGCATTAATCTATATATATATATATATATATATATATATATATATATATATATATATGTATATATATATATATTTATAATAGTCACTTCTGCAAAAGTTTTTTTGTTAATAATTCCATCAATCACCAACTTGAAAATTGCAATTTCAATGTAACAGTCCTAATTTCAAGCATACCCAGCATAACTAAACTTGGAACAGTGGTTGTATCCATAAACATTTGTTGGAGACATCCCTTTAGTAGATACACTGTCATTTACATAAAAACATTTTAATAATGTGTTGCGGATTTGAATCTGAGATGAAAGTTCAACTGGTGGTGTGAAGTTAAAGGGTTAATTCAAAATATTTTGGAAATGCATTTATTGGCTTTCTTGCCAAAAGTTAGACAAGCAGGTCGATACCACTCTCAGACGTATAGCTACAATGCATTGAATTTTCTAACTCTCAAAAAGAAAAAGGCAATGTGGAACTATTGCCTTTAGGTTATTATCGACTTTGTCACCCTCAAACTTCAAACATGTATTTTTTATAGCCTCTATAAACTCGGCGAGGGAGATCAGATCTTGTTTACTGGAAATTATTTTCATAAAATGAATATCTGGAAATCCCTATGAAAGATGTTTCTGAGTAACAGCGGGGAAACAGACATCAAATGTTATTTTGAGGCTTAATATATACATCTGTGTGTACATTCTTGACTAAGCTAACAACATAATGACTTGCATGAAATGAAAATATGTGTTTGCCACAGCCAGAAACATTTTGCGGGTATAAGATGGCTGTCAGACACCGATGGTTTACGGCCCTGCAATATTTGTGTTGCTCAAAAGACATTTTTACATGTCAGTTTGACATAAAATATAGTACGGTCATTTGTTGGAAAATCTCATTATGTTGTTTGTGGGTGATGGTGCCTATGTTTTTTCCCCTCTGTAATGGTTTCTGTGTGTCAGTATGTGCATTTTCTGCTTGGAGTGTTCAGGACAGATCATCCCTGGCTGCATTCTCGCAGAAAAAGCCAGATTTGATTGTGGTTTTATGGTTTACAGCTAATTGTCCCTGCTGAAGTCATGTTTTTCCCTGCATTTGGCTGTTTTGGGGGGAGTTTTTATATCCACTCAGACTCTGCCTTTTACTTTACTTTGTGGCTCGGTGTCATACAGAGAAACTCTGTGGTTTCAAACGCAGGGATTGTATTTAAGTTTTTCCTCTTGATTTCCTTCCTACTATCACACTCTAATGTCTCCATAGATACAAGCTGGACAAAACCATAAACTTTCATCTGTTGTGCAAGTCAAAAGTGGCTGAAGATTTGCTCCACGTTACACTGACAATAAGCAAATAGATTTCAGAATAAAAGGGAAAGAACAAAAGATAAGCAAAGCTCATATCCACAAAAGAACAACACAAGATAATAAACCAACCAAACAAAAGAGCAACAACAAAAAAAAGAAAATCCATAGCACTTAATCACTGAATACCCGCCTATTTTCCAGCTGACTCACATCGCTCTGGATTGAACCCACACACTGAAAGTGTGGAAACAGAAAGATGACTAAATAGTTGGGAGGAGAAAAAAAAACACAACATTTTTTTATTTTCTATTTACTGACAGGATACTTTTCAGTTCATGTGGCCTGTTCTCAGTCCAAAACATTAAAGTGTGTTTATTATCCGACAAACAGTTTTTATTTTGTCTTAGACAAGTGTTCACACTCTCATTGGGGTGAAACAACCACTTTAAGGGTATAGAAAAAAAATAAGAAACATCATCATGTAATCCATTGGCTACGCTAACAGTGAGGACTAATCGACCACATGATTATACAAAATAAAGGACATCATTATGTGATGTGGAGCTGAGCATTTAAACCCTCTGGTAATAGTTCAGTCACATAACTGACACTGTTTCTATTTAGTGGAAACATTGACATTACCAACACATAAACATTTACCTTTCTCATGTGTTTCTCTGAACCTCAACACTTTCCAATGAAATCCTAAAATCTCGCAGTGTGCTTGTATTCTGTTGTAGTTGAGACATTGCGTACATGATGCTTTGCCTTAAAAAAACAATGCTGATGGTGCATAAGTCAAAAGTGTAGGTTTCATTAAGGAATTATAAATAATAAAGAGATTTTTTTGGTTATGTTGCCTTTATTCCTGTTAGCATATCAAGAACTGTTTGTTTCTCTGATTATCTATCCATGCACCTCAATGTTTACTGATTCTCAGATTCAGTTTCGAACACAGCTGGACTTGAAGAAAGAAGGACCTGTGGCAGAAACAGAAAGGGTACCTAAAACTACACAGGTAGCCATTTAGCACTGACCAATCACTGACGAGTAATACTACTCATGCAGTCAACTTGCAGTCAACCCTTTCCCCCACAATACATAGTCAAATTTGTTCCATCTATACAACATTAGTCCCCCCATGACAAGGAAAGTTCAATCCAAAATATCAGTAATAATAACTCTGTGTGGCACATTACAGAAAAACGATTTATTGTGTTAATCCGACAAGTGGACTTTTAAAATACATGTTAACATGTTAGTCCAACTGAAATCGTACTAAATCGTATTTCTCAAAGTCGTACTAACACACCCAGATAATGCAGCTGGGAGCTGAATTACCCCTGCATGTATAAGTAGGTGAACTGGAAAAAGGTCCAATACTGACAGGATGAAAGGGAACATATTGCCACCTATCACACTTCAGATAATAAATCAATTCCCCTCCCGTGCTTGTATACTGGGACAAGGACAGTAGACCAATTAGCTCGGTAACCATAGCTCGACTTAGGTGTGCATGTAAACATACTGACTGAGCAATGCAAAGACTCAGGAGTGTTTTCAGAGTGAAAGAAAAGTCAGAACAGGCTGATGCAAGCTGACATGCCACCATGCAAGAGTCAGTGTATCCTCATACAACGGTTCATATGATATCCAACAAATTATCACCCCATGAATGACGTTATGTACTTAATGTAAAATTACTTGGGTGACGTTTAGGCAAGCAAAGTTATAAAGCCTAGGTTTGGGCAAGTAAAGTTAATTTGGTTAGGTTTAGGAAAATAAAAATGCTGATGAAGCACCTTAAAATGATTACAAGTTCACTTGGTTTCACATGGGACACAAACACCAGTCTGCTGCAGGAAAGTCCTGTGTTTTGTGACACATCCATCTCCCCATCAGCGCATTTGTCTTATGACCACAGCCTTCCCGATTACGTGGGTCATACATGAATTACTGGCTCATGATTATGTAGGTTATATACAAATAAATTAATTTTAGTAGGTATGCATACAAACATTGCTTGAGAACAGCCTGCAAGAGTACATAAGCAATACAACTGTTTTTGTTGGTGACATTGGGAACCTATCCAAACAGTGAAAACAGGGCAGGAAACTAGGAGCTACTAGTCCTCTCTAGTGTATACTGTTACCTGGTCTATGAAATAGTGCAGTCTTTATCCTTGTGCAATCCTTTCATGATTTAAAGATGGATTAATCCTTTATTAACCTATACACACCCTGATCAACCTCCATTTTCTGAATGCTTTAACTGAGGCTGTTGCTCATTCACTAACTGACACTGGAGGACACATACTAGACTTCCTGTTACCACACATTTCCCAGCCCCAAAAGTGGACTCATTATACTATAAAACTGAAGATTAATTGTAACTCTCCAGTAATCAGTTTCCCTAAAAAAATGCTTCACCACATTATCTCCACACCACATTTTTCTCTAATGTGCAGATAAAAAACAACCAAAAATCTGATCAAAATTCTCAATTCACCAAAGAGTGATGGATCTAAGAACAAAACATATAACTGCTATAATGTTAAACTTTTTATCATGTATAGCAGTGTAAATAAGAAGTCAACTTTCTGCTTCTTTTAACAGAAAGTTAAAACCTTAATATAGCCAATCAGGACATACAAGTCATTGTCATTAAAATGTATTTATATTGATGCTGTCAGATGACTTTGCAGTCGTAAAATAGAGCCTGATCCACAGGTTGCATTTATGAATTGTGCTTGTCAGTTGTCTGACAATAGAAACAGGTGTATATGTAAATGACAACTACAAAATCATGAGTTGGCTGAGTTAGACCACACTGTTGACAATCCCAGAGAAGAGGAGGGGATCGAATGGAAATGTAGGTTTTAGGGGCAGTTATTGGCAGAAATGGTACATAATATTCATAACTATGTTTTCATTACTTTAGGATCATCTGAAAATAAGAGTCATAGTGTTTTTGTTACCTTAGATTGAGCTGTTTTTATCTACATGCAGAGTGGGTCCATGAAGAGTCCGCCATTGTGTTCTACAGTAGCCCAGAACACACAAACCAAACACTCAGTCTAGATAGGGCCATTTGCCTTTTTGTGTCAGCAACTGTATTTCTCCCACACCCTTGGCACATAAGAGATGTTTTAGTGCTGCAACCTCACTGCTAGATGCTACCAAAGGCTTGGATATACTTTCTGCATTGAACGTTATGCGGACGCACATGCGGTTGTATTCATAGTGCCATTGGCAGTCCATGTCAGCCCCCTGGTAGTAAACAGGAGGGCTGGGAGGTGAGCTTACCTTCCTCCTACTGCCAGCATTGGGTAAAACTGAAAATAAGAAGCCGCTTCCTGGTCTGAGGTGAATGTCTGTCAAATATCCACCTTAAAACTAACTTCACCATGCTGCAGCGGCTGCAGATGGCTTGGCCGCAGGGTTTTGGGCTGGACCAGAGTATGGAACAAGAGACTGGACCATGTGCAGTCAGCACGCTTGCTATGCATACAGTCCACGCAACCACAATAAATGAGCTGTATGTGGAGTCTATGCGGACCCTTGTTGACATGGGCGGATGATGATATTTAATTCACATCGACCAAAATGCAGATAATATCACTGCCATCTTGCATTATCACCACACTAGCTTGGAGACAACCATGGCTACCTAACCTGCATACTGGAGAGTGAGCCATCGCCTAGGCCTAGTCTTTGGGCTTGTGCTGGCGAGTCTCATCCCCAGTCAGACCTTCTGTATTTAATGCTACAAGTCTAACTTCAAGTCTTGCCCTGTCTGAAAAATGTTGAATTCGAATTTCAGCACTATGAATGAAGCTTCAAACTATTTGGTACAGCTCTATGATCTGGCCAGGTGTTGATTCTGACAGATTAGTTGTTTGCCTACCAAATTACGAAAGAGATTTTTATGAAAACAACCTGGGGCAATTTTTTAAGTGCTGCTTACAACAATGGGGGCATCACCTTTCACAAATGATTGTCGCCTGCAAGTTGTGAGCCCTATAGTGCTCTCCCTAGTTTGCTGTTAAAGTGAGCAAAAAGAAATGATATCATTCAGCTTCCATGTTGCAGATTTGGTGAGGTTGCCTCCTGATATGTTAGTCTGGTCACAGGTCGTTTTCACATGTTAATGACTCAGTGTGGACAGATGCTCAGTAATGACCTTCTTTGTGTCAGTGTGCGTGTAGTTTCATAACTATAACCTCAAGCTGATTTGGGCTGGGAACACCATAAAGTTTAGTCACATTTACACCCAGGGTAACTAGGTCCAGATGATGCTCCTAATAAGCACTTAAAACATGTTATTTAAAAAATGTTTTTGTCATTTCAACTGTTTACAGCTGAGAGATGTTTACAGCTCTTGCAGCAATGTTCTGCACATAATGGGGTCGCTCCAGAAAGCAGAGTTTGATGGAAGTTGTGTGAAAACAAACACAGTTGATGGTTTGCAGTGGCTTGTTGGAAAAGACAGAGAGGTGGAAAGCCCCAACGTTTTTACACTAAAGCTGTTTTTAATCCCCATAGTCTGGGAAAAGGGAGCATCGGTTGTGTGTGTTGGTGTATTTGTGTGTCAGCAGGACCAGGACCAGGTGACCCAGTCTGACCTGACCCAGCCAGGTTTCATAAAAGCTGCATTGAGGCCTGGAGGCCCGGAGACACAGCACTGCTTTTGTTGCCTTACCCAAGGTGTATTCCCCCTGGAGGGAGGGAGGGGGGGGGGGGGGGGGGGGGGTGTTACTCATTAGACAGAAAGAAACCGTTCCTTGGCTTGGGTGCACATTATTTCATAGTTTATTAGTGGAAATAAAACCGTTGCTTTATTTTTATGTATGTTTTCGGCAACCGCTCTGCCCGTTTTTTTTTTCTCCTCCCTCCTCCCATGCTTCTTTACCACAGTCCGTTCTTTCTCTTATTAATCCAGTTTCTAGTATGGCTCTAATTAATAGGACTCTGTTCACTTCTTACACATGGCCTGCCAGATGCTTGAAACTCCCTCTTATGTTCTTCCCCTCCCTTTCTTTTCCTCTGTTTCCCTCTATCTTTTTCCATCTTTTTTTTCAGCTTTCGACACTTTATTTTTTTCTTCATCCCAATCCTTTTATACATCTGGCTTTCATACTGGTGATTTCGGTCTTTGAATTTGATTGGTTAAAGAGTCAACTTGAAGTCAAACGACTCCAAAGCTGCATCTGTGGAGGGATCCTCCATCCTATATTTACTCCTTCATTCTTCAAGGTCAATTGCAGCTTTCAATGGTGCTTCAGCATGTGTGAACACAGTGTGTTTTCCACTGATTACTCGCCCATGAACATGATTAAAGTCACAGAACATCTGTGTACGTTCACTTCTCCAGCCTGCATGTCCGTGCTTGTATGTTTCTGTGTGCTGCTTTTGGAGAGGCATGTGCATGCATATGTTTTGCAAAATGTGACCATTCCACACCATGTATGTAATCACTTTTTTTTAATCACTACACACTTTGTCCAACCTGTGTTTGACATTTTCTGATCGTCAAACACAAAAGCTCTTTGTGAAAATAGTTCGCAGGGACTCTCCCTAACTGGCCCTCGCAGTGAAGAAAAACCGCAGCAGAGCCAAGCAGTTACAGAAAATATGTCAATATGGGAAATATGACTTTAAAAACAACACTCACTGCGCTGATTTTGTGGCTGTGTATGTGAATGTGTAACATGTGCTGTATGTGTGTGTTTTGGAAGAAAAAGCTGCCGTAACAACAGAAGGATGTTGAAGTATTTTACAATATAATAATGGTAGCACAGATGCCTGATGGTTAGTCTAATGTTTAATCCACCGGATTTATATCATTGAGTGTAGACTAAATATTAGAAACACCCCTCAGTGTGATGCAATACAACTGTACAGCACTACAAACGTAAGCCTCCAATTTAAAGCAACACCTCTTTTAAACAGTTTCTACAAAAGGTGAACAATCTTATCTTCATGAGGGATTTATTGTATTTCTGTTGTGTTAGACTGCATTACTTTCAGCACATGGGTACCCAAAAAACTGGCAACTGAGTGCATAATTTTTGATACTTATATTTTATTTACAGTCTAAAATATCCTGATATCTAATTTAAAAAAGTCATATCATGTGTGTATTACTAATTTGCAGGTTAAGAATACCAGAAAAAACCTCAACAACAGACATAAAACATATGTATGAACTGGCATCCCATTCTTATTCCCAGGTCATCAATTACCAGCACTTTGTCCTGTATCCCTCTGTGCCTCATAGAGACACATAGGGCACCCTTTTAGCATCTCTTTGTGATGCATAGCTGAAATACATTGTAACATGTGGCTAATGTTGTGAAACAGTCACAGTTAGCTTTAGGCAACAAAACTACCTGGTTAGGTTTATAAAAAAGATCATGATTCTGGTTAAAACGATTGTGTTTCTTGCGTAACATGATGTAAATGTGCCTCTTGAGTGATGTTAGTATGTGAACAAATACTACCTTAAAAGTACCTTAAAACAGCACTGACTTTTGGTTTGAAACAGGACACAAACTGCAGTCTCCTGGGTGAAAGTCTGATTAGTCCACCAAACACTTTTGGTATGGTACCTTTGGAACCAAGAATAACCCTTCAGACATGGTACCTATACCATGGGTCTGTTGGGTGTTTCCAGTGCAGATAGTCGCTGTATTTCCTCATCACTGGTTACATGACTGGAAGACTGCACCTCGTTTATCGTCCACAGAACAGGGTTGCACACCAACATTTTCAGAACAAATTATAACAGGCTGCACTGAGAGTCTCTCTCAATGGGAAATTTAAAAATAGCAGCTTTGCGCATTTAGTCCTTCTCAGGCAAGCTCAGGGGTTTGTTATTGCTCACAAGAACGATGCTCTGCAATGCTTTTTTTTCCTCCAAGTGCGGATTAGAATATATGCAGTTCACATAATGCAGTCAAAATTAATATATATTTTTAAACACTTGAAGATGCGCTCATTACTAAAAGTGTATGTCATCCAAGAGAGACAGTAAATACTAAAGTAATGCTCATAGTTGTCATATTGAAATTTAAGGTGTGACACAAGGTGTGCTGATGCATTCACTATCATTACAAGTAAACATTCTGCCTTAAAAGTTGCCGGCAGTCGACCCAGTGAATTGAGTTTTTTTTTCTCAGACTCCAGCTGCTGCGAGAGGCAGCAAAACATCCTTTATTTTATCGTTACAGTTTACTATTATACGTAAAACTCGAACAGTGGTTACATTAGCCAAAACCAGCCACAACTCAGGCCTGCGTAGAGTGACTAATCAACAGACTGCAGTGTTCACAGCTCCACCTTTTATTACCAGATCTGCGTGCTAGGTACCCCAACAGAAGGGGGACCAAAAATGGGAATGGTACGGAAAGGTTTCATTGGTACCATCCACAAATTTTCACAGTGAAACAGACAAAAAGTGTACCAAACTGTACTGTACCGTACTGCTCGGTGGGAACGGGGCTATTTGTTTAACCCATCCACTTTCACTCCATCCCTCCCTATGTGGATTCCCCTCTCTTTATACCACGTCAGTTGCTCTTAGTGTATTGCCGGAGATGGATTTAGATTGGGGTCAGTAAAAAGCTATGTGCATCTTCGAAAGATGCTAAAGGGTGTCTTTGGTGTTGATTTAACATGCCGAGGGATGTGACAATGCATTGGTATTTGACATCCTGAAAATGACAACGGGCTACAACCTACAGTCTATGGCTGCAACTGCTAAGTACTTAAACGGGTTGGCTGACCAAAACACATCTTCTTAGGATCTTGAGTGATGAAGCCTGGAATAAGCTGTTATGATTAAAGCTCTTTAATAAGGTGCAGCACCTAAGATTTCAAAATGAAGCAATTTTATCAGAGCAAACACTTTTTCATTCAGCCCAGGTAATATTAAGCCTTACGAAACAGTTTGGGATATACGTTACAATATGTCCAGGTTCATCCGATATAACAGAGTTAAATGGTTGTAAACACTTCTACTTACTAATAGTGTTGTAGTCAAGACCGCTTACACCAAATCCAAGTCATGACCAAGACTAGAATGTACTGAGACCAAGAGAAGACCAAGACTTTGAGGGGTTGAAACCAATTCAAGACCAAGACCAGACCGCACTTCTAAAATTGATCTGACTGACCCACAAAAATCACCCAAATCAATATTCCTCTTTATTCATGTCTTTTATTGTGTATATTGGGGAATGCACCATGAATTTGGGAATTTATTTTCTATGAGCAAACATATACAAACACTAAGGGGTGAAATCAACTAAACCATCTTCATTCAACACTGATCCCTGCTGTTGTGGTCTTGACTGGTTTTGAACATAAAATCCAAAGTCCTTTTAGTCTGAGATGGAGGCAAGGCCGAGTAAAAATGTAGTCAAGTGCGAGACAAGACCAAGAGCTTTAAAAAGTGGTCTAGAGACCAAGACTGATCTTGAGCACTACAGCAGTGCTTTCTATTGAAGAAAACTGCTCACAGAGAGGTCTGTGGGTTATTAAGAACTGGGACTCTGTTCCCGGAAAGATATATTGCTGTTTTTTTTAACTGTGATTTTTAAATTCTGTGAGTTCCATTAACAAACTTTTATTCATCTCTGTTGCGTTTGGTTGGACGCAGATGTCTCAGAAATAGATATCTCAAAGCCTGAACAAATAAAAACATAATCTGCATGGCGAAGTACAACAAGAACACAAGAGGCAATTTGAGTGAATTGTCCCTTTAAGATGGAAATTTGCTAAATTAAGAGGTAATGCTTGGGTGTGTATTTGTTGGCATGTCTCTGTCCTGTAAAGGGGCTCTGCTGTAGCCAGTATTTTTACCTCCACATGTGGAACAATTTACTTTCAATCAGGTACGGATAGATGGACAGATAGTTCCCTTATGTTTTCTTCACTCTGTTTTTCTATTGAATCTGTGTATTCTACTTAGCAGTGCAATAAGGGCCATTTGTAAATTCATAATTCTCTCCCTCTGCATCTCACCCACCCTGGGTGTTTGATTCCCATGCTGAAGCAGGCCCAAAACAACAAGACATTCTTTGGCCGAGCTGTATTTACCACAGCTCCACCACAGAGAGTTAAGCTCCACCCACTCATGAAATCACTAAAGGGGATGAGAGAGTCATAGAGAAACAAGAGGAGAGGGCTGCCCTCATTTCACTTATTGACAGGGTCACAGAGCCACTGCGTGAGTCCTGAGGGCCAGAGAAGGTGAGATATTGTGATCACCATAGACCCTCAGAGGTTTGTTTGCTTCACAGAGGGTTTGTGGTGTGGGGCACAGTGAGAAGGAGTAAGTCATGTGTCTGTTGTTGTAAAGGGTTAATTGTGCCCATGTTGTGGCTGGCTGTTCTCGAGAAGGCTGGCTACAGTCAGGCTGGCAGAGGGAACAGAGAGACCCTTTATAATACAGTGCTGCTGATTGAAATCATATGGCATTGCCTGAAATCATTGCACTACTTTGAAGACAGACAAAAAACATGAGAGAAGTGTTTCTGTTTCTTCAGCGCTCTCTTTTTGCTCTTTGCCTTCTTTGTGTTTTTTTCCTCATCTGGACTTTGTCTTTGAGATATTTCAGGTATTGTTTTTGTTATTGCTATTTTTGTATGAATTGTTGTTATCGATTTGACTTTGGGAAAGTTTTTAACTCACTATGGTCTCCAGGACTGACATAAGCTCTTCTCCTTCCTTCTTTTCTACAGAGTCTGGACCTCGTCAGGTCTTGGTCACGTGGCTCCTGATCTCTCTTCCTTGCTTGTCAGCATCCCTCTCACCTCTCTGCAGCCTGACGGCAGAGCAGCTAGCAGCTGAGAGGGGCTGAATGGCAGCAGCCCACTTCAAACTCACTGCAGGCCCCTGACAAAGAAGACGAAGGAAGAGGAAACATTAAGACAGTCAGAGAAAACTCACCCAAACCAGCAGCAGCACTTTTCACGATGGCAACCAACAGGGAGCACCAAGTGCGTCACATGACTGGCTTTCCTCGTGCCATGTACCCGTTTACCTTTAACTCCATGCGGAGCCACTCCCCCTTTGACCTGCTGGCCAGTAGCCACCTTTTCGGCCGGTTTGGGGCAGACCTTCCCAAAGAGATGGCTGCATTGTGTGAGTAATAAATAATTTATTATTCATTTACGCAACTTACAAAATCAACCATGAAGACTTGTTATTCATCACTTTTATAGTGTGTCGCTTTGAAAGGTGTAGGTTTTCCATTTGGTGCATTTTATTAAAAAAGACAAAGAGAGAAATTTTGAGAAAAGTGTTGGGATACCTCACTTAAATAAACTCATATCAATGCACAGATGCACAAAGATGCTCCTAACCAAAAAAAATCTCGTTATATTCAGACCTACCACTCAAAACTAGAGAGACACATTTATCTTAATTCAGATTGTTGAAGAAAATATGTTGAAAATGTTTAATATAATCAAGACTGGGCCAAGGTTCAATCAAGAAATTCTGATCCCACATGCTTGCATATGACAAGACAGTGTGCCAAATATCCATGTCCAGACAGTCCTGTTTTGTGTAAAACAGTGGAGACTCTTCACAATTTGTGTCTTCAGGGCGAATTGAGATTATAATCAGGCTTTAAATCATGCGAAGAGAAGAGAAGAGAAGAGAAGAGAAGAGAAGAGAAGAAAGTTTTCCATGTGGTAAACCAAACGGATGGCAGAGAGGGTAGGGCTGGAAAAAAACAGCAAACATAATGGTCTCTGGTGTAGCTTGCTGCCCTCCACACAATCTAAATCTTTCAAATCCTCATCAGTATAGAGGAACACACATTTCCTTAGAAGAAGGATGGCAGATGAAAGAGTTTCTCCTGCCAACTTGCCAAAGCAGTGTGTTTAGATAGAGACGATTTTGAGTCACAGGGGGCGCTGTTGCACTTCACAGGGACAAAGACTGCAGCGAGACTCATGCAAAGACTGACAAAAGTGTGTATTTTGAAAATGAAGTTGATTTGATCTTTTCATTCTCTTCTCCTCTGTTCAGTAGTATTACTGAGACATTACGGGATCACAGCACCCTTTAATATGAATCTATATTCATGTAACTGACACTACATACCGTAAATTCCCGGTAATGCTAGTGTTGTAGCAAATTAAATTTATGTATCATACAGTTGGAGTTGCTATGGATTCATATAGAAGGAGAAATATTGACTGAAATTCACTGAGTCACAGTGATCAGGAAAAAAGTGTGTAGGGTAAACAACAGGATGTGAAAGTGACACAAAGGCAGCAATTTGTGGTGAAGTTATTGAAATTTCTTTTGATTATAAAATATGTTCCTCCTTTAAAATAAGCTTCTGTCCTCAATTCCTTCTTTAGCTCAGGATCAGGATTTTCTTGACTTCCTTACAGTGCAACTTTTGCAATTTCAGCATTAATAGATGAAGGTTCCTGCAATTTATACCCATTAATGTGTTCATATGAATGCTGATAATCTCAAGTTTATGTAGTTGTCAACATTTGACTGCTGTATGTATGATGAAGTCATGTCGCAAATTAGGTGGATTAGCTTGCATCCATATTGATACCTGTGACTAGTATTCTAGATTAATATTCTAAACACAGTATCTTTTGTCCTATAAAACTGAAATCTGGTGTAGAAATACCTGCTGAACGCTCCTGTCAGTCAGCGTGTGTGTGTCTCATTGTATGTATGCAGATAATGTGCTCAGTGAGCGGCTGATATCTGTTTATCTAGAGACTCAGGTCCTACCACTATGTTTGTAGCACTCACAGTGTCATTACATCTTTGACATGTTGCCTCTGGGACTTTAATACACACAGAGACAGACAGAGACAGAAAGATATGAGGGGCCGCATTATGTCAGTCAGGATTGATGACAATACGGGTGGCCACACGTGACAAAACAAGAGGCCCAGGGAACGTGTACAGGTACATACAGAATATCTAAGTCTCAGTTTTTTTTATGTTTTTTCAACTTTGACAGTTGCTGGTAGAGGCCAACCAAATTAGATTCGTTAAAGGGGAACTACACCTTTTTTCTAAATTCATACATGTTATTCCTCTGGTCTAAGACAGTCCAAAAATATTAGTAAACATAATTAACTCTCTCCCAAATCCAAAAACTAGAGTGCTGGGGGGCGTCGGTGGCTTAGTGGTAGAGCAGGCGCCCCATATACAAGGCTGTTGCCGCAGCGGCCCGGGTTCGACTCCAGCCTGTGGCCCTTTGCTGCATGTCACTCCCTCTCTATTAGATAAAACAGATGTTGACAAAGTTTTCGTTTGGGGACATTATTTGCTGTTGAAAACAGGTAATGAACCGTTATATATTTTTTCACAATACTCAGCATATTACAACAATATCGCAATAATATTGTATTGTGACTAAAGTATCATGATAATATCATATCATACATCATGTCGTGGAGCCTCTGGTAATTGACATCACTAGTATAAAGTCTGGAGCTGCTCCATAGTCAGTGAATTAGGAAAGATCTTAGAGCACCCAGGGGAATGTTCTCAGTATATGGGTACATTTTCTGTTTCACAACTGAGAACACTACAATGGAATAAAACTCATTTGGGCATAAAAAAGAAAACAAACATTCTGTGGGTTCACAAAATCTGGCTCTATTGTGCAGCTCCAGACTTTATATTTATTTATACAAGGGTTTTTTAAACATTTTAAACATCAAACAAAAAAGGCTAGAGACTCCTTTCCCATTGCCAGTAGACGATATGCAGCAGATTAAAATGCCTTTCTGTGTGTAGGCTTTTTTTTTTTTTTTTTTTGGTTTGTCATGTTTAACACCACAGGCAGGCCAGAAAATATGTTAGTAAACAACAGAAAGCAGCATGAGACCTATATTAACAAAAAAAAAAAACACTTCAAAGTGGTTACTTTTTTATATATCTCTTACATATTCAGTCTATCTTTAAAACTCAGTGCAGACTAGTATGGAACAATATTTGAGGGCTGCTTGGGTGGAGACAGACAGTATTTTGTGGTGGCTCATTATTGCTTCTTGCAAATTAAGGAGCTAAAATTAGCGCATTCACCTTGGTGTTGTGTTTTCGTCAATGCCGATCAGAGCCGCAGCCAATAAATACCCATGACCACTGACAGAGTCAAATGACCTAAGTGTGAATGCAGATTCCCATCACATTAAAAGGCTAAATGTTAGCAGGTGTTAGCAGGTTTTTTGTGCGGTGGAAAAGGGTCTGAGACTTACTTCTCTGGTTTCTGGCTTTGAGAGAGAGTAGCTGATGCTCACAAATATTGATTGAACTTTCCTAGGCTACAGAAATAACACATTTGAGTTATTCATTTAGATGGTGCTCCCCTGTAAGCTTGTAGTGCAGAGACCATAGAGTATCATTAGGTAAATAACCAGTTTAAAGTTTATTTCTATAATCACTCACTTTGTCTTCTTTGTTTTTCTTTGCCTTCATATACATAAAATTGACATTTAGGACATAAAATTCCAATTTTTTATTAAAAGATGAATGTAAGAAGGCTTCAACATGACAACGACGACTTCTCTTTTCTTGGTTAGTAGCAGAGAACAGCAGGATGACTGGAGCAAACAATAAAATTATATTCTTGACACCAGTATGCGATACTTGTGTGTGATACTCTGTGAAAGGGAGGTACAAAGCTGAAAATGTGGGCGAGATGTGGAAATTAACCAGGCTCATATAAATTAACATGTAAAACTCTTGTAGAATTTTGGCGTTGTCAAAAAAGATTAAAGGTGCAGTCACTGAGATTTGAAGCCAAGTTAATTAACCCATAATGCACGTTTATAATAATGTATATAGGTTGTGCATCAACACCAGCCATTACTTTCCCAGATAATGAGTTTCCTCGCTTTAGCATGTCCATCCTCGATCCCCACAAATGTAAACACAAGTAAGAGTGTCATTATTACAGAATTTTGCATCAAATATGATTTTTTCACAACATTTGGACTTTGTTCCATTATTTCATTTTAAAAAAGAGTTATCATAGAGAGGAAAAAAAGCTCTCCATAGGTAGCTTGCTAACTGACAGTTAACAGATGTTTAACTCGTCCTGTCAAAGCAAGAGTTTCCTATGCCAAGGAATATCAGTGAGCTACAGAGGTTTCTGGGAGTGGCTGGTTGATACCATTGCAACATCTTATGAATAGCTGAGTGTCTCAATGCTTTGAAAAGGAAACGATCCAAAATCATTTGCATGTCAGCCTGCAACGCTGCTTTTGAAACCTTGAAACAGCAGCATCTTGCTTCCCTACCAATACTTGCACCTGAATTTCACTTTATCCTTCATCGTGTACACTGACGCTTGTGATGTTGGCTCGTGTGAGAAATAAGATGGCGGCGCGTGTAGACGCAGCGACCCGGAGCTCTCCCTCTACTTCTTCTTCGTGCGTCGGTTTGGAATTGGGAAGTGAGCAGGTCATTGCTGTCACCTTAGATCCAACAGAGAGGAATTATTCAACCACAGAACAGGAACAGCACAGTGGTCGCGTGATCGCAGCCTTCCCGCTTACATGGGCTGTACACAAATTACCAGCTCATGATTACATAACATATATACAAATTGTGATTGTTCAGAAAAGTGGCGTTACTTCCTGGAGGGCAGTTGTGACACATTATTCATCTCTGGTTTGGTTTTTAAAACTCAGTAACCTGTAGCAATCATCTCATCTGATGAGTACTCTGGTTGCATGAGTTCATCTTACCGCTTGAGTAATGAAAAGGAAAATTAAATAAAGTCACAGATGCTCTGTCTAGAGCTCCTGTTGACACCACCAACCATCAGCTTCTCACTTGTGCATCAGTCCGACCTGCCAAAGACCTTTGCACATTAGATGAGATCATCTGGAAAGCTCAGCAGGACGACCCTGAAATTCAGGAACTGGACTGTAACCACTGGCATGGAAATGGCTCGCATTCTTGAATCTTGATCATTATGTGGGAAAGGAGTTGACACATTTATCCATCAGCTAGATTTTAAGAAATTATTTTATTAACTCTGTAGACTTCCCTTTTGTAAAGTGATAGTTTGCTGTGGCGGTTGGCCAGCAAGGGTTTTCACTGCTCATTATTTGAATAAGGACGACTAACCGTGCAAATAATGAGCCCATTCTTTACCATCACTGACACGACAATAAATAACTTATTTCTCATTAGTGCACAGTAAACAAAATTATACAGTATTACACTAGCTTAAGTGGGATTTGCCAATTAATTCAAACCAGGCCCTAATCAGTGCGAGTAAAAGACTGGACTTTGTTCACTAATGAGATGAACCTCAAAACATCCCTGGACTTGAAATTAGCGGATACTCACATCAAAAGCTCCCTGCTGTGTATTCAATCATACAGTGAGTTCTCTCCTCTTCCCCTAATAGCAGTGGGAGCTGGGAATTAGTATCAGAGCACACAAGAAACTCTTTTCGGTTCAAGCTTTTCTGCCCAGAGCTTCCTG
Source organism: Epinephelus lanceolatus (assembly GCF_041903045.1). NCBI lineage: Eukaryota > Metazoa > Chordata > Actinopteri > Perciformes > Serranidae > Epinephelus > Epinephelus lanceolatus. The sequence goes on from NC_135734.1 coordinate 14,661,928, forward strand.
GAACTGGTGTAAATACATGATACCATCTCTGGATTTGAAGTAAATATTTCTGGAAATGTTTTTGGAACGATGTATTTTTGTCTTTTTTTAATGACATTAGGATGAAAATTCTGTCTACTTTTAAATCCATGTTTAGTTATGATAAGGAAGAAATCTCACTGTAGTGATCATGAGGAGCAGAAGTGTATTTTTCCACAATGAACACAATGTCCTTTCGTAATTTCTGTACTAGTCACATCTTGTTCTTTGCAATGTTTGTGCGTGTGTGTGTGTGTGTGTGTGTGTGTGTGATATTAGTAACTTGAACCTAAAGGCACAGAGTGAGGCTTGTGTGTTTTTCTTTGTGTCTTTCATCACAGGCACTCTGTTTAAGCACATACACACATAATTGTTCATGCGTCCAAACACACAAACACACACACATGCACGCACGCACGCACGCGCACATGCGCGCGCGCACGCACGCACACACACACACACACACACACACACACACACATTTCCACTGCCACTCTGTAGGCTGCACATTCCAACACCCATGAATATCACAAACCAGCAGTCTCGCGCTCCTTGCCTCACATTTGTGACTATATTTGTGCGCTTGCTGATGACCGCAGTGAGACTTTGTGCAAATATCTGCAGCCGAGCCGGAGGAGCTGCTGCTGGGGAAAGAGACAGAGAGAGGGAGAGAGAGGGAGAGAGAGGCCATTGTTCAGCTCTGTGTGTTTGTGTCAGACATGACGACAGGATGAATAGCCAGAGAACTTGATTGTGAATAGTTGTAATGTGACTCGCTCCTCTTACAAATTGTGTGTATGTGTGTGTGTGTGAGGAAGGCTGAGAGTTTCAACTCAGATAGCAGGAGTTTATGTTTTGTTAAAAGTGAAAGAAAGTGAGGCAACTTTTTCTTTCTCCTTCACATTGGCCCTGCATTTGTGTGTCTCTTTCCTCAAAGCAGCAACAGGGGGCTGGGTGCTGTGAGGCGGGGAGGGTAATTGTCTCAAGGTGTGGAGAGAGCTCAGCAGGCTGATACTGTGCTACTCTGCTCCCTGCAGTGTGTCATTGTAGTGTGTGTGTGTGTGTGTGTGTGTGTGTGTGTGTGTTTTTGTGTGCTGCCCGGCCATGGTGGTGAAAGACAGGTAAAAACTCCCCACACTGAGACCAAGAAAAGGGTGGGAGGTGTGGGGGATAAGTAAAAAAGTACTTGCATGATGAATAAAAAAAGTTTAGGGAAAAAAACAGCAGAGAAGCTGCATGCTGTTATCCTCCAAATAATAAATAAAAAAATTAAAAATAAAGAAATGGATTCAGGGGGTTGGGAGAAATATACACAAACAAACAAACAACAGGAGAAAAAACAAAGAAAATAGAGAATTGTAACACACAAGGGTAGTATGAAGCATACGAAGCCATAGGCAGGACAATTTGGGAAGTCAGTGTGTGTGTGTGTGTGTGTGTGTGTATGTGTGAGTGAAGGGGGGTGTTAGAGCCCCAGTGGGGGTTTCTTCCAGAGTTCATCCCTCTTGAACGAGGGAAGGAAAGGGAGGAGGGTGAGGCTGTCTCGTATACAAACTATCCAGACTCCGGGCCAGTGTGGTTCGCCTGCAGCGGAGTCCCTCGTCAGTGTGACTGAACTATCCAATAAGCTCCAGGAGGGAAGATAACTGAATCCATTTTCAGCTGAATTGAAGGAATTGAATTAGATATCTGCGCACGCCAGGACCAAATGGAAAGAGAGAGGAGCTTTAAGAGATAAATAAAACTGCAATAGAGAGGCATGGAGATGGATGACTATTGAGAAAGAAAAAGAAGGAATGGTGTGTGGACTGAAACAGATCAGACTTTCAGCTTCAGTTCAAGTCGAATATGTCGAAAGTTTTATTCCAAATTGCAAATATAAAATAATGTTAATGGGGTCAGATAGGGGGGTTGTTAGGAGACCAACTTACTGCAGACTCTTCTAAAATGTTTTGAATAAAGTCCTTGTCTTGTAATTTATTATGGGCATCCTTTCTTTCTCTCTTCCATAACAGTTCATTTTATATGTCTGCAAATTCACTTTGAATTCCTATTGATTTCTGAGGACATTTCCTGGAAAGGACTATGCCATTTGGCACTAATGTACAGACAGTGTTCAAATAGTACACTTTACACAATTAATTAAAGGTCCAGTGTGTAGGATTTAGTGGCATCTAGTGGTGAGGTTGCAACAATCTGAAATTTCTTTTCTTTGCCAAGTGAATAGAGCCCCATTTCCACCAAGCAGTGCGGTGCAGTTCAGTTCAGTTCGGTATGCTTTTATTCCGGTTCCACTGTGAAAAATGACGAATGTACCAATAGAACGTTCCGTACCATCCCCATTTTTGGTCACCCTTTCTGCTGAGGTACCTAGCACACAGATCTGGTGCTTAAAAGTGGAGCTGTGAACACTGCAGTCCATTAATCAGTCAATGGCTGGAGGGCACTCTGCTCAGGGCTGAGTTGTGGCTGGTTTTGAGGCTTTTGTAACCACTGTTCATATTGTGGTAAGTCTTACATATACTAGTAAATTATAACTTTAAATATAAAGGATGTTTTGCTGCATGTTGCAGCAGCTGTAGACTGAGGAATAAATAACTTAATTCACGGGGCTGACTGCCGGCGACTTTTAAGGTGGAACGTTTTTTTGTAATGTTACACAGTGCATGAGGTGATAGCATGAATCCATCAGCACACATTAAATTTAAATATGACAACTTTGACCATGGCTTTAATTTTTATTGTTTCTCTTTGATGACATACACTTTTAGTAATGAATAGATTTTAAAGCATTTAAAAATATATATAACTTTCAACTGAATCATGTGAACTGCATATATTCTAATCCTCACGTGGAGGAGTGTCGTTCTTGTGGGCTCCGGCAACCCTTGCGCTTGCCTGAGAAGGACTACATGCACGAACATCCCATGGAGAGAGACTCTCACTCTTGCCTGTTCAATTTAATCTGAAAATATCGGCATGCAGCCTCGTTCTGCAGCGAGTGCTGGACGGAGCAGTGAGTGACAACAACCCAGTGAAGCTAGAATCCAGATACCATGTCTGAGGGTTTACCTTTGTTTCCAGATGTGCTATACCAAAAGTGTTTGGTGGAAATGGGGCTTAGGAGAACTACAGTGATTTGTCTGTTCTGGGCTACTGTAGACATAAAATAGCCTGGGAGGAGACTCGCTCCATGTGTAGATATAAACGGCTCATTCTAAGCTAACAAAAACAAAATGATTCTTAGTTTCAGGTGATTACACAGTAATAGAAAAATACTTATTAAGGCTGTCAAATGCATTTTTTAATTGCGATTAGTCGCTGAATTTCATGTTTAAAATTGCATTATTTTGCATTTCAGTTCAGTCCATATTAAAAAGGTCAAGCAATTCTTACCAGAGTGTCTTGATTGAGAATCAAATTAATGCAAAGAAATTATCTTTATGATCTTTACTTTTAGATTCATTTCTTTTAAAATCAGTGCTCCACTGCCAGTACAGTGTGGTGCGTCCAATGATCCCTGGTTAATGCAACAACATTTGCACTATTGTTTCCCATGACAGTAAGGCATACAACTGATCACAACATGCCAACCTGAAAACATCCCTCAGACCAGAGTCCTCCATGTTGTTGACTGGTCTGCAGCCAGTTGCCATCAATTAAGCAAGTGCTGTAGTTAACTTCTTCCATTAAGTTTCATCCACAGGTCTGTGGTGATTTGCACACTCTGAAATAGTTTGATAGTTTGACACAAGATGCCTGATATTTTTCACTTGCCAACTGAACCATGTGGGGATTTTTTAAGGTGAAATAAGCCATTCAAAGGCACAGTGGTGTCTTAACTTTCAGTCACAGTGGCTGCAGGAAACCGCTGGAGTAGTTTGACTATAGGTGCCTTGAGGGGACAAAATAGCAGCATGCAATTAACACAATAAAAAACAGCGTTATTGTGGGACCTTAATCCCATCACGATTAACACTTCAACACAGACAGCCCTAATAGCTGTGAATATTATATTAGATTTCTGCTGATATATCCACCTAAATGCTACGTACTGGACCTTTAATTTCAAATAGGTGTCAGAAATTGCCAGAAATTTGTCCACATACAAGCATGCAATTCAACATATACAACATGAAGTGTCTCTCTTTCAGTAACTGCTCCAATCAGACTTTGTGAGGTGGGAGTTTTTTGCTAAAGGTGGCAGAGCTGTACTGTTTGTAAGCGAGGCAATGTTCCCTGCTGTGGTGAAACGAAAAGGGAATTAATGCAGAAAAAGACAGAAAGAAGAAAGAGTCGAGGGGGGAGGGAAGGAGGGGAGATGAGGAGTGTTTGTTTTCATTTGCAGAATATGAAATATGAAGAAGGGAGTTGGAAAACTTGAAGGAGAAAAGGGGGAAGGAGAGAAACTTTGATGCGTGGCCAATCAGAAAGTACATACACACCCCCTTGGGCACTCCGTCACTCCCTCCCCTTCTTCCCCGACCCCACCTCCTTTTTGTGTGTTGAGAGAGCATGCAGATAGTTGGCTGAGTCTGTGGTGGAGTGTGAGAGGCCCAGAGAGCCGGCGAGAGGGGAACTGAGATCAGTTACAGCAGTCAAGGCAAAGCAGGCAGGCAAACAAGTGATCTGGGAACAGAGAGGGTCAGAGAAGTCTGGGCTGTAGAGCAGAAACAAGGTGAGAAGGAAGAGCTTTTGTCCAGTCAGAGGACGTAGTTTGGAAGAGACAGGACAGGCAGTTGGGGAGCAACAAGAGACAGACACACAGAGAGACAGGGAACACCTGGACCAAGCAGGGCATTGAGTTACTCTCAGTCACAGGAAGCTTTTTCTCAGGTTTTACAGCCACTTTCTCTCAGCTTGGCTGCAGAACAAAAGGCTGTAGTTGTGTTTGCTGTGATTTGAGAGGAGCATGTTTGACTGCATGGAGGCTCTGGGGCTGGCCCCGCGGCCCCTCTTTGATGTGTCCGGACAGGGCTCCTGCATGCTCGGCAAGGCTACCCCTTACTTCTCCGGCCTGGACCCCTTCGCCTGGGCCGGGACCGGCAGCATTCAGTGTGAGTACTCCATCCTGTCCATCAGACTGGAACAGAGCAGCTGTGTGTGTGTGTGTGTGTGTGTGTGTGTGTGTGTGTTCTTATCAGAGTCCTGGTTTTGTTATCATAGAGCTCTCTCCACAGGAAGAGTCAGATTCCTTTCGATTCTATGTACCCATTCTCACCCTGCTTTTTGTTTGTTTATGTGCTTAGTGTGCTTTGTGGGAGTGAGTGAGTGAGCTGGGGAGTGCATATTTATACATCATCGTATTTGTTTTCTTTATGAATGACTTCACATGATTGACAGCTCTTTTAAACAATTCGGGACCTGACCCAGCGACGTGTCCAGAAAACAACAACTTCCAAACAGAAACAGCTCTGACAGATTCAAGGCAAATGGGCCTTGAAATCACGTGGTTGTGATTTGGCCAGTCAATCCAGAACCACAGTCAGTGAGATTCAGATTGCGAAAGACAAATGAAAATGGACTGTTTAATTTCATCTCATATCAGCAAAATTTCATTTTACTCTTGATTTGTGTTGCCGTTTATGCAAGTGGAAGAAGTTACTCAAAGCTAGAATTAATCCTAGCAGCATTCCTCAGAGGAAAAGACATTCAGAATGAGTCGTTCGAAGATAAAGTATGAATCACTTGACGTATAAGCTATTTCCCAACATGAGGCTAGACAACTCCGCTAAAGACCTGAGCAGACAAGGCATAGATTGCATCACGTAGGATTAAGATACATTGTTCAAAACCCCCACACAGGAGCAGTCATACTGACAAACTCTGCAAAGATAATTGAGAAAAATACACTCGACCTGACAAAATAATAAGCAGACCTTTTGTTGCTGTCATGGAGTCCACTTTCAGACTCTTTGATTTCACTTGGCTTTGTGGTTTTGGAAAGCCAAACACTGACTCTATTTATCTACAGAAACTGACTCGCTGAAGTCTATTCACTTGTGTCACCCAGCTCAGCCAAACAATTATTTTGTTGGAAATATCCTCTCCACTGTGGGATGTCCCCATTGAGCACCTTGAGTCTATTTATCTTCTGTAATTATTTAGATACCAGTGCATCAAGCACTGTCAGGTCCTCAGTGCTGCTAATGATGATGGATGAGCAGTCAGGATGACAAACACCACAGCAGGGCCTGTTTCAACTCGCTAAGGAGCTTTGCCAGATGCCAGCCTGACAGACAAATGTCCACAAATCTTCATACATCATTTTTTCCTTTATATAAAAATCAGTACAGTTTCTTTTCCTTTTTTTGTTTTCTTTTTAGCTGAAGGTTGGAGGTCCAGGTTAGAAACTAAAAAGATGTTCCCTGACTGAACACAAGGGTTTGTGGGGGATTCAGCCCCATTTTATGTCTTAGTTACATTGAGGGATAATAACATGCAAAGTGAAGTTACTCACTTCGACAACTATACCTTTATTTCTTTATCAAACAAGTCAGCATAGAGTAAAATCAACCAGTCTTTCTCAAACATGAAGCTGGGCTGGTGGACAGGACATCCCAATTAATCAACTCATTGATTAGTCAGTCAACAGAAAAAATAAATGGCAACTATTTTTGAGAATTCATTTATATTACTTTTCAAACAAAAACTCAATTATATTGCTGCAGCCTCTCCAAAGTGAAGAGTTGTTGCTCTTCTCTTTTACATCATTGATAATGAATCATAAAAAATTAACTTTTTTTGGGCTGTTGGTCAAACAAGATGTTTGAAGACATCACAGAAAATCTGCAACAGGCATTTTTCTAGATATATTTTTTATTTTACAGACAAACAATCAATTAATTAATTAATCAAATAATTGTCAGTCAGCAGTTTAATCAATCTGCCCAATTTTTTACACTGAGTGTGTAATTTTTGTAATCTGATTGTGCCTTATCAAACAGTAGGCATAGCTGCACACTGTGTTCTACAATTGCAGGTAGTCTATATTTTAATGGAGATCGTATTTATTCTAAAATGTCACACTGTAAATAATTTCAGTCAGACAAAGATCCTGTAAAAATAGGCAATATTATAGTCAACTTCTTGAGCAAATTAAACCTTCTTAACCGCCACTCTTGAATTCTCATTGACTCTTTAAGATTTGGTAAATGTCAATATTAAAACTTTTTGTCATGATTAAAGGTCTACGTTCTACGATTGAAAAGTTTGTTCTCTGAGAGCATGGCCTCTGGAGCGTTCTCTTCTGTGTGTGTGTGTGTGTGTGTGTGTGTGTGTGTGTGTGTGTGCGTGCGTGCGTGTGTGTGTGTTTGGGGGGGGTCATCTTTTCCTGTCTTTTTATTTTTTTATGTGAGGCAGTTCAGCACCTCTCTGCCTTCCTTTGTTTCAACGTCAGGAGGCATTAAAGGGAGCAGGGATATGCCAAAGTCTGTCACTGCCTCTTGTGCAGTGTGTGTGTGTGTGTGTGTGTGGGGGGGGGGGGTTCTCCTCTGTGTGACATTTGTTTTTCTCCTCTTTTGAAGATCTCACCCCTTTCTACACTTGATCTTCCTCTTCCAATAGTGTGTATCAGTGTGTGTTCCTCCCAGCAATAATGTGTGTGTGTTCTTTGCTCAAATTTACTCAGCTTACACGCCTTGTGTTGTGAAACCAAGAGCTTTTTAATGATTCAATTACAATTACAATAGGGTCAAGTAAGAGATTAGATGGTGTGTGGTGGCATGGGCAGCTAAAAGAGATGAGGGCTGAATGAAGAGTGGAGGGATGAAGTTGGATTTGGGATTAAACTACCCCCCCATAACTCTTTGTGTCTTGGTGTTTCAGGCCTTGAGGGGAAACGCTCTCCTCTTCATTCAGTGATAATCTCCCTCTTCTCTTTAAATGAGTGCTTCAAAGCTAGTTATACAATGCTCCTCGACCATCACATCATCACACAGGAGGAGAACTGCAAACTGTGATGTGGACACTGCTTGGAGCTGATAAAAAACAAAGATCTGTACCTGAGTTATGAGATCAAACACAGTAGCAGTTTTAGGGGGTGTCTGCATGTTGTATTTCTTGGACTGGAAGGGTCTCAGATGATTATCTTGGCTGTACCTGCACACCACTAGTCTTTAGTAAAATGAGGTAATCTTTGTCACTGGGTCATGAAATTCTGGCCTATACTCTCGATGCCTGTGGGCTGTTTTTCCCAAACACTGTCACTTTCACAACACTGGTGAGAAAGAAACTACACAGTGAAGCCCAAGCAACCAGTGTGAACCTAGAAAGTCAAGTTCAGTCAGTGTGTGTGATATGTTGGAGAGAAAGAAGAGATTCTTGTAGCTGTAAGACAAAATAGTAACAATGGATCTTAAACCTGTGACTTTAATTTTTCACAGTAAATGTAAATGTGTCTGAAAATGTATTTTGCTTTTACACAGATTTTAAATCAATACTGGTAAATTTTGAGAAACAGAAAAGTGTGCCGCTGTAGCGACACTGATTGGAGCCCTGTCCAGGTTCTTTCACTCGAGATAACTACATTTAGAGCAACATATTTAGATCAGTTTGAAATTAGATTTGAAATTACAGCATGCGGAACCACAAATGTGTGTTTACACATGAGTGTGATTTAATTTGGTGTTTTTGACACTGAGAGTGTGCCAGAGAAGTCTCAGAGCGAAGGCCAAAGCAAAAGAGATTTTCAGTACACTAAGAGTGGAGTGGCGAGGTGGTCAGGAGAAAAAGACGGTTTCAGGTTACAACCAACCCTGCAAGTTAGAGAATTTGAAGAAGTGCTTTGTGAATTCATCAACACAGAACAAACACAAACACAATCTATTTTTCTTTCTTTCTTAGTGGCATCAATTGTTTCCTGTCAGCATCTACACATCCCTCTTTCTGGTAAAAAGAAACAAGATTATTAAACAAATCATGTCAGATTATTTAGTTACTTTGAATTCTGCAAACACTGTAATCTAATTATCACTCTGATCTGGTTATTTACAGTTGCATGTTTCAACATATGACATTTACCTTTGAGCCTGAACTCCAACAGACTCATCTGTTGGGAGTGTATACATGACAAATACCAAGGGCTATGAGTAAACCCATGCCTAATTAAAGCAATGTTCAGATGAGCATATTTTTGCAGTTACAGTACTTTTATAAAAGCTACAGGAGTAGAGACAATCTCAGGCTGCTGATCGCTGGAACTGCCTGAAACCGACATCTCGGGAGGTTCACTGAGTTGAGCTCCAACTCGTCTCTGATTGTGGTGTCGCAGCTCCCTGCCATGTCTACACCACAGTACATTAATTTTGGCCTGTGATGACTCTGAATTATTAGTCCATCTTATAAGTCTGCAAAACTATTTCTCAGATATCCTACAGTGTGCTAAATGCCTACACAAGCTGCAAAAATGTGGTTTAGCTGACACTTTCAGCATTGAATCCAGGTAACTGCACTGATAGGCTAAATATTAAGATACAAGTTTAAACATTTTTTCAGAGGAAAACTCAGAGTAAGGGGAGAGAAAGATGGGTATAACCTGTCAAAAGGCGTTTTGTAGCAGAAGATGTGTTTAAGAAGCCATGTTGGTTTCCAGTGTTGCATTCAGGGTGCCCAGTACTGAGTTGGGAGACTCTGCAATATGAAAAAAAGGCAAAAATAGAGAGCTGGGTTTATTGGGTGTTGTAAAAAGAAAGGGTGTATTGTATGTATGATGATGAATGGGAGGGACAAACCCAGATTTAACAACCTGTCCCGTAAATGCAACCCCCCCATCCCACACACTGCAGACAAAGCGTAACTCTGTGACCATGAAAAAACAACAACAACAAAAAATTACATGAATGTTGTTTTCCAGGGTTTTTTTCCCCAAACTTGCTTTGAACTACACATTGTCAAGCTCAAGTGAGTGACAACTGTGACTTCCTGAGGATTTGTTTTATACTCTTTTGGCATAAATTTCTACATTACATCTGAAACAGTTTAAGGTTTGAGGGTATGTCCAGAATTTCTGTTTTTGTTAGTGCGCTTGTGCAAATGTGTGTGTGTGTGTGCCTCTTTGCAAGTGTTGTTTGTGTGCCTCTCTTTTTTATGTGGTTGTTGCTGCTGTTTTTATGGAGCCATCTCCTGGACAGTAGCCTGGTTTTCACAGCCTTTTCTTTAACAGGCGCTGCCAATGACAGGAAGGACTCCTCCTCCTGCCAGGGCAGGAAGGCAGGAGAGGACAGAGGGGGGAAGAGGGTTATTAGTGAGGGTTGAGCTGAGCGGGGGGAGGGCAGGGGAGGGGAGGGGATGCTGGTATTGAACTTAGAACAGCTGATGAAAGGGATTGTCACTCAGATCTCCCCCATCTCCTCCCTGCTGTCGTGGTAATTACTCGCTCAGCATATTTGAGGTCTAGGCTCTCCCCCACTGTTTATCTGCTCATGCATTACAACAGAGTACAGTCATTCTAAGCATGACACATGCATTTTATCGTGAGAAGTATAGGGCATGTCATGTAATCAAAATTAGATTTATAAGTTGCATTAACTTTGCCCTTTAAAACTGACTCAACAAAGGCTTCTTATTTGTTAGTGCTATGTAATAATGAATGATGTTTAGTCGAATGTTTTCCTCCTCCTCTCTCCTCACACTGTTTCTGTGAGTGTTGTCGCACTCAAAGTCACACTGAAAACCCCTCACACAGTCCAACTGACCTGTGGCCTTGTGCAGCAGCCCACACACATACATACACGCAAATTCACATGTGCACGCACATTCCACAGTATGCTGCTGAACATTTTGTGAGGCGAGAGGTTATGTAAAAACTGAATTTGCCATCCAAATTAATCTTCTGAGGAGTAAGGGAGAAAGAAATAAGAGTCACAATCGCTATTTTGCTGAATTTTGAACTGTGTTTTTGCAGTTATCTGAGTCAAGAAAGTATTTCTCGGATTTCTGGTTTGGCTCAAAAATAAAACAAGTAAAAAAAATAGTATAGCTTTGTAATAATGCCACAGTCCTTATAGCATTATCCACCACTTCTCTTTGGAGCCCCCAGGCCAAAGTCTAGTTCAATGAGATGTACGATGTTGACAGGCTGAGCCAGGCTGCAGGCCCTACAGGCCATATGTCACACCGTGTCGACCACACAGCCACTCCATGAGGGAAGAACAAAAACACCTTCAATATCAGTGTAAAACAAACCACCAGCTCACTCTGTTCATGTGTTTGTGTACTGCTGAATTTGAACAACTGCAAGCTTGATGACACGAGGTGTCAATCACGGCGTTTTCCTTCTCACGCACCTGTTAATACAGAATGACAGAATAGTTCTGTCTGATGGCACATGTATTATATCATTTCCTGTTAGTATAAAATGGTTAACTATGGGTATTTTTTGTACACTAACTACAGTTTACAAGTTTCTGTGGTAGAAACAACACATACGGTATAAAATAAGTATGTTGCATGGATTTGGGACACAGCATGTGTTTAGAGCTGCAGCTGTTCTTGAGTCCTTGTTGCCTAATTTCAGATTGATTCCTGTATTTTCTTGATGCAGGTTCAGTAAACTCCTCAGGACTGAAATTTTCATTCCTGTGCTTCAAGACTCTCAGGCATCTGAGCTGATAAGGAAGGTGTCTGCTTTCAGAGGGGCTTCTGTTGTCTAAACAGGGATGTGTTGATCTGACAACAAACACTGAGTAAATGGGAGAGGAGGAAGGTGGGAAAGGCCCAGAAACACGAGTAGATCAAGTGAATTAATGTTGAGAAATACTTTAATAGGGTGAAAACCACTCTGTTTTTTTGCTATCCTCGTCCAGTGACCGGTTTTATTTATAGTTTGAGTTGCATGTAAAGCTTTGCTGTGGGGATTCATCCAGCTAGCTGATGAGGCTGATTCACACGAGTCACCTTGTCTGTTCTGCGTCCAATAGCCCTGTGCTGATTGATGTTGTGACACGCTAAGGGGTGAGTTGTAGGTTAAGAAGAGAGAGGTATTTTTTTCCAGCCAAGTCTCTGAGGCTGAGCTCAGTTCAGGGTGATGACAGCTGCTTGACAGTTTTTGGCTCCTCTCCTTCTTTCTCCACGCCAGGTAGAGTCCCCCCCCCTCCTCCCCCTCTCTCTCTCTCTCGCCGCCTTCAGCCCAGCGTCTCTCACCCTGTCTCCCTCCGTCATGTTCCTGGGATTCACGTCCCTCCTCACCCACTCTCACCACCCTCAGACGGTGTCAGTCACTACCTCTCTCCTGGCGCCAGATGCAGCTTCTCCGTTTCAATGGGAGCTATTTTTCCACTTGTTCTCTCAGGGCCACTTTTACATTGTCAGTGTTACTATATAAACAGAAAACAGTGATCAAGTTACAGTGCCACTCATTCAGCTCCACCTCCCACACCTGGGCTCTAATGCCCCTCAAACTGAATACATAATAGTATTTACCTCCTGCTTAACAAGCAGCTCTTTGTTTACTCATAAACTTGTGCGAAACATGATACGCTCTCCTGCATACTCTGAATAATTCTGGCCTGCTCATTGTTGGAGAACACCACTTGTTATTTACAACATTTTCTGGAAAGAAATGACAATCTGATAATTTGGCTCTCTGATAAGATAAATCATCATTTCCACCATCAGGGCTGCAACTTAAGTTATTTTCTATATAGATAAAGCTGCCAGTTACTTTCTAAGTTAATCAAAAAATCATTTGGTCTGTAAAATGTCAAAATATAGTAATACATGCCTTATCTATAAGCCAAGGTGCTGTCTTTAAATTGTTTATGTAATTTGACTTAATGTTCAAAACTCAAATATATTTGATTATCTATCACAGTAAAGAAAAGCAGCAAATGATCACAAGTGAGAAACTGTAAGTGAGGGGCAGTCTTGGATCACATATCAGCTCAGATCATTGTTAGAGTGGTCTTTTTATCACAATACATCACTACTGATTGTATGTGCTGTTGTTATTGCTTATTTTAGGGTGTTTTTTTCCTTGGAAAATAATTCTCTGTTTGTTCATGATCTTTTGCTATATATGTCCTGAAAATGTGATAAATAATTGGTCACAAAAAGCTGGAACTAAGTGACTTTTGACACATTTGCTAGAAAAAAATGACTAAAAAAACATTATTTTTTTTTATATCTGATTGCCATGATATTTCAAACCCCATTCATCTCATAATTCAAGTATTAAACTTTTCAGTCATGCATTGCACACATCTGATTGTTAAATAACAATATTGTGAAATGCACCAACTGAGAAAAACATATGTATTATAAAGCAAAAATAAAGACCAAGGCATCACAGAGAGGTTCAGTTTTAGCACCATCACAGCCAGCTGAACACAGGCTGCACACCAGACTGCCAGTTGTTTGCTTTCATTTGAATGTGGGAAATAAAAGGAACTATTTAGTGTCATGTTGCTGCAACATGTCAGTGTGTTTTTACTACAGTGAATATTTTAGTTAAGTTAAATAATGTTAATGTTGTTAAGGCCCACTTCAAGACTTAAAAACAGCAGCATGTATGCACGTGTCATCAGGAGTTAATGGTGTTAATGGTGAAAACATTTCAGATTTTTCTCACTGAGAGAAACAACATCCTCAGTGATAAATATACATACTTCTATTAAAGATTTGCAAACTTACCACTATGTCAAAACCAGTTGAGAGTGATGTAAAATATACATATTTTTTCATTAAAAAATAAGGTTTTATTTCTCACTTTCTTAAAATGTGTTAATATTGGGTAATAGTAATTCAGTGTTTGATGAATAGCTGCAGATAACAGCTGTAAGTGCTGTTCAGAAACACATTAGGATGAAGTCAGTCATGATTTGTTGAATGCTGGATTTGAAAACAGTTTTGAACTTTAAAGCAAGCTGCTGGTCATGTATTTAGCAATGGCCTTCTTCAGTCAAGGTCAAAGTTAAATGGTCAGGATTTTATTTAACCTCTCGGCCACGGGAAGTTTCTGTCCTTGGACTCACCTCCTCTTTTGCCTTTCTTTCTCATTTCATTTTCCCCTCTCTGTTTTTATTAGATTATTCCTTTGTGCCTTTGCCTCTCTGTTTTTTGAAACCTTACCACTCTTGTTAATGACAGGCTGTGGGTTCAGGTTGGGGTTTCTGCGGTGGGGTGGGGGCCACATTTGGTTCAGTCCTGTGCTATCCATTGAAGGTGACAGGAGGGGCTGTGACTTTGGGGTTTTTGACCCCAGATTCTTTATTTTTACTAGGAAGGGATCCAAGGATGGAGCTGTTGATGTGAATAGCTGCCCAAGGTGACTGGATCCCAATAAAGAGGCCGTCAGCCTGGCCGGGGGCCTCCTTCCCATCCCAGACACAACCTTTATAGGGCCGCTTATGAGCCTGGGCAACTATTAAACCCTGTCCAGCCTGCACTGAGGAATTTAGGGCCAGGAAACAAGGGAGTGGGGGTGGGAATGGGCAGAGGGAGGTGAAGTTGGGGTGACTGAAGGTGAAAGTTGAAAGGCATGTTCGAAGGAATCTGGTTGTTCTTTAGTCATCATCTTCAAATGTGTACCAGGCGTGTTTCACTCTTTTTATGCTTCAGATGTAAGGAACCAGAGTTTTAATCAGCTGGACGTTCTTGTCTCTGCGTCTGCTTTACATTGTTTGTTTTGAAGGTTTTCATTAGCAGCAGTTGAATGACTTGTGCCTGTGGCCAGCAAATGGTGTTATACAGTGTGCCATTTTCTTTAGCGAGACAGCGAGAAGAAACAGAGGGGAGACAGCCGAGTCTCATAAACATACCACCTCTGTTTGTTCACATGGGGCTGGAGGTATAAAGGCAGGTCTGGTTGGACAGCCTTTCAAATAAAAATGTGAGCTTCCGCATGTGCGTGCGTGCACACAAACACACACACAGATGCAAAAACTCAGATGTCAGTCAAAAAGTCAACAGAGGTATGCTGCTCCCCCACTCACCAGTAAATGGAGAAGCCAATCAAATCTCAGCTGCCAATCAGCATTTTATCAGCAGGGCCATCTGGCCATCAGCTAATTGTGTCTCTTTTAAGTCCCTGTCAATCAGCAATGCCCCCCACCCTCCTCCCTTTTCTCTTAAAAATGTCTGCCTTTGAGCTTGCCTTCTGGCTCCAAGGGGTGGCCTGCATGGGGTTGGGGGTTGTTTGTTGACCACTCTCTCCTAATCAGTTGTATTAGCTTTCATCATAGTTTCAAAGACTTTAAGAACTTATGTAAACAAGATGTTCTGATATAATAAGAGGGTTTTTTTTTCTCTTTCTGCAGCGGTGGAGACCCAGAGCACCAGCTCAGAGGAGATGGTGCCCAGCTCTCCTTCTCCACCTCCTCCTCCTCGTGTCTACAAGCCGTGCTTTGTGTGCCAGGACAAGTCATCTGGTTATCACTATGGAGTGAGCTCCTGTGAGGGCTGCAAGGTAAATGAAGCCAGAGACACATGAAAAGTTTACAGGACATGTATGAAGTGGACTTCACTGGAAAGAAGGCCAGAGAGTGAAAACCTGATGTTCAGCTGGAGCCTGACAGATGTCAACACTGCATAGCTGTGGTGTTTGCTTTTCTTTAGCTGCCCTCTAGTGTATTCTTACTAATACTGCACATGAACAATGCTACAGACACTGAGCTGGGCCTGCAAGTAGTTACTGCATCTAAATTAAATAAAGCTGTTGTTATTGTGGAGATTTAGAGCTTAAAATGAAATGAACAAACATCACGTGGAGGACTTTGAATAGAGGTTTTGTGCACTTGTAGTGTATAGACGGAGCCCATTGGTAGATATGCACAGTTATGAAAGAAGCAGTGAAACAAGACTCAGTTCTATGTGGGGCAGCAACTAGCCAACTAGCCTGTTGTTGTCAGGAGGCCACTATTAATGCAATACATCACCCGTGAGCATATTTTGCTTTATTTTATAAGCATTATGAAATTTCAAAATAATCATAACTAAAAGTCTGTAACCATGCCAGTGTTTTTTAGGCTGTAGTATAGCACAGCAGTGCTTTGAGCTACATGCTACCAGCATACTAATATGTAACAACCAAGTTTGCAATCTTAATTAACATATTAGCATGCTGATATTTGGTAAATAGCTCAAAACACATAATATATATGAGGATGATGATAATATTATTAGTTTTTGACATTCTGACCTGATGATGGCACAAGATGAAAGGTCAGAGGATCACCAAGGATTAGGATATGCTGTCTGGGAACCACAAATATGTGTTTATAAAAAAAAAACTCATTGCAATCCAGCAAATATTTAATGAGATATTTCAGTCTTGAGTGGACCAGCTGACTGACAGACTGACATTGGGATCCTTCAAGCCAGCATAGTTTAAGAACGACTTTCTGAGATTGTGTTGATATTGATATACAGTGCCCTCCAAAAGTATTGGAACAGTGAGGGCAATTCATTTATTGTTGTTGTAGACTGAAAATATTTGGGTTTGACATCAAAAGATGAATATGGGACAAGAGATCAACATTTCAGCTTTCATTTCCAGGTATTTACATCTGGATCTGATACACAACTTAGAAGATAGCACCTTTTGTTTGAACCCACCCATTTTTCATGAGAGCAAAAGTATTGGAACATGTGACTGACAGGTGTGTTTTGTTGCCCAGGTGTCTCCCAATTACATTGATTATTCAAACAATAAATAGCACTGGATGTCTGAACTCAGTTTCAGATTGGGTACGATAGGTTTTGCCTGTGCAGACTGCATTTAGAGGTGGAACCAACATGAAAACCAGAGAGCTGTCTATGGGTGAAAAAGAAGCAATTGTGAATCTGAGAGAAGATGGACAATCAATCAGAGCCATTGCACAAACATTGGCCATAGCCAGTACAACCATTTGGAATGTCCTGAAGAAGAAAGAAACCACTGGTGTACTAAGCAACAGACGTCGAACAGGTAGACCAAGGAAGACATCAGCAGTTGATGACAGAAACATTGTGAGAGCTGTAAAGAAAGACCCTAAAACAACTGTTAGTGACATCAGTAACAACCTCCAGAGGGCAGGAGTGAAGGTATCACAATCTACTGTTCGCAGAAGACTTCATGAACAAAAGTACAGAGGCTACACCAGAAGATGCAAACCACTCATTAGCAAGAAGAATAGGAAGGCCAGGCTGGAATTTGCCAAAAGGTACAGAGATGAGCCTCAAAAATTCTGGGAAAAAGTTTTATGGACTGATGAGACAAAGATTAACTTTTTCCAAAGTGATGGAAAGGCGAAAGTTTGGAGAAAGAAAGGATCTGCTCATGATCCCAAACATACAAGCTCATCTGTGAAACACGGTGGAGGTAATGTCATGGCTTGGGCTTGCATGGCTTCTTCTGGGACGGGCTCTTTCATCTTCATCAGTAGTCTACAGAAACATTTTGTCTGCTAATTTAAAGAAAGATGCAACCAAACTGATTGGGAGATCCTTCATCATGCAGCAAGATAACGACCCAAAACACACTGCCAAAACAACAAAGGAGTTCATCAGGGGCAAGAAGTGGAAGGTTTTAGACTGGCCAAGTCAGTCTCCAGACTTAAACCCAATAGAGCATGCATTTTACCTGCTGAAGAGGAGACTGAAGGGAGTAACCCCCCAAAACAAACAACAACTGAAAGAGGCTGCGGTGAAAGCCTGGAAAAGCATCACAAAAGAAGAATGCAAAGGTTTGGTGATGTCAATGGGTCACAGGCTTGATGCAGTTATTGAAAGCAAAGGATTTGCAACTAAATATTAAGTCTCATTCACTTTAATCTGTTTTAAGTTTATATGTTCCAATACTTTTGCTCACCTAAAAATTTTGTGTTCCATTACAAATAATGCTATCTTCTAAGTTGTGTATCAGATCCAGATGTAAATACCTGGAAATAAAAGCTGAAATGTTGATCTCTTGTCTCATATTCATCTTTTGATGTCAAACCCAAATGTTTTCAGTCTACAACAAAAGTAAACGAATTGGACTCACTGTTCCAATACTTTTGGAGGGCACTGTATATTGAGAGCAATTTTCCCTGTCATAAAGTAGTAGACATTACATTTTCTTTTATCGGTTTCAGGGTTTCTTTCGGCGCAGTATCCAAAAGAACATGGTGTACACCTGCCACCGAGACAAGAACTGTCAGATCAACAAAGTGACCCGCAATCGCTGCCAGTACTGTCGGCTGCAGAAGTGCTTTGAGGTTGGCATGTCCAAAGAAGGTGAGAAGAAAACACTGGCCTTAATCATTTTGTTATAAAAGATTTGTAACTATTAATATCAAGACAACAGGCTCTTTAAGTGTGCCATCTTGTGCCTGTGTTTTGCTGTAGCGGTGCGTAACGACAGAAACAAAAAGAAGAAGGATGTAAAGGAGGAGGTGGTGCTGCCAGAGAACTATGAGCTGAGTGGAGAACTGGAGGAGCTGGTTAACAAAGTCAGCAAAGCTCACCAAGAGACCTTTCCATCTCTGTGCCAACTAGGAAAATACACCACAGTGAGTTTTTAAAAAATGCATAATTACATCCACCCCTAAACACTCACACCTCACCCAAGCATTGGCTCACTGCTTTGCCAGAAGGATAAACACTGTATGGACTCTGCACAGCCGCACAGACAAAAGTGTCCCTCTTTCTCTCTCCCAGAATTCAAGTGCTGACCACAGAGTACAGCTGGACTTGGGCCTGTGGGATAAGTTCAGTGAGCTGTCCACTAAGTGCATTATAAAGATTGTGGAGTTTGCCAAGCGGCTACCAGGCTTCACTACGCTCACCATCGCTGACCAGATCACCCTCCTCAAATCTGCATGTCTGGACATCCTGGTACCAACCACATGCTCCTATTTCTCCTCCTTTTTAACCAACTCTCCCTCCACCTTTTCCACCTCTCTAACGCTTTCTCATTTGTCACGCTGCTTAACTTGTCAATATAAAAGATGATGATTCTGAACAGCCCTTCATGATTTTTTTTGGGACTGAATTTCATCCTCATTTTACTAACTGCCCACTTTTTTCTTTCACTTTGTGACCTTCCTGTCCTTCTTAGATGCTGAGGATATGCACTCGCTACACCCCAGAACAAGACACAATGACCTTTTCAGATGGCTTGACTCTGAACAGGACCCAGATGCATAACGCTGGCTTTGGCCCTCTCACAGACCTGGTGTTTGCCTTTGCTGGTCAACTGCTGCCTTTGGAGATGGACGACACAGAGACGGGCCTACTCAGTGCCATCTGCCTAATCTGCGGAGGTAAGGGTGTCCCTGACAGTGTGCTACCATTACTTGGTTCCATTGTTTTGCCATTACCTCGCTATCGTTTTCTTTTTCTCCTCTTCAAACGTGTCTCTTTCTGTCATTGTTTCAGATCGCATGGATCTGGAGGAGCCACAGAAGGTAGACAAGTTGCAGGAGCCGCTGCTAGAGGCTCTGAAGATCTACACCCGCCGCAGACGCCCAAACAAGCCTCACATGTTTCCCCGCATGCTGATGAAAGTCACAGACCTCCGAGGAATTAGCACCAAAGGTCAGCTGAGGTTTTACATACAATTACTACAGATTAGGAATAAAGCCGGGTGACAAACCCTATTCGTTTCTGTTACCAACTAAATTGTGTCCGCAGTACTGAAGATCAACAACTGTGAAGTACTAAAGTTGACAACGAATGTTCATATTTGTATTTTTGTTAACATTTTCATGGATCAGATAAAAAAAATTTAAAAAAAGACAAAGATCTGGTTGTCTACTTGTGTCAAGACAACGTTAAACATTGTTTTAGTGTCGGTATCCTCTAAGTATTCAGGTACCGAATTGGCACAAGTGTCACAGGAAATTTGTTGTAGAAAATAATAAAGCACATCGAGAGTGTCATTACAAAATAAAACATAAAATATTTTTTAAAAAGTAGACTGGTGAGAATTTAAGATTATTTGATATAATTGTATCATGCGAAAAAGTTCTGTCAGAGAGAATATACCATCTTCTGCGTGTAAGAGCACTAGGAGGCATTGTTTTTCTCAAATGTGGAGAAACCTCTCAATTAGTGATTCCTTTCAAAAGTGAAACGTGTGAAAGGCCTCCTCTGGTCCCTCTTATACACTATCCATTTAACAAATGTGTATGTGCCCGTAGGTGCGGAGAGAGCCATCACACTGAAGACGGAGATCCCAGGCCCCATGCCTCCACTGATCAGGGAGATGCTGGAGAACCCCGAGGCCTTCGAAGACAGCAGTGACTCAGGAGACAGTGCCACAGCTGCTCCCCCTGCCATTCAAGCCATCAAACAAGAGGAGAAGCCCGCGGATGAGTCAGCCGTTGAGGAGGAAGAGGAGGAGGAAGAGGACGACTACTGGGATGAGGAGAAAGAGCGAGGGGCGGACAGTGATGGGGAGCCATGGGGGGAGGCGGCAGCGGGCGTGCAAAAGAAAGGTGTGACTGGGAAAGCGCAGTGAGAGAGACATGATGCTGCTACTTCCTCTTCCAGATCACTGAGCCCTCGCCCAGCAATATCTCCTCGCAGGAACCTCACAGAATTAGGCTCTTATACAACACAAGTGTTGAATACAGCACATATTTACATATACTGTACATGTTGACTGAAAGGAAAATGTGTTCAATACAGCATAGGAAGTAAAGGGGAGAAGCAAAAGCACTAAATGTCAGTGGGTCGTGGAGAGCGCCATGAAAAATCACTGTGCCAAAATGAGACTGTCTAAAAGATATTTCAAAAGCGTTTTTGTCCACCGTAAGAGGAACGAGAGGTGGTGGACAGAACAAAATGCACTCTTCCGCTATCTATAAGGGCTATGCTTTGTATAAAATTGATGGTAAAAATACATTGCAACAACAGAACTCTATGTGGTGTCCATTTGCCGCAAATGTCTTCTCAGAATTCCTTTTATTACTATTCAGAGATATGCGACTTATTTTTTTATTGTATGGTTTTTCTAAGCATGTACACATTTCTGTTCTGTCTTTATGCCTGTTTGTGGGACTCTGTGTTGCTTTTTTTGTATATTTTTTCACTCAGTCCTGCTCACATTTGACTGGACATGTGATTTTTTTAAGCTACTCTTTAATTTTATGCATTTCTGCTTCATGGACACAGTAAAAAGCAATAGCAAAGACAGTAAAGAGAGCAATAGCAAAGAGAGAGCAGGTCATGAGCGGGACTCAAACTCACAATGCAACAAGCATGTGGTATGAAAATCTCTGATGGGTGAAACATCTGAAAAAGGATAAGAGGAAGACTGTGATTTCAGGTCTGGTGCTTGTGATGCAAATAAGACACTAACAAATAATGCAAAACAAACAGAAGCATATCTCCACCTCACGACAAAAATACACACAATCATTTTTAAAAAATACTTCGACTAAAGAATCTGCAGGGTAGATTTAATGTCATCATCACATAATCTCAGGTTGATTCTATCAGGGCCACATCTCACCTGTCAAAACAGTATTTTAAGAATCTGCTGGTGTGCATGCTCCGACATAATGCCCCCTTCTTCAACAAGAGAATCCTCTCACACCAGGCAGTAGGGATTATTAAAAATTGAAGTTGTTGACCACGCTTTTATTACAGCGGCCAGGTACATATAAGCCATAATATTTTAATTTTTCCAAGAGTGAGGAAGAATCATCCCAACAGACGTTACCATATAAAAGCAGTTTACTTCACAGAAAACCTCAGGTGTGTGTGTGCATGTGTGCTTGAGTGTGTAACCAAGAGCATTTACCAGTACACAGTGATGTTGTAGAGACATGATGTTGCTGTCATCACTGCCACAATCCACAGTGAACATTTATCCAGAAGTCCAATTATCAGTATCATAAAAATGCACATAAAATAGATTTTGTAGCAAAGAACTAAATGTTTTTAAAATAATTCACTCACCCAAAGACCCCTGTTGGACAGTGCGACATTGCCGATGCAAGCTGACCAAGAATCACATGAGTGTTGCAACCGTCCAACATAATTAACTACAAAACAAAAGCTTTACATTGGGTGACCTGTCTGCTGCAGTACAGGGCGATAGTGTCAGATGATGTGTGTTCATGTGTGCTGTATCTAATGAGTGATGCAATACATGGATTTTGTAAAATAAATACTTATAACTTGTTTTTACTTGAGACTGTACAGCTTTTTTGTCAGTATCTGTTTAATGAAAGACAGTGTGAGGCTCACTGAATTCCTTAAGGGAAAAGATTCTCCATCAGCATGTTGTCTTTCATGGCATGAGACATTGCAGTAAAGCTGCAACTTTTTAAATTTAGTTTTCTTTTTTTAAATGAGGGATAAAAAGTTGGAGGTAGTGTGTAATATCCGAAAAAAGGACTGCATGTTTCTGATAATATATGGAGACATTCACTCCCTGAATGAAGCAGAGAAAGAGAAGATGTAGAGAATACAAGAGGAAAACTGATCCCACATGATGATAGTGGCAACTACACCAGTAGCTTTGAAGCAGTGACCATATATATATCTATATATATATATATATATATATATATATATATATATATAAGTTAGACATGTCCTTGGTACCATATGTAAAGCCATGAACTACACAGGGGTTGATTTAAGTGTTAAATAATCAACACAGACGCCACAGTATTTTCTTTTTAGAATGTCAGTTGTGATATAGGGCGGTGACATCACAATCAAAAGTTATCTTCAGTGTTTTTCATCTGTCACACACACAAACACGCACACACACACTCACACAGAGACGCACACAGTCAATATTTTGCACATCGTCAGCCAACTCTGCATACTATGTAGTTTAGTACTTAAATATGTTTCTGCATCACATAACCACGATATTTCATAATAAAATGTTTTCCTGTTTTTTTTTCCTTCTTCTTTATCTCGTAGACTTGTTTCTTTTCTTGAATTTGAGCTGGTGCAATAAGTAAGCCGTGGACGAGGTCACAAAGGCCTCAGCTCTGTATGTATGCATGTGAGTTTGAAAAATCCAAAAAGACCAAAGATATTACATAATGTGGACAAAAGCAAAAGAAAAATAATGTTCATTAATAAAAGTTCTATTGAGGTCATTGACATGAAATATATTCACTTAGTAATGTGTGGTAGATGAAATTTCATGATTTTAATGACTTTGACGCTGGAACCATCTCTGTTACATTTTGTTGTTGTTTTTTTAACTGATGTCTTACTTTTTATAAACACAATCTTTATAGTGTGCAAATAACTTGTCTTCATGTTCAGGGATTCAGACACCTCATGCTTTTTATTTCAATTGGACTTTTACAGAAATAGCTCTGATACACACACACACACACACACACACACACACACACACACACACACACAAGGAAGAACAAAGACTGGACTGACTCTTGTTTTTACATTTTGATATTTGCTTATTTGTTGCTTGTTGTTTGCTCATTTGTTACTTGTTGTCTTTCTTGTATTTTGATAAAGGCGCTTTTTGTTCTCAGACGTTTCAGCATCCAGTTGTCCTTTTCTTTGCCATCACTTTATACACAGAAAGTCTCGGGATGGAAACTTACAAAACACAAACTGCCATCAACATGTATTTATCATCATAGTTTATTAAAGAGCAGCGTCTCTCTGACAGAAGCTCGGATCAACAAACAGAAATGTCATAAATTAACTTTCATGTTCGTCCAACATGATGCTGTGCTCGACAAGCTGCAACAGAACATTTCAAACTTGTCTGTAACACACACCCACACTTTTGACACGGTTTCAGGATTCACACTCACATGCAGAGGTTATGGGCTGATATTCTACTGAAACAAGATGTATTGCATTCATCATGGCACCAACAACACTTTCCCTTTTAATCAAAAGTTAGAAAATCTATGGATTGTAAATGGAGCCTAAATTAAACTGAAATATTTTTAAGACAATTAATACCTGCTCATGAAAGTCTAAAGAAGAGTTTTGTTTATCCTTTAGTAGTAATAAAACCATTAGCCACACTAATAAACCAAAGTCTGGACACTTAAGACTCACAAATTGTGCAGTGTTTTCCTTAAATATGGACACTCGCACACTAAAAGCTCTGCACCATAAATATGACCTTTGTAAAGACCATTTCCTACGTGATCAACTAGAAAACAACAACAGAATAATCCCGAAGGTTTTCTAATGATCCGCATGAAGTTGCACCACAGTGGTAAACAAGCGACTTGCCATCCACGTTTCTTTGTGTTACCACATGGGGCAGTCAGCCCAGTCACTGCAGAGAGGAAAAAGAATGACAACAGTCAGTAAAAAAAAAAGAAATCCCATGTCTCTACTGCTGCTGATCTACTGCTTGCGTAACATGAACTTATTTAATCACTGCTGCTATTTTTAGTGCTGTTATTATCATATTATTTACATCTTTATTTTTACTCTCTGATGCGCCCTGTGACTCTTCCTACAAGAAAAGAAAGTGCATGATAAGTGGAACGACAGCATTTCTAAAACAGCAACCAGTCTGCCAGGGAGGAGAGTGCGAATGAAGTCACCACATAATATTTTAGGCAAGGTGATTCCGGTCATGGAGGAGGGAAAAAGGGTGTGTATTGTGTGGCTGGTCGAAAGCCAAAAATGTCACCTCAGGATAGGGTCGGTGAGTTCTGGTAGGATCAGTTGCTTCCCTTCACAGGCTCGGGGCTCACAGTGCTGCCTCCACACATCCTGAGTGAACACACAGAAGCACAGATGGATGTCAACTGCAGATTTATCTGTCGTTCAATAATATACACACCCAAAACATTTGAGTGAGAACCAGTAACGTGGATCAGTGTTTGTTTTTTTAATGTAATGTCTCATTTATTTTCATTAGCATTTAAATATCTTAATATATTTCTTAGATGTATATCTTCAAATATAACTGATGTCATTTGAGTGAAAGCATTAACATGTACTTTTTTTCCATTATGCAACAAGACTGTTGGTTCCAAGGCAGCAACATTAACTAGTCTGTAACCCTAATCTATAATATATAACCCTAATCTTTGACCTTCAGTACGCTGGTCCTGGATATTGTAAAACAAACAACAGTCAAAATATTCTTGTCGGGCCACTTTAAGTGACTGTGGCTGTCTGCGGATAGTGTCCTCGGCTTCTCAGTCAGATCCACCCCTCACTCCTCCACAGCTCCACCCTCTCACCTAAGCATGGTCACTTCTGGCTCCAAAAATCCAAGATGGCGATGGCCAAAATGCAGAACTCTAGGCTTCAAAACAGGAGTCCACAAAACAATGGGTGACGTTATAGTAGCTATTTCCATTATTTTTACAATTTATGGAGAGTACCTACTCTGAAATAGGAGCTAAACTTTACCTTAAAACGGCATTCTATGAACCATGATCATTCCTAGTTTTTGTGTTGTGGAAACAACAAAAAAAGGGGGTTCTTATAACGAGGCTGTTAGAGCCATGAAAAAGTTCGAAAATACCTTATGATTTCAATTCATCAACAGTTTTTGGATTTTTTGTTTAGCGGAGGCATGTGAGAAGAACAAAGGTTTTTGAATTAAATGTAACACCGGGTGAACAATTAATACACAGATCGTCATTTGGAGGATGAAATATTCCTTTAAGAAGTTATCCGTATGCTGAAATTTTTTTTGTTTGACCACCTTTAAACTGTCTATCAACTTTGGTGTTCCAGATTGCAAGTCTTTGTTCCATGTTTCCTCTTTTAATCCTGACCCAGTAAGAATAAATACATTGTCATGACTTGTACCAGTCAACATTAAACCTTAGTGTTCAACAATTGTCCTGGAGCAAATACTCCCAGGACGAGGGAAACTAGTCAAATATTGACCTACTCAGGTCTGTTAGCTCTGATGCAGGTGGTGTTAAACTTTGTTTAGTTTATGTGTGAATAGGATGGCACACCTGTGTGTCAGAGGTTGGTGTGTCTTCTTTGCTTTGGCTGTGTGTCTCAGCAGCAATGGTCTCAGCTCTGTTGGGCCGTTCCAGGTGAGCGGACAAGAAAAGAGGTGAGCGGATCGATCTGGGTGAAGGTGGGGAAGCTTCCTTGTCATCCTCAGAGGAAGTGCCAGAAACTGTTTAAAATTAGAGACGAGTCTTCACTTTGGTACTTATTACAGAGCAGTGAAATAGTAGAGCTGTGTATAAACAGACTTCATTACTCACAGACGCATGTTGGAATTTCCCCATTTGATGTACTTTCTGGCACAATCCCCAACCTCTGCTCTAACTGACGGATGAAGTTCAGCAGGTCCTGTGAGTGTCCAATTTCAAACCCACAGATTTGTGGAAGAGATGAAGGGGAAGAAGAAGAAGATGAGGAATAAGAACGTGAATGGATTAAGGCAGTTTATAGACATTTTCAACGTAAACAGCTATAAAAGTGGTATCCTCTCATTTTTTGGTGAGTTTATGGAACAGTTTCCTACTTTTATTTAAAATATCATTATTGACACCATTGTTTTAACAGTGCTACATGTTAACTGTAAACATCAGTGACAGACATACTATAATTTTAAAAAAGAAAAAAGTAAAATAATGATACAAAACGTAGAAATGCTCCGTTAAACATAAAAATCAAAAGTATTTACATCAAAATATATTTTAACAAGCAAAAGTATTCATCATGTAGAATGGTCCATTTCAGAATAATGTACATTATATTATTGGATTATAATTATTGACACATTAATGTGTAGATCACTTTATGTTGCAGGTTTAAAACCTTATCTCAACCTACAATAATACATTATAATTAATTTGTTAATTTTATTTTCCTCTCCTACAGAGTTTGCCATGCTGATCTATAGTAGCCCAGGATGGACAAACCAAACCCTGGCTTTATACAGGGCCATTTGCATTTTTGTGACAGCCACTGTAGTTCTCCTACACTCTTGGCACATGAGCGAAGTTTCAGTTTGGCAATATCACCACTAGAGGCCACTAAATCCTACACTCTAGACCTTTAAGCACAAATACCTTAACATTGTCCTCAAGTACAGCACTTGAGTAAATGTACTCAGTTAATTTCTCACCACTGATATGAGCCTGGAAAATGGAAACTTATGAAAATTAAATTAAATTGCACTGGGTGCTTGAATGGAACAAAAGCATGAACAAAACTGTTGTTTGTATTTAAAAAAAACAAAAAAACATCTTCAATCTCATCTAGCACTGATGATAGTCAAGGACTGAAACATTTGTTGCTGTTTTTCTCACTTTTTCTCATTATTTTTTGCGCCTTGATCTCTCTTCTTTTTGGCACAGCTGTTTTGAATAAATTGACATTTTTTGGCATCGATCTCAGCCTGTGAATCTTTTTTGGTGGCTGTCCAGCTCAGTTGAGTTGATGTGCGGATATTTTTTCTGCCATCCTCTCTTCAAAAAACCCCAGGCCATTAAAAGGCCCATCTTATTTAGATCTATCTGATAAAGTAATATAAGCTGGATATGTGGTCTGGTGTGGAGTCCTTGCCTGTTTCTCCACCTGCTGCTCCTCTCTCTCTGTCTGGGCTTTCCTCAAACTGGCCTTCAGCTCCTGTAGCTCTCGCTTAGTGTCACTCAGCAGCACCTACAGGGGGCAGCAGTGTGATACTCAGATGCTCTGAACACCCACAGCTCTGACCTGGCTTGTCCTCTCTTCACATGACAGTGAGAAGAAATGTTTACTCGCTGATTATGGAAGCTTTTCTATTTGTGCCTGTATGTGAGTAATAAAAGAACTGCGCCGAACTCTGGCATCGCTCTCCAGTTTCCAAAAATGTAATCTGAGCAACTGATGATGCAGATTTGTGGCACATGAGCGGCTATATTTAGAGCTGAATGTGTTTGTGTGTTGAATAATGGTGACTGGGATGTTCTTTGATTTACTTACTCGACTGCAATCTCTCTCTTGTCCAAGCTCTAATTCCAGTTTCTCCCTCTCCATCCTCTCCTCCTGGAGCCACTCCTGCCTCCGCTCCACCTCGCAGCTCAGTTCTTGCATTTTCTTTTTATCCGTCTGCATTTTAAAAGAAAGCAAGTTTAACAACAGATTCATGTTGACATACAGGTGTGTATGGGTTTTGCTGTATCCTCACTTCTGCTGCGTGTTTGCAAGCCTCTCTTTCCAGAGCCCAGTTGGCACGCTCCTCCCTGAGGACCAGGTTCTCCTCAGACAGTTGCAGGGTGAGCTGGGCTACTTGTAGTCGAGCTTGATGCAGCTCAGTGTTGGTATGGCCCTGACGGGTGCCCAGCTCTCTCAGTTCCCTACGCAGGCCTTCAGCTTCATGCTCACAAGCCTCCAGACGCTCCTGCAGCCCTTGTGCTTGCGCCAGAGCAGCCTCGTTCTCCTCCTGCACAGAGATGTAAGATGGGCAGAAATGGCAAACAACTGAAGTAAGGGAGAGAAATGATTTATCACAATATATGCTACACACACACACACACATATATATATATATATATGTATATAAAAACACATATCCAAGAAGGTAAAGGAAAGCAAAATCTCAAGTTCCACTCCTGAGTTAATACACTAATGGTGTTTTTCATCCCACTGCTGGCAAGATGACACTGAACCACTTAAATCTGGCCTGGTTCCAGTAAATTGGTGGGTTGGAGTCTTTCTTATATTACAGGGCTGCCTGTCCTCGCCCCCCGCCCCCCTCTCATCAAGCCGTCTGTGTTTTACAAGAGAAGAAGATTACCTGCAGACATTTTCTCTTTTCCTCATCGTGTTTCATTTGAGTGGACATTTTCTTCACTCTCTCCTTCAGCCTGTGGGACAAAAAGTTAGTTTCAGGCCCAAGGAAATACATTTATTAAGACACATGTTTAAGCTAACATAATTATGTCCCGAACACTTGCCTTTCCAGGTCCCCGTTTTCCTCTTTCTCCCTTTCTTTAAGGGCCTTGAGATCCTCCTCCAGCTCTTTGTTTCTCTGCTGACATTCAGCCTTTTCAGCCATGAGTTTACTCAGTTCGGATGTCAGATTTTCCTGACTGTATTTCACATTCTTTCAATGTTGTGGAGAAAATAAAACATGGTTATACCTTTCATTAGTTATTTATGAAATTCAGAGCTTTTTGGAGGTAAAAATGAGATGGCAACACCAAGAAGTGTGTTGGCATGAATTGTCTGTACCTTGTGTTTTCCCTCCATCCTCGTCAACATCTCACAGCTGTTTCTTAAGTTGTCTCTAAGCTCTGAGATCTCCTCCTTCATTGCTTCTCTTTCAC
This sequence comes from Epinephelus lanceolatus, assembly GCF_041903045.1. Classification (NCBI taxonomy): domain Eukaryota; kingdom Metazoa; phylum Chordata; class Actinopteri; order Perciformes; family Serranidae; genus Epinephelus; species Epinephelus lanceolatus. The sequence goes on from NC_135734.1 coordinate 14,691,114, forward strand.
GCTCCCACTCCATCCTTGCTTTTCTGCTGTTCTCTTTCTCATTCACTACCTCCTTTTTTGCCACATCCAGAGCCTGCTGTATATCCACCTGTTTTTTTAGGCATTCCTCCAGCCGACTCTGCTCACAGCATGGGGAGAGAGGACAGAGATATTTAAACAATTGAATGGATAAATTGTCATGTTAGTAGTTCAACTAAACTGATTTTAATTCCCACCTGAAGCAGTTGAGCCCTGGGGATGACCAGGAGCAGCTCCTCCTCTCCATCCTCCCCATCTTGATCCTCTTTCAGAGTCTCCAGCTCCTCCAACGGCTTGGGAGCACGGAAAGTGAAAGGACGACTACGGGCACACACCTTTCCCATCTTATCCACATATACGAACTGATACTCCACAGCACTGGGGCGGGGCAGGTAGAATGCTGTATCAAGCAGATATGTAAAATAAATTAGATGTACAGTAAATTAGCAGTAGCATTGACAGTGGTGCGCTTGATATATTCAACATTTTTGTTTCAAGACACAAGAGTTACAATATGCAGGATTTTCCTTAAAAACAAGGACTTATTAAAAAGTAATTCCTCTCAACCATCACTTATGGTGGTGCGTTTATTTGCAGAGATGCTGCCCTCCACCTGTATTTTCTTCTTATTTTGCTATGTTTGTCTTTATAAAAAAGTAATGAGCAGGTGCCAGAGAGTCAGCAGCAAGCATCCAAGAGCAAGCTACGAAAATCATGGGCACAGCATCGAAATAACAAATCTGGTGAGGGTAAATGCCCAACGAGAGTGAATCTGGAACTTGCTTTCACTTTTAGAGGGGAGTGTGTTTACCAACAGGAAGAGAATTCCTGCATATTATACCTTCAATCGAAGCTGAAAAGTCTTATTTTTTAACTGGTTAAGCTAGTTAAATCACTGGAGAGTGATTTCACTAGCACTAGTCCAATCTACATGTCGATGTATCTTTGGGCAAGAAACTTATTCCCAAACTGTGATTGTGTATAAATGTTTAAGTGGGTAGCAGGTGGCCTCTTGTACAGTATCAAGGTGTGTGAATAGGAAAATGTGTCTAATGTAAAAGTGCTTTGAGTGGTCAGAAGACTAGAAGGGCCCTATACAAGTGATCACACCCAACCATTAGTGATACCTGGTGTAATCAGAGGTGCAACGGACTTTCAACCCAATAGAGCAGTAAAACCAGGAGTGCTCTGTCGGGCAAATGATTTAGTTAGCTCTAAAAGTAAGAACATTGTAAAAATCAATTATAATATCAATGGCGCCATATTTATTTCATACATTTGGATGACTTCTTACCCTGGAAAAGTACACAGCAGTTGACATTGGTACCCTCAGTGTACCCTTCAGGAACAAGAGCCCATGTATATGTGTAATACTGTGTCACTGAAGAACAGCCCATCTGTGGCATGATAAACACAGTTAAAACCACAAAACATAAAAATGTGCATCACCATCACTACCCCACGACACACAACTTATTTTGATAAAAACGTTCTGTGTCAATGTGGACAAATGGTGCTAAAATAAATGTATCTACCTCAAAAATCCCTATCCAGTCACTGCTGCTCCACTGATGGTCAGAGGTCAGACTGTAGTGGCACTCCACTCTGGTTTGGGGGAAGTACAGTTGCCCCACATTTCGAAACTCCACCGTGGACTGTTTATCCATGGTAATAGGAAGCTGGGCTGTTTAGGAAGAAAACATACATGGATCCGGTGAAATGTGCTCCAGTTTCAGTCTGGAGGAGAACAGCTGATGAAAGGTGATAGCAGAGTCAGTTCAGGAATGCAGCATGGTCATAACACCGGCCGCCTATGGCTCTGCAATATGTTTATAAACAACAAGCTCATATACCGAGACGTTATACCATATAATCTGCAAAAAAATAGAGATACTGGGAGGACTGTTTGTAGTTCTGAGCACTGTTGCGTTGTTTTCATGAGTATGCAATTTTTTAAAAATTATTAAAACCATAAAAATGAACACCTTTTAACTTACATTGTAAATTATATCAAAATCTTATTGAAACACTTTATAGAATTTGTTTTTGATCATACAAACTATTGCTTTTCATGTCTTATATCTCATTCTTAAAAACCACCAACCTAAGCTCAATTTGTAATTAAGTGGACAAGTAGTCAATCAAGTAAAAAGTGCTCTGAAATGTGTATAAAATAAAATAAAAAACACATTCTTCCCTTCTTTGTTCTTATTTTCTAGTAAACAGATGTCTTTTGCCTTTAGTTATTAGTCTTATTAAATGCAGGTCTGTCTGCTTTAATTATTTATTCTAAGAACATTAAATAATTGTATGCTTGGATTTTAAATTTAAAGAACTTTATGGAGTTCTCTTACCTTATTCTGCTGAGAATCAATGTGATGCCTTTTCTGCTACCTCATGAAGGTTAGAGCTGTGGATCTGTAGATAATGATGAGCAACCCTGTCAGGTGCAAGAGTTTCACAACATCTCCTGCACCATGTGGAGCCCACAAGTAAATTTAGTGATGCTGGGTGACTCTTGGGAGATGCAGTTCATGAGTACACAGCTCGTGACGAGGCAAAGCTGTGCTGTGGACTTCAACTCCCATTATAGGCTATAGTTGTAGGATACAGGATCTGCTGCTGGTAGTTATTGCTCATTGCAATTCTTAGTAGTGGCAGTGGAGGGGGGGTGAGGAAAGGGGGGCACTGTGCTAAAGTCACTAATCCAACTGTCCTGGAATCAGTGAAAGGCATAAAAACAGCAGAGTTCCCAGTCTGACAAAAGACTTCCAAGATACGATACAAGCTCTTGAATGTGTCATTTATTTATGGGGTTAGGTTTTGGGTTATTTCCTGCATTTTCCTGCAAAGTTTGAAAATATCAAAGCAAAGATACACTTACACCACAGTGTAAAACTCATCAGTCATTTCCATGTTCCAGTGATTTGGATTACGCATTTAATGTCCTGCTAATTTAACCCTTACTCTCAATCAGTATGACTGCAAAAGCATTGTGGTTCCACTTGTGGCCACTTGATGGCAGTGTAGTTTCAGCACTGAGTGGTGTTTTCGGTGCATTTGTTCTACTCACAAAATTAAAAGTGAATCCCAAATTAAGCCCAGAACACTGAAGATTGTTATGGCAGACAGTTTGGAAATTAGTGTAGATATTTACATTATTGTATTAAAACTGTAAGGTAGATGAATGCAGGTCTGTTGGGTGCTTAATACTGCAATAAGTTGGTCTGATGTCAAGCGGCGGACACGATACACTCCCTTACACAGATCAAGCTCACCGTGTTTTGACTGGTAAAGTTTTCCTTTAAATGATTTTCAAGAATAAATCACTTGCTCTCACATGTTCTGTTCGCTAACTTTATTGCATGACACTTCAGCCCCTCTGGCTCTCTAAAAGCAAGGGAAAACTCTGCTCTCCATGTGGCCCTGGTGGAAAATGTGAGTTAAGTTCTTGCTTGCAGTTGTGGGCAATCAATAGCTGCTGTTGGATGCAACTTTCGAAGGTCTCCGCTTAATTAGTCTTAGCTTCTTCACAGCAACCATTTTGACTTGCCATAGTGGGAAAAATATGTTACTGATAACAGTGACAGTGAGCCAGCATGCTAAACTGAATTTAGACATTAGTTACTATATTGCTTTTTTACACTGACATGTCAAAATGTTTGCTTCACCTGTTTCTAGCTCTGCCGACAGGAACAACAAATTTCCACTTGTCCAACATTACGTCCCACCACCTTAAATCTTATGTGAACATGCTAAAAATCAGCCTTAGGTGTCAGAAAGCATTCATCTTTGATGCACTAGAAGGAGAAATTTATTTCATATTTCATTATTCTTCATTTATTTGAACAGTGAGTGCTGATCCTAGATAAGGTCAAATCACAGATAAAATCAGTTTATAAACAAATAAAATACATTATCAAAATAAATGACAAAATTAAAAAAAAAAAAAAGAATACTACATAATTGTCTTGTACAGTGGTGCAGTATGGACAATACTTACAACTGTATATTTGCGAAACGGTTTTGTCATATCAGGATATTACAGAACTCTGTAATGTCACGTGGAACAGTAAAGTGTGTACTTTTTTCTTACTGAGGACTGTACCTCCATGGTTTAAAAATCGTCTTAATATAATGTACGAAGGAATACCCTTTAAGGTAAATTAAAATGTCTAAGAGGTGAAATCAATTTTTCATTGTCATGTTTAGCAGTCACTGTGTGTCCCAGTATGCATCATCATGAGCTAACACATTAGCTAACATTTTCATCAGCTCAAACTAAAGTCTTCAGAAGTTTAATTAATGCAATAACCCTACAAGTAAATTGTCACCAACACCCCAACTTACTCTTTGACAAGAAAATTAAAAATATACCCAGAGCACCTTATATAGCGTTAGTGTTATTATTATTATTTTTTTTTACAATGAATAGTTCTCATAGAGATGTGTTCAGTATGAACACTGATCAGTAAAGAAAAGCCATTTCAAAATGAACAGACAGATTTTTACAGAAGAAGAAAACATGCAGTTGTTGGATAGATGCGTGTACAGTAGCAGTATTAGTGTATTACAAGCTCTCCTTGGAGCTGCTCAGATACACAGGCTGAGCTATGCGGAGAAATATGAGCCTGTACATCAGGAGTACATTGAACCACTGATCAATTGTCCGAGTAAGCCAATTCCATGCTGCTATTGATAAGGCACATGTCAGAGAAGGTTGATTAGCTCACACTTTGTTCAGCAGTGTCAAGACACCAAGTTCTGCCAGCTTGGCTCTGGCTACGTCCTCCCAGCCCTTATTGGCTAGTGGGTTCCTGGGCGACGGATGCATGATGCCCTCCACTCGTACCTTGACATCTGCTGCTGACAGAGCTCGCCGCGCTCGCTGCTCTGCCACCTTCCCAACCCCGATCACCATGGAGACTCCCAGTGCCTCCACAGCCTGGCACAGTGCAATGTCACACAGGGCCAGGAGGGCCTCCCGCTCACCTGCCGGCAGCTCAGGGGGCGTTAAATTCTTCCCACTGGCAGCCATGAACATGAGCGGGCACAGATTGTGCACAAAGCAGTGCTGGAAAAACAGAGCTGGGTCACCACACAGCTTCCTGAAGAAGCCCCAGAAACGTGCGCCACTCACTTCACTCTGTGTGCAGGCAAGTCCTGTGATCCGTCGCTTTGGATGCTCAACTTCAGGATGGCCAACGTCCCCTGTGATCCTCAGCCAGTCAACAACTGACTTGATTTCACCAAAGGGGACCTGTGCCAAGAAAACTATATTATTTCTGCTTTTTTGAGCACATCATTGACACAACATAGAGTTACTGATATAAATTACATTGATTTAAACAAGTCGGAATTTTGCGTTATAGGTAACCAGCACACTAGCATAAAGAAAACTGGGAAAATATAGCTCAAATAAGGTCACCAAGTGATAAAGCATGCAAATTCCTGTGGGAACATGACATATATTTAATGCACAACTCCTCCACAGGACAAGTGGAAACAGATAATAATGCAGGACCAAACCACCCTACAGGAACAGTGTGTTGGATAAACCTTTTACAGAGCAGACATTTTGACTTGTCATAGGGGAAAAAGCACAGGTGTATTACATTAACTATAGCTGCATTCCATGTAGGGCAGGTCCAGGTATTGTACATGTTGGCTCACTGAAATAGCTTACTGGCACACCTAATGGAACTCCATCATTTGTGTTATCGGTTTTACCTGTGCTTTTCCTATTATGACAAGTCCAATTGTCTGCTGTGAAAAAGGTCCATTAAATGGCATCTATGTGAGGACTGAGTATTGCAATGAGCAACCACCCTGAACTCCTGGGGCCTGTTGTTCGAAAGTAGAATTAACCAATCCAGGATAAGTGGAAAAGTGAGGCTGGACAAATTCCCCTAAATCCATCCTGGCTTAATTGGTTGTTCGAACACCAAGCCAGGCTGAGGAGGCGCGGCTTTGTCAAGCCAGGTGTAACTTATTCAGGTGAGTGCGCGTCCACAGTTTTCTTAAATAGACCCCGAGATCGATCACAGATTCACTGATGCAGCACATTATTCCAGTACATTATTCCAGTATACTGTACATGGAATCAATCATTTTATTCATTCATTCATTAATCAACCATTGGTGTTATGTGGACTGTCTAACTTTGGATTGTCTTGCAGTGTAAGACAAATTGACAAAGTAAAAGAAAAACCTTAAGGAAATTGGACTTAGAAATTAAGAAACTAGAGAAAGAAGTGATTTTGATGCACATTGTAAGCATGACGTAATGTATTAATCAATGTTATTTCTCTCTTTCTCTCCCCAGCTCCAATCAGACAGTGACTGATCACATTATTTGTCACTTGTTTTTAGCACGTTTTTAGTTAAAATAGCTGCCTTTTTGCAGTTCTTATTAAACAGCTGCTCATAGCAGGGTTGTTGAAAATAGCTGCTTTCTGCAGTTTCATTAAATAGCTGCTTATATCAGGATTGTATTCATGTTTTGTTTTTATAAAAAGTATAAATTGCTTAAGATAAAAGCAAGTCATCTGAGGGAGCAGAGAGCATTGGCAGGACATGGAGCTTGACAGACAAAAGAAAGACCTTAAGGAAACTGGACTTGGAAATTAAGAAACTACAGAAAGAAGTAAGTAATTTTAATGCACATTGTAAGCATGACTGTAATGCAATGTATTAATCAATATTATTTCTCTCTTTCTCTCCACAGCTCAAAGCAGACAGTGACTGATTACAGTATTTTTCATTTAAATAAAATGAGGTCAAAGAATATTGTGGTTTCATCTTCATGTTTTCATTCATTGATGTAAAGTACACTGGAGTTATTGATCCAGTTAACTGGGAATATAATTTGGGAAGGTCATACAGTTATGAAACCTATTAACCACTATACTAATTGTGTTAATGCCAAATACACCTACTTGTATGTTTATTCCAACAATTAATCCTTTTATTGGTAAAGATATGTGCACGTCAAAGTATGTTTGGGCTATGACAAAAATAATGTTTTAAATGTTCAATGTTTTTTTTTTTATTATTGTAGGCTTAATGTATTTTGTTCAAAAATGAGGCAAATACGTACATAAGAACATGAAATGACAGTAAAACACATTGATTTCCGATCGCAGTGACAGCTGACTGGACAGATAAGGCACCAGGCTAAACTAAGCCTGGTTGTTAGCCTGGTTGGGACCAGGTTAAGTGCACAGAATAAATATCCATGGCAACATATGTGCCTCTGCTTTCGAACAACCAAATCAACGCTAAATTAAGCCAGGATAACCAACATATCCCGGCTTAATCCCTTATCTAGGTTTCGAACAACAGGCCCCTGGTTAAGATTCCTTCAGTGTTTATTGTTTAGGAGATTTTTACTGGGAGCAAATTATCCACATATGTCTCTTCTTAACCAAAATGAATGGACCAGGTGATTAAAATGGATAAAAACACTGCATAAAGCAGCTTCATGTTACAAATCAGTACTCAGCTTTTTTTCTCTGATAAGTTAAGAGGTCTCTTTCTCTCTAAAACAAATGGACTCTTGTGATTTACCCATTAAAAACATTAATAAAGCAGTGTTTTTTGGACGCCGCTTGTTGCAGAAGAGAAACTAACTATGGTGGCCAAATGCCAAAACACAAATGGCCTTATCTGGAGCCAGTGTTTGGTTTGTCCGATCTGGGCTACTGTAGGCACAGGGGCTGGGAAGGACCCGCTCCCTATGTAGCCTAGATATAACCGGCTCATTTTAAGATATGGAAACACTACAATTCTTAATGTTTAGGTGATTATACGCTAACGAAAACATACTTATGATAATATATTCCATTTCTGCCAATATATCCCACTATATACTACACACTGGACCTTTGAAGCCCTTAACTGTAGTTGATCCTTAATGGTGTATTTCCTTACAAGGTAGTAATAAATCATATTACAAATGTTATAATAAAATACAAAGACATAGAGGAAAATGCACACCAACAACAACAGGAGCAAGGCTGTTACAGTTGATGTTAGCAGCTTCCGCATTCATGTCATCGAGCATTACTGCTAAATTCTCCGTGCTCCTGTGCAACATGCTGAGATTAAATGTAGCCTAGACATGCTGTGCTCACCCCCGTCTGTGCCATGCCGAAGGGTCCTGGGTTCATCCCTAAAAACAGGATCTTCTGTCCGCCCTGACAGTACTTCTCCACGAAGCACCGGTGGGTGTCCCAGGCGTACTCCAGCGGGTTGTAGATGTACTGGACAGGCTCGCTGAAGGTGAGCCGACGGAGGTGGGCATTCAGCTCCAGTTCAACCTGCAGAAACCTGGAGGAGGGGGTCGTGTTGACCTCCGGTGCTGGTTTCAAAGTCTGCTCCTCTGACTCACACAAAGGCAGTGCCTTCATCTGGTCTCCACACGCGAGCTCATCAGTGGCAGATGTATTGTCACTCAACATTTTGACACGAGCATTTAACCAGGGCCGGTTTGTCAGATATAAACGTAGCAATGACGCTACGTTGTGACAGCTTCCCTAAGGTTTGGACATTAACGTCAACTTACTTTGCTGAAACCTTTCGTTGACTCGTATTATTGTGAATGGACCGTGGATGTAGAAACAACACAGTGGACTGTCTTCCTCTGCGCCGTCCTGCCAGGTTTTGTCTGGTCGCATCAAAGCGGCTGCTGCCCCCTACAGGAGAACTGCTGTCATTACAGCGAAGAAAAAGCTACCACTGCCCACTCACACCTGTGGCCTCATAGTCCATGGGCCAGAGCCCAAAGTTTCATTTGTGGGTACCACTCAAGGGGGCAAAACTTAGTAATGATTTATGAAAAGGTCCATGTCTGTAGATGATATTTTGGTATGATAGACATTCCTGAGTGGCAGCTGTGTCAAAGTAACCAGCTCTCGAAGTGAACCACCCCCTAAAGTAAATTGGATTTTAGATGCTGGTGCATAGCCTGGTTTAGGCTCATGGTCAGGACATTTTTCAGTGTTTTATAATATTGAGTTTGGTGTCATTTTAAAGGGGGTCTTGTTGGCTTTCACTTAAGCCTAATTGTGAATCTTTCTGACAAATACTGAGGTAACTGTAGCCCTTTGAACAGCCAATGACAGACTTTTTTTTTTTCTCACAATTTTTCACCTAAATTATATTTTTTCTTTTAGCCTTGTGGCATCTAGGAACATCAGGGACACAAATATATCATTTATAAAACTGTGGAGAATCTACACTAAATGTTTGCGTATATATACAAATGAGGAAAAGTATGTGCGCCAAAAAAATTCTGATTTATAAAACCATGCACCTGCCAGTACACAATTTATAAATTCCAAATCATCTTGGAATTGTCTGCATGTGGATCAGCCTCATATCCCATCGTCTACACGCCCACATTCAACTAAGTGGTTTTGCAAGTCGGTCTATAGGTAAATATTAGAGATGCACTATATTGGATTTTTTGCTGATATCTGATATGCTGATCTATAAGAAACTCATTTGGCCGATAACTGATACTAAAATCAACATATCCATATATTTTGGAAGATTATGCAACTTTCTTCCCTGATTCCTTTGACTGAATATGCATTGTTGTATACTTAGACCCCAGTTTATCTTTATTTTTGTATGTATTTTTATTTATGTAGGCCTACTTATGTTTGTATTGTGCAGTACTATTATATTATTGTCTGATTTATATGCATTTAGAAGAATGTTTCTTTTAAAATTTGAAGAGCCCTAAGGAAGATATACATTTTGTTTTCAAAAGGTATTGTTTTACTTTGTGAGGGTTTAAGAAATTTGTAAAATTAAGTTTAGTACTTAGGTATTTCGAGTTCAAGTTGAATGGTTGTTTATTTGCTTGATAAAGCTGTGAACCTATCATGAGGCCGAGAAGAAGAAAAGGGTCAGACCCAGACCTGGCAACCCTGGAGAGGCGGGAGCATGGAGGAGAGCAGGAAGAAAAAGTACTGAACAGTGTGTCAACAAGAACTGACTGTAAGCACAGGAGCATGCAGAGTGTGGGGCTTTTGTTCAGGTACTGTGAAAGACTGCAAACATTTTTTTTTAAAAAGCGCAGTGCCGGAATAACTGTGTGGACGGTTTAGCCTGCTAGCATCTTACTAGCTACTTCAGCAACTTTTAACTAGTGTAGACTTAGCTCGCTAGCCGTTAGCTAGCTTAGCAGTTGAGTTTCACATTATGTTCTGCAACATAAGATACGTCAGTATATACCCCACTTGTGAACTTCTGTCTCAAAAAAGGCAGTTGCCAACAAGTTGCTAAATGAGACTACAGAACATCATCATGCTGATCTGTGACCAACCAGCTTTACAGTCTTGTTATGGAGGTGACATTATAAGTCATGAGAACGTCGTGTAACATTAGTTAATTTGAAGTCGAACCTTAGCCTTTTACCTCTGGTGATTGCATTTAGGCTTCGGTTACCATCAAAGTGGTGTTCATTTATGAAGATTATCTTGCTGAACAAAACGTGTCAGTATCATAAACGTTTGTTTGCCACAGAGCTTATTTTCTGCAATAATTCAAAATTCAATGGAAAAATCCCATCTGCTTTTTAACAAGGGAACCAGTGTGATGCTAACTTCTGTACCCTCCTACAGAAAAATGTCATTCCTGGGCCACTCTATTACAAATGCTTGGTCTGGCCTCTCTCCCACCCACCACCACTGCTGCTGGTTTCACTTTCTTCTTTCTGCAGCACTGCTTACACTAGGTTGACCAGTGAAAGAGCAGTGTGTATCAATATGGCTAGCATTAGCATTAGAGATAAAATCAGATAGATTTACCCATACATGTTGTAGCCTCAGTCAGACCCAGACTCAGATGATTTTTTTTAATGTTAATGTTTGTTTCAGCTTGTAGGCTGTCAGTGGCTGACAGAGCATTAATGCTTGTGAAACATACAATATCTGCTACGATGGGTTTTGGTAGCAGCCGGGTCTCACTCCTAGAGCTTCAGCGCCCATGACATCACTATATCAACACTTGGGGCACTGTTTAGCATCTGAGTAAGATGCAAAAGGCTTTCCACCAACACTAATGTTAGCCAGAGGGGGAGGTGGATTGATCCAACAAACCCCAGACTTTGGAGAGCAGGTGTTTGAGACCAACAAACAACAATGTGTCGGGTGTGGTGCCTCTCCAGTCACACAAAGGGCAGGAGGCCCCAAGGCAAACCATGACAGAGCATTGCCTCCATACACTGCTTTGCCAGACGTTTGGCCATGCTCTTTGGTCCCCCTGTATAGGTACAACCCCTGTAGGTTCAGTGTCTGTCTCAAGGGCACCACGGCAGTTCCCAGGAGTGCTTTCCTAGCTGCCATTTCACACCACACACCTGGTCTACAATGGGACTAGGACGGCCTGCCATCCAGTCCCCTGGCCAAGTCCCCAAGGAACGAGCTACTACCGCCCCCAGAAAAGGGGTCCCTGAGCCAGATGCAGTTAGCAGGCCTTCACGACAACAGCGATGGCCCAGGCGGAAAATACACTGCCTACCAAGCGTCGGCATGTTTGGAAATCCCGCAATTTAGCCATTTGCATCCCCAAAGTTGTGGATAAAGGAATCAGACTTTGGGAGTTTCCCATGTTTATGGGGTCAAGATTGCAGTAGGGGTGTCCCCCTCAGGAATGAACAGGACCAACACAGACAAACGTTGCCTTTCCAGTCACACCAAGGGTGGGAGGCACCAAGGCCAACCGTAAAGGAGCACTATCCCCCTGGTCCCCCAGGGCATCCTTGTGCACCCCAGTCTGAAACACTTTCTGGTGAAACACTTCCTGTGCCAAAAAATCAAATATTTCCGTTTGAATGGTGTCAGACATCCAGTTGTCTGTTTCCTCAAGCCACTCACGGCCCCTGGGCAGCTCATAATGTTAAGTCACTCATGCCCGAAACATTTTATTGGCCTAAAAAGCAGCTCACAAACTGTCCTGACAAAATTCCCATCACCTGTATGCTCTTCCGATTAGATTAACTCCTGCTACCACAGATTTTTCTCAAGTTTAGCTGACCCTGACCCTTCCACTTGGTCGAGTTAGAATAACATCTTACTCTCATCTGTCTGGGTTATATATCCAGTGGTGGAGTTTGTGTTCTTTGACGTCAGAAAGCGCTGTGCTTTAAAAGTTACGTCACAATTTCTAAGTTTTGATTAGATGACTCAAGTCTTCTAATCAAACAACTCCAATGATTCCCTCAGTAGGTCTGATTTAATGAATGGTGTGTTATTGATGAGTGAACAGCAAAACATAAGGCCACACAAAATGAAGTCAACACAGCCAGTAAGCATACAAAAAGTCCTTTACAAATTCTTTTATTTCAGCATAATAGTAAGAAGCCTCTCCTCTGATTTTCATATAGTTGAAACTAATTGGATCACAAGGGTACATATTAGTTAGCCCATTTTACAATAATCATTGTAACATTTTTTTAGGAAGTTATTCTTATGCACTCATTTTCCTACACAAAATAATCAATATCAAGATCCTATCTTAACTGAGGACCATAACTCTGCATGCAAGACTAATAAAGAAAACAACTAATCTGTGATAGCTACTGTTATGCTGTTGTTCATCTAATACCATTATCAATATAATTTACTACAAATACCAGGGACTTTGTATAAGAAAGAAAACATTTTCTTGTGGTACTACTGCCTCTAATGTCAAAATTACCAAACATACTGGGCTCTCAACTGTACTGATCCAAATTGTTCTGTCTGCCTTCTGTGTCACGTTGAGGAGAAATAGGCTTTGTCTAAAACCTAAAGTCTAGTACAGTCTGAAGGAAAAAAAATATCCATCTGTCTTTTTGTCTTTTTTTCCCCGTCACTCCAGTGTTTACAATTTCATCAGAATAAAAAAAGGTCCTTGAAACAATCATCAAAATGTGATGAGAAATTCCCAGACAAATAAATCCTCAGATCTGTCTGTAAAAATTAAACCTCAATCTTATAAACAAATTATCTGAGACTCAAGGATTCTATTGCATTTTAACAATGATACTGATAATACTAAAAACAATAAAAGACAAAAAGGTATTAACAAGTGATGTCAACTTTATACTGTATTGCCCTTTAGCCATTTCAGTATGTGCTCGCACCAGCGGTGTCCCTTCCACAGATTGGGAATAGTGTTTCCACAGCAAATCAAATCAATTTCTCAAACTTGGCCCCTTTGCTGCCACTGGGTTTCACTTTATCTTATCAAAACACTTAAAACTGAATCCCGTCTCTGTACACACTTAAAACAACGTAGTACAACTTTGCTTTGCAATCAATGGACCATTGTAAAGAAATCTTCCCAATAATACTGTTGGTAAAATATCACTTAACTCGATAATCTGCTAATGTATCAAACACAAACATCTGTACATCCTAGAAATAAGAGACGAGAAGATGCACTCTAGGATTCCACCTCCACATTCACTGAAGCTTATCTCCTTTTAAATTAAAAAACAAAAACAAAGTTCTCTTCTCAGTGTGAAATCAACCGTGATGTTTCTGTTGCTTGCTCTGGCATCAAAGAACAGTTGTGATGTCTTCATATGTACATGTATGTTCAGCCTAGCAGGCTAATCCTCCCACCCAGCACTCATATTACTGGCTTACACAAAATAGTTGGGACGATGCAATCACTTCCTCACCAGTCACAGAAAAGATCAAGTTTGAGAAACTGTTTCAATTCGCAGCAAAGTGGCCCTGGTCAGCTGGCTCCCTGCTGTTACACAATACGATCAAAGTTCATCATGGGTAAAAGAAATCGTCTGTTACAGTATGTTTTTTTTTAGTACTACAATGATTATTTGTGTATCCACACTTACTTAAGGCTAAACCCAATGACATGACAGACATCCATTATTACACACCAACCACATATTTGGATAAAAAAGGCAATTGTTAGTGTGTAGTAGAGTCAAGCAAGTGTTGATTCTGCTGTGGCGTGCGAGCAGCCACAGCACTGCAGTGGGAAACAATTTAGCACTACTGACTTCTCACAAGGACCGTCAAACTCCCAGGAGCTCCTTAAGGATTACGTACTGTTAAACTGTAATCGGTAACAATGACCCAAAATATTCATTATCATCATCAAAAGACAACCTCTCTTGACAGGAGAACACGTTAGTTTCTTTTAGCGCCACTGAAACCATCAACATTCTGTAACCATGACAGCTTTAGGATAAAAAATAAACTAAAATTAAAAAAAATAAAAAAAATAGCATGATGATGAAAGGCTGTCTCGTCATAGTAAATACATCTGATCCACAATAATAAACAGCTGAGAAAAAAGGCAAATGAAAAACAGAAACACACTAAGGCCACAAGATTTTGTATACCCCCGTTAATCTCACAATGAGAGCTATCTGTACAAACAACATAATGGGACTTCACGTGGCCACCCTGTGCTATTTTAGACCAGAATCTACGGACAGATCAAGGAGAGAAATGTTTCTGTTACGTACTGAAAATCTCTGCATATATACTGTATATATACACAGCTGAACTTACAATAGCATGACTCTTGCTAACTGGGCGGAGACTTGCCACAGCTGCCATCCTGGGCCATTTCCTGAGTCATCAGCATGCCATACATGACACAGAACATGAGATACACAGGTGATACTCCTGTGACCCAACCCTTCATGTCTGACACAGAGCCTCTCAACTGCAGGCTGCCCCTCTCATTGTCCACTTCTTGGAAGTCCTGGTTTACAGTTATGCAGCACTATCACTTTTTTTTCAATAAACACAAATTTACTCCGGTTTCTTCAGGATTTCACGCAACAGTAGCAGAGGACTGTATTTGAACCCATTTCTAATGATCTGTTTCTGGCCCATTTTGTGCACAAAAAAAATCCCCATTTATGTCCCATAGTGAAATAATAAACATTTTCAATTATTTACACAAAGTAATCATTAAAACTGAACCTCCTATGTGGATAAGTCAGGGAAACCCTATTGTTCAAATCATAGTTAGAGCAGATACTGCTCTCAGTGAAATGTCTTAATGCTTAGCACTATGTTAGCAACAATGGCAAACAAGATGTGGTGTGCATGATAGGATGGTTTCCCTGCTTTATCTGGACGGAAAGTTCAGTTTTATTAACGAGGACCTAAGTGACGACCTTTCTGAGTCAAAATGGGCCACATGAGGAAAAATTACACAGAAGCTCAAATACGTTTCCTCACCACTTCATCCCATTTTGTTGCTAACATGTGAGGATAAACAATACCCACAGCCCTTCCCGAGTACCACGAAATGCAGATATATTTGAACAACAATAAAAACTTTTTTTTTCTTTTGCAAAAATCAAATAGATTAAGTACAAAACAGGACCACTGTTCATCACAGAAAAGTCTCGTCTTTTAAAAAAATGGGGGGAGAAAAGGAAACACAGTAAAAAGTCAACGGAACGAAAACACAAATGTCCCTCTGTCATTAGTAATCCCAAGACTGGAGCTGCAAGGTCAGTCTGTGCTAGAGTGTGGCGTCACTCAGCACAGAGTTGAGAAGAAGAAGAAACCCTGTGGCTTGTCCCGTTTCTGGCGGTGTTGTGGATGTAGGAAAGATGGAATGTCAGACCGCCAGTCGGCCTGGAGGGGGGTGCAGGGGACTCCAGGTTGGGGGTGCAGGTGGGGGTTCTTGGGGGTATGGGCGTGGTTCGCAGCATGGCTGGTTCTCTACTTTGGCTACGCCGCGACCCTGGCACAACCGCCGATGCCGCAACAGCCGGTCTGTCCGTGAAAAGTTCTTCAAAACACACAAATTGGACAGTTAGTACTCGTACCAGTCAGTAATGTGGAGGATAAGTCTTTTCAATAGATATAACAACCAAGACACAATAAGTCAGTCTTCACATTGCACATTTTAGACATCAAATGTGACACACAAAATGAATTATAAGTTGAAACAGACATTCCCACCCCCCAGTGTTTCTGAGTGGTATAATTGTTGGCGCCACTCTTGCAAGACAACTGGATTGCTTTCAGTTTTCCTCAGAGCCTAGCGAGCAGTCACACTAATGTCTGGGTTTCATTTCTAAATAAACACACTCACCTTTAAGCATTAACACACAGCAATAAACAAAGGTTGTGCAGGTGAATGTTGAAAAAACTGGAGAGGAAACTGAAACTAAATCTCACATTGCTGACTCGTCAACAGGGCAGCTGTAATGACGTCACTTAGGTGACACAAAACAAATCTATCCGGACTATCAGGAGGAAGCGAACAAACTTGTAATTGACAGGCAGACCTGTTGCGCAGTGACGTGGGGTTTCTAACATACACAAATACTGGGAGAAGCTACTGATAGCTACCGGGGAAACAAAAACGCTATCCTATTCCTGTTTTGATTGTGAAATGATTGACGCATCTCCTTTATAAAACAAGCCTTTATTTTCCCAGGACATCAAACCCGGTGACAGACAGAATAGCATAGTGAATGCCAGGCTTAAAAGTAACCAATCTAAACGCTGATGGTGTCACTATTCTATCATCATCACATTGTACAATCAACATTTACTAAATTACAAGTTTGTGTAGGGATTTCAACTGAAAACGGTAAACTTTAGTTGTGTTTCGGCTGATTGTTTACAAAACAGCAGCATTTGGGTGCCTGAAAACGCAATGTTTTGAAAACGGGTTCCAGTGTGCAATTTTTTGGAAACAGCACCATCTCTGTTATCATGTAAACTTGCAATATGCGGTTCCTCTGAAAACGGAGACTTTTCGCACATGCGCATTACGGTTCCAGTCACTAGGCATGTGCGAGAAAGTCAACCATCACAACAACAATGGTGGACTCCCGAGCTCTGCTTGTGCTGCTCATCCTCTTGAATTTATCAATGCTTCTCCAGCAAAGTGTAGATTTACTGTAGCAACTCCACCTCGTTGTCCGTCCAGAAAAATGTTCGTGCCGTTGCAATTTTGTTTGTTTATACATCACCACTCTGTAGAAGGAAGCGCATGTGTGCAGGTGTATGTTTCATTGCGAAGTCATACCGCCAACTACTGGCCTGGCATGTATACTGCAGCATTTTTGGTCATTTTGCGGACGCGCGTGCAAAGCAATTGTTATCAAAATGTCGTCTGAACGCGGAACTTTTTTCAAAACAAAAATGAGAAACAGTTCTGTTTTCAGCGGATTGTTTTCCTGTAAACACGGCCTATGTTTTCACGTTTCTACGTCGGCCACTGTGTTTGAAGTTTCAATTATGCAACCTCACCACTAGATGCAACTAAGTCCTACACATTAAACCTTCAAAGCAAAAAAAAAAAAAAGTCTATTTCCACCTTAAACAATACACGAATATCATATAACATTAGGGTCACTTTGTCATGTTAACATTTGTGCATACCTGCTGGCACCGTTCACACTGGTAAGGCTTCTCCCCACTATGGACACGCTTGTGTCTCTCAAGGTGGTAGCGCTGGATAAACCTCATATCACACATGTCACAAGCAAATGGCTTCTCTCCTGAAAGAGCACACAAATACACAGTCAATGAATCAATTTTAGCGTCTTGTACCAACAAAGTGCGTGCAATTTTCACTCACTAGTCTTTATTTGCAAACTATATTCCCAACACTTACAAAAAGTTGGGAAAAAAATTGCCCTATCAGTAAATTTCAACAGTTTAGTTTCAGCATCTGAAAACTGATGTTCTAAAAAGGCCTCGTCATCAACTCATTATGTGTAGATCAGAGTGGAATTTCTTGTTTTCATGGCCCAGATCTACGCAACATAGTGGCCCCAAAAAGTGGGGCGAAGTATTTTGAGGCTGGTTCAACATCCCATCAAATGACTTGACAATCCAAACTCGAGTTTGTTGTGACCCCATTCTGTTGGAAGCGCCAGAGCCTTTCTCAGTAATAAGGGTACGGTAAAGGAACGCATACCCGTATGAGTGAGGCTGTGTCTCTCCAGGTGGTTACGCTGAATAAACCTCATGTCACACATGGAACAAGCATACGGCTTCACCCCTACACACACAGAGCAACATATTAGCCCTACCACCCACAAGTGCAAGAAATACAACTTTCAAGCTCAAGCTAGCACTAGGACTAAAAAACTGACAGAAGTAATAGCTCATCATTTCTTTGTATGTAATGTGCATTTTTTCTGTTTTAGAAAATGTGTTGAAATGTTCAGACATGCAACTAAGACCACAAGATTTCAATGTAGTGGAGCTAAACATGTCTGGTTTTAAAGCAAAAACACCAAGATATGTTACATGTGTGTGTCATAGCATTTTATCACTGTCTAAATAAACATCAGTAATATCCTCACTTGACACTGCAACAACTCTGACAGCATCCTCTCACCATCCGTCTGTTATGACTAATTTTATACTACAAAGGCATTAATGAATAATTTTCTGTAATTCTGTAACATTGTGAGTTTAAATTTGAATTATTACTAGATGCGAAGTTTCCTAAAGCCTTCATTTACTTTTAAGGTTAAACACAGATATTTTATTCTCAAAATGCTGCAGAAAGATAAAGATACTGTAAGACTGTTATTACGATGCAATCAAATGCCATCACAAATGCAAAATAAGGGTTGTCACGGTAGAATTAAGTGTTATTATGAAGTCTGTGTTGATCTGCCAAAAAACCTAATCACTCTTTCACATAGATTCCTAAGTGACAAAGTGGTATGCAGACTGTTTTTAGTAAGGCTGGGTTTCAAGAACCCATTCTGATTTAAAATTTAGGAGAATTGTGGATTTATTTCGTTTCATGATTCTCAGTTATGCTTATTGACTTCTGGGAGCTTCTTCTTCTGGGAGCAATGGCTCTAAACTTCAAGTTTAGAGCCATTGCACTTCTGTGTGCATAACAGAAGACATGATATTTATTTCTCTTTATCTTTAAACCAAAAGTAAGCACAAAATTATTTTTGACAAATGTCAATATCAGAGCCCAAATGTGCTGGAAAGGAGTCCCCCCCCCCCCAACATATTCTTAATTCATCACTTCATGTCTCTCTAAAAAATTATGCCAAAAACTGCAAGTAGGAAAAAGAACCAGAATTCACAAGTGGAATTGGAGACAGAAATGTTAACATTAAACCTTAGCAAAAAGGCAGCATACTCAATCCTCTACATCCATATTATAGTTCTTGAATTGCCCTCCAGTATCACTGGTATGTGTGGTGAAAATGAACTCACACAGCTGGTAGGATCTGAATCTAACCTAACAGATTGAGCATAAATCAAAACCTGAATATCTGAATGAAAACAGATTTAAAAATTAGAGGGCAAAGAGGAAAACAGACACGATATCTCCTCGGCACCTGGACATGTTATCTTGTTGTCTCGATTAGCCCCTAGTTTTGATCTGAATGAATTAGGCTGGTTTGTCAGTAGACATGGGAGGCAATCCCATGGCGAGGTGACGGAAGACTTGCTAGCTATTGCTACCTTTTATAGTTTTTGCTTGGCTTGCTTATGCTAGCAGGAAGATGCATATTAAGGTGACCTTTCAACTTGCTAGGTGGATTTTTTTCTCATGATTGTGGTCATGGTGTACAGACAGATTGCATTTACGCCTGCGCCTAACTGTACGTTCAAACCAACAGCTACCAGAGCTTCCAAAACGGAAGAAGTCATTCATTTTCAATGAGAGTCTGGAGACTTGGGCTACCTGGTCATCAGCTGCGCGTCTTGGGCGTCCAAAGCGACCGGAGTGGTCCGGAGGGGAGTTAAAACTCGTTTAACTTTATGGTAATGAGCTCTGACACGGTTCGGAGAAACCAAACGGAATGCTGATGTGCTTCGATGAAGCGGGTCCCAGAGAACAAGCCATGTAACTTTGGTTCCTACAGGTTTCCTGGTTTGAATGGGATGACATATGCTTTCTGTTTTCATTGACCATACATAACTTTCTGTGTTCCAACTATGAGCTTTTTGACTGGTAAACAGCAAGCAGCAACTACGCTGCTTTCAAGCCAGCAGTCCGCTTTGCAGCTCCTTTAAATTGACAAGCACGATTGAACGTTCAATGATTCATGTGGTTAGCGACCAGAGCGACCAAAGCTGCCACAAATATTTTTGACAGTTGTGCTTCTTTGGTGTCCGCGAGAGACTTTGCCTCTTTGGAAACTTCTGGTTTGAATGTACAGTAACACACTGATATGCTATTTTCTTACAAGGATAACAGATTAAGCTTAATCGGGTGTACATGACACAAGAGATGTACATTATCCGCCAACAATCCTGGAGGGCAACATTCATTTTTTGCTAAATAACCTAGTTTAAAGCAAAGGAAATTTAAGATAATGAATAAATAATAGTAATTTAAAATGTCTTACTAACACCAACTAACCTGAGCACCTACAAATAAGTCTTCTATTATTGTAACCACACAAAAGTACCCATCATATGAGCTCTGTACAGAGTAATAGTGATCTCTATAAAGTGAGAAGGGCAGGTGCACGGACCCATACCCGTATGAGTGAGGCTGTGTCTCGCCAGGTGGTAACGCTGAACAAACCGCATGTCACACATGGTACAAGCAAAAGGTTTCACACCTAAATGCAGAGCATCAATACATTATTTTCAGGTCTTTTAATTTGTGTTTCACAATCCATCAATCAGTGCTGTACTTTAAACATCTATTTACAATTGATGGGCTGTTAACCACTTCTTTCTTACTATGTAAAATGTTTCTGAAAATAATGCATGTTGAGTTTTTTTCTCCAAATCAAATTAATAATACATCAAACTGTGTCAATCAAATTTCAAATCCACAACTAAACACATCACATGAGCTGATGATGTTACAGCCCTGTAATTATCTACATGTAAAGACTTGCTGTGATGTTGCATTTACACACATAATGCAGCATAGCCTTAATCAAGAAGAAATGTACAACTAGTTATTTTTACAGAATAATCATACTAATGATGATAATTATCTGAGACAGCTGACCCTCTAATACAATGTTAGGTACAGTCAGATCTCAGTGACATGGGTAAGGTGGGCGGACGCATACCCATATGAGTGAGGCTGTGTCTTGCCAGGTGGTAGCGCTGAAAAAACCTCTTGTCACACATGGTGCAAGCATAAGGTTTCACACCTAAATGCAAAGTAGCAATATTATCATTCTTTATGAAAAAATACCTAAGCTATTGGTTATTAACCACACATTTGCCAATTCATGCAACAACAAAAAGATATGTCTGATGTTTTCTTACAGTTACCAACAAAGACAACTACACAACTGACTGCATTTGCTGTATCACAAATCACAATGATTTCTATGCTGCCAATTTTATTGTTAAGAATTGCAATTACAGTCAGGTAGCACTGCAATCACTGCCTTTACTTTTATATGTATCATGTTATTAGCCTTTGACTAATCTAAGTTTAAATCGTACTAAAATTAACAAGGTATTTTGCTTTACCAGTGTCTTTAGGAGAACAGTTCAGGGTGAAAACATCATGCTAAGGGACACTTTAAACAACTAAGCATTTCACCACTAGTAATCATGCCAGTTAAAGAAGAGCTGATGAAGTAAGATCATTTTCTGATGAGAGATTTCTAATAATGTGGTGACCAAAATTGTTTTAAAAGCTTATGTATGGGGCCAAATGTGTCAGTACTGCTGGCTTTTATAGCCTTTTAGTTAATTCTCATTAAGAAGGTGCTAAATGTCCTAGAGGGCATTGATTACTATCACTGTAAGTAAACTACCTTAATGTAGTTAAAGATCACAGAACTTTAATGCAAATACTTTGCTTTTAAGTTTTACACACAGCTAATGATCTGGCTACGTCTACATTAAGACATCTGTGTTGCAACCGTTTGCGCTAATGGCCTACAAAATGTGAGAAGGGCAGGTGCACTGACGCATACCCGTATGAGTGAGGCTGTGTCTCGCCAGGTGGTAACGCTGAACAAACCTCATGTCACACATGGTACAAGCAAAAGGTTTCACACCTAAACGCAGAGCATTAGGGTATTATTTTCAGACTGTATTTTGTGTTCACAATCCATCAATAAGCATTATACTTCAGTTATCTGTTCAGAATTGATGGGTTGTTAACCACTTCTTTCAATCGTTTTGAATGACCTTTTTAAGAAATTATGTCTTCCTTTAAATCCAATAAGAAATGCATCCAACTGTGTTAACCAATTCTCAAATCCACAACTTAACACATCACATGAGCTGATGATGTTGCAGTCCTTTACTTCTTTACACATTAAGATTTGCTTTAATGTTGCATTTACACACATAATGTAGGGTAGGCTCCATCAGGAAATTGTTTAAAGTACTGATGACTACCTCAGATAACTCTGTATCTAAAATAATGTATTTACAATCAGATCTCAGTGACATGGGTAAGGTGGGCGGACGCATACCCATATGAGTGAGGCTGTGTCTCGCCAGGTGGTAGCGCTGAAAAAACCTCTTGTCACACATGGTGCAAGCATAAGGTTTCACACCTAAATGCAAAGTAGCAATATTATAATACTTTGCCTCACTTTCCATTTCTTTTTATTCAGGAGTTAATATAAATATATATATATATATATATACACTATTGGTTATTAACCACACAATCGCCAATTCATGCAAAAACACAACTTTTTTTCCCCTCAAATATTTCTTCATAATGCTTTTATCCATTTCATTGTGTTGTAGTTACCAACGAACATAAAAAAAAAAAATCAACAAAGTAATGATTTATGGTTATTCTGTTTAACTGATAATGGCAAACATCAACAGACTAGGAAACCCTTAAATCTTCATACTTCATATTGACATTTCCCTTAAATTTAACAGGCGTATGTCTGAAGTGAGCTAACAATATTAAATGTCACACAGATTTCTCACAGTGAGTGTCATGGGCACGGTGCACGGACCCATACCCGTATGAGTGAGGCTGTGTCTCGCCAGGTGGTAACGCTGAAAAAACTTCATGTCACACATGGTGCAAGCATAAGGTTTCACACCTAAACGCAGAGCATCAAGAGAATTATTTTTGCGTCTCTGCCACCAGGCTGAGTAAAATAAATCTGTACTCCTTATATAACATAAGAGTATCAATCTGGGCTAAATTGATGTCGGTGGTTAATAACCAATGTCATTCCCTAAAAGTACTTACAAAAAAGGTACAATATGATGCTTGTTTGAAATAACAAAAATTCCCAAAGGGGATCTAAAAATCCACTTACACAATACATGAGATGATGTCAGCTATGAGATATTACACTTGAATAATTTGTGTATAAATACAGATATACCATATGAGACTAGACCAAACATACAGGTGTTGCAGCATCCTAATCTTGTGACAGGGTTAAGATTGGCTGACGCATACCCATATGAGTGAGGCTGTGTCTCGCCAGGTGGTAGCGCTGAAAAAACCTCTTGTCACACATGGTGCAAGCGTACGGCTTCACCCCTATACACACAAAGTACCAACTTTAGCATAAAACAGTCAACTGCCAAAAATGATCGACGCTAAACTTTACTAATTGCTTAGTAAAGTTTGGTTGCACTCATCAGCGCTTTGTTTACACTGGAAAATTCCAGTATGCTTCAAAACTCGGCTATTCCAATTGGACTTTGACATCTAATTCAAGTTCAACTGTAACTGCTACAGGTTTGGGGGGAATGGATTATTCTCTGTGGAAAACAAAATTAACTTATTTTCAAACCTAAAAAAACTACGACATGACCAGACAATTAACTGAAACAAAACCAAAGTCCCTAGAGGGCACATTCATACTAAGACAATAGCATGTTTTTCACAGGATGCCAATAGGTGCTTTTATCATATAATTTCAACATACCAAATACAGATTTCTGAACTCAAATGTAAATGCTTGAATTTTTGTAACGCTGATCGCTGAGGTTAGACAATTTTAGGCAGTTGGAAAACAACTATGCACAACACATTAAAATTAGACATTTGTTTGCAGAGCAACACTTGTAATGTAACTTGAAAAACTGTTAAATATTAATGACAACTGCTCTGAAAACCATTATACAAAACCTTGCTTTTAATTTTAAGCAAAACAAAGCTATTAACTCTCTCAAAATTTTAAAACTGTACTATAAATGCAGACTAAAAAACAGCATAAGACCTGTTTTCAAATATGACAGACAATGAAACTATTTGTGACAGAGATTTTATGTTATTTCCTCACCATTACTTTGAATGTGAAATGACATAATGACTAAGCTGTGTGAGCAGTCATCTGTTTATTTGCATGTTTTCATTTTTCACAGGATCAAAAAAATCACGGTGTGAATTTTAGCCTACATATGACCTAAATATAAATCCCCATTTTGAGTCCCACTCACATCAACTGAGACCCCACACTGTGTTGTTCCCCCTACAGGTCTAGCCCCCCACCAGGCCATATTACCGACACATACTGCTTAATTCAGAGTTTGGTAATCATTTCCACAATTGTTCCAAAATGAACAGGACTCTGTAAAATCAGACAATCTGGTTCCTCATTATCTTTAATTGAAAAAATGCAGAAAAAGGTCTTGCATTCTTTTTTTATTCTAGGTGACGCAGTTTTTGGACACACTTTGAACTTTCCTCCTGCAGCTTTGATGTGTATTAATATTGTGAATATGACATTTTCAGACCAGGGAATGGACTAAAAACATTCATATTTTAGTTTACCTCAATCACAATTTTAGTAAAAGGGATATTAAAGTGCAGTGATGTCATTAAGTCTACAAGCCATGGACATTAGCATTCTTGGAATGCAAGTGAAGATTAATTATTTTTATATGCTCTTCTAAGCCGTTATCCATTTAATGTATTTATGAGAATCTGGTTTCTGAAATAAAGATTCACATTGGTGGTATAAAACACATTTTAAAAAGTCAATCAATATCAAACTCTTTTTTATCACAAGACAGATTCAGTTATTGGGCTCACTGTGTAGTCTGTATCATGTCAAAGTAGACTAGTGACAGCTGAGCTGGTTCATATTGAAAAACGTTTGAAAAGGAAACCTCTCCGTGCAAACGTTATTTTTGGCTTGCCGACATTTAAAGCTAAACAATTAACAGTTTCAAGCAAAATAACTGAATAAAACTACAGTGTTGGCATTTTTGCTTCATGGTCATCATGTCATTTTATATACAAAGTATGGGAAGAGGTATTGTTATGCAGGTACTTATAAAGCTCCTTGTAGATGCTACGTTAAACATTAGCACTTGTCAATACAGTGACAGAAAGCAATACAAACTCGAGTTTGAAGCAGCCATGTAAACATTAATGTGGGCGCATGCATGACCAAAGTCAAGGAAAGAGAGGGTCAAGGTTCAAAAAAATGAGGACATACCCGTATGAGTGAGACTGTGTCTCTCCAGTTGGTAACGTTGTATAAAGCGCATGTCACACATGGTACAAGCATATGGCTTCACCCCTAGACAGAGCACAAGAGTGTTAGATGCATTTCAGTGATGAAGTTCATGAACACCAAGATTTAAAAGACATTAAAATAAGGAAATATTTTCAAGTTGTTCACTATTGCATGCTTTATTTGCAAAATTCTGTCAGAGACATTACACAAAAAAGAGAATAAGATCCTGCAGACATCAAGAGTTAGGGTGCATCATTAATTACAGAGAAACAGGGCGTACACACTGCAGTTTGGACCAGCTTGAGTAATATTCAGTCATCCTGCAAACAAACTCTTGATGGTGCTAAGAAACCCATTTGAAGCTTTTAAGTTAACCCATGTTCAAGATGCACCATTTCACTATTTAGTCAGGCTGAACATTTTTTTATTTCCCTAATAAAATCTTGAGAAACAGCCTTTTTTTTTTTTTTTTAACATTTTAGACTATTGATGCCTGCATTTTAACTGCTTTTTAGTGTAATGTGCCTTTCATATGGATATGTCATACAATACTCAACAATACACATGCACAAAACAAAACAAGGTAACTGACAGAGAGAGTCACTTTCTCAGTGGACAGTTTTCCAACAAAGCCTAAAAATTCTATGAAACATTTTTTAGAAGGGGAAATTAATTTACCAACAATGGCATAAGTATTGTATTGTACACAGAGGGACTAATCAATTAAAAAATCATGTGTAGGTTGTTTCTATGAAAGGTTTCATAATGAAAGGGGAACAAATAATTCAAGCATACCAGTATGAGTGAGGCTGTGTCTTGCCAAATGGTAACGCTGGAAGAACCTCATGTCACACATGGAGCAAGCGTATGGCTTCACCCCTAAACGCATACAGTACCAAACTTTAGAAAAGTGTTCTCATGAACTATGTACACAAAAAAATGTCATTTTACACACACTTATCAGTGTTATGTCATTACAAAGTCTCATCTATTTTCATGGCCAACTAGTCTCTTTACATACAAAGATACAAAAAATGTCAACACTAAAAGCAGATAGCAAACACAGTGAGTACAACAGAAAACATGAGAAAAAAAAATCTACTTGTGCTTAAACATAAACCTTTCATAATCAAGAATATGGACAGAGTAGTACAAATTACAATTTTTCTTTGAGTCAAAGTACTCTTACTGGTGCCAACTCACAAGGGCAAATATGTACAACCCCTGATACTGTCAAGTGAGAGGGATAAATGAAACTTATACCCGTATGGGTGAGAGTGTGTCTTGCCAGGTGGTATCTCTGGAAAAATCTCATGTCACACATGGAGCAAGCATATGGCTTCACCCCTGCACACACAGAGCAAAATATTTTGTAAAAACAACATAATAAACTGAACAGGACACACTCGCTTCTTTTATGTATCCAGACATGCCAAAAGCAGTGGCACCAGCATGATGCAACAGTAAATAAAAACATTTTCTAATCTGTCATGAAAGAGGGACCTCAATGAAACTCATTGCAGCTTTTCAATGCCGACATGCTAGACAAGATGTAATTTACAGGCACTGCAATAAAGTACCACTAGAGTTAACTTGAGAAATGCTATCCAAAATAGAGCCCAAAAGGGGTAAGGCAAAAACTAAAATGCACTCCTCCAGCATGGCCCAACAGGTGAAACAGCTTTATAATTGTGAATATCAAAACCAGGGTAAAGTCATTCTATAAACAAAGGACAGATAAACTTCAGTAAACTGGGTATTTGGGCTCTAATGTAGCAAAGAAGGGCAAACCCATACCCGTGTGAGTGAGGCTGTGTCTCGCCAAGTGGTATCTCTGGAAAAATCTCATGTCACACATGGAGCAAGCGTATGGCTTCACCCCTACACACATAAAAAGTATGTAAATATATGCTAGAAACAGAACAAAAAAGTTTCAACACATAACCATCAACTCTTCCCTTAGAATGACTCTTCTTTTGTTTCTAAATGTTAAACCATCTGTCTGGGAAACAAGTGCTTGTTTTGCAGTACATGGTTATATGTATTGTGACCATGGGTCATTTCAGTTAAACGAAAAACCTTACAAAATTAAAAGTGATGAAGAAATTATTGTGCAGAACAAAGTAGAGCATTCAGCAGGGGAAAAGCTGAAGTTGTGTACATTCAGGCGCTCCACTGTGTTTGCATGTGTTTATATCATGGGCTAAAAGTAGTAGGTTTTATATTTTACAATCCTAATACATGTCTGGATACATCTTCATGTTTCTGAATGTGTGAATGTTTGGTGGTCATTTTTACACCCTTAATCTCTGTTTACACTGCTTTAAGTGGAAAAGTTAAGGCACTTCTGAAACACCACAACCTAAAGAGCTATGGTAAGCGGACGCATACCAGTATGAGTGAGGCTGTGTCTTGCCAGATGGTAACGTTGGAAGAACCTCATGTCACACATGGAGCAAGCGTACGGCTTCACCCCTACATACACAGAGTATCAACATATTAGCTAAGACGTTCCTTAAGCATCAAAGGGAAGCATCATTCACAGGCATTAAATCACCAGAACCTGGCAGACATTACACATTCCAATCAAGCTTCATGCCAAGGGCTGATTTGTTTTACTTCTAATTGGTAAAAGTGTCTTCTGTTATGGGCAGCATTTACAAATAATCGGCAGTACATCATGAAACAAAAGCAGCAACAGGATAAAAGCCAAGCAAGTTTAAAACAAGCAGCAAGATAGTAAAGCAACGTCTACGACGGTGATCACACTGGTCAGCTGAAGCAGACACGTTAGCACACTTCTCCACCGTTCAGTATTACGAGTGTCGACAACATGTTTTGACATGGTGGTGAGGGTATTTGTTGTAACTTAATCCAAGCTGAAATTGGTTTAGCATCTATATGGCGCACATTAATTCAATTTGTGGTGGCGTGACAGTGTGTGTTGCTTTGATGTGTTACAAGTGTGCTCATTTTCTGCCACTCCAAAGTGATGATCTGCCTCAACTTTGAAAAGCTTCCAATCTGATCCCCGCCATAAACTTACAGCAGAAGCATTTGTATAGGCAGCTGTGCAGCTACACAATACCAACATTAATTTAAAAAGCCAGACAATTACAGGTAAGACACATGAGTTGTGCAGCCATTAGTCTGTGTGTAAAATAGGTGTGGACATCAAAGGACTATTCCCATAATATACCATGGCTTAGGGTAATCAGCTACTTTAACATGGCTGGATCAGGTAGGAGGACATTAACACAAACTGCTACACACTGTAAAATTTTAACTTAAAATAATAAGTAATAAAAGCCATGCATAAACAGATTATCCAAACACCTGAGTGAGACAGTTCCCTGAAAAATTGTGTGTCTGTCACTGCTTTTACACGGCCTCTTCAAGGTGGGATTTCACGCCATTATGCTGCCTTGCTGTTCTTTATAAAAGATACGATTACAAAATGTGGAGACGGAGTGGTCTCGCCTTTAAGGTGGGATTGGAGGTGGGAGCGGCGCCTAAAACGACATCTGTATGAACGATACAGTCAGCAGGACGGGATCATGGGCGGCACATGTGTGACATTTTGACTAGTTGTTATGCATGCAACCCACCAAAAAGTTGCTGTCTGCAATTTGGGAAAACAATGAGGACTGGGAGTTCCTTAGCCTCCAAGCCGAAGATGAGATCAGCCGCCATATATCAAAGATGGCAAATTATTGTTATTGTGTAAATTGTTATGTAATTGTTTATAAAGTGCTGCCAATGCGAATATGTCATACTAGAGACCGACGCTGTTGTGTTACACGTCACGCTCATGCTGCCTCTTTTAATTCCGCAATGTTAGCATGCCGTCTAAAATCACACACCGGAGCAGAATGATGCTGCCATCATTTGGTTCTGTAATAAAAATGTAAAGGTGGCTTGAAGAAGAGAACTGGTTGCGGCCCTACAGCACAGTCTCTGTACAAAGAGCTTGTGAAATTACACTTTTGTCCTTAACACTTGGTGACAAATCATGCCCCTCTCTTATACTGTGGCTGTAACACCATGTCAGATCCTTCAAAAATCCTAACCATGATGGATTCAGCCATTAATAATTAATATAGTACGATGTAGGCTAGCAGAAAGCTAGCTTTGTCTCTTCAGCTCGATAAAGCGATGAATCAGTAACAACAACCTCAGAGAATACAAATTAACTAAAAAATGTAATTTTGTAAATTTTGTTGAGCAGCAATGGTACAAGAGGGATAATACACTTTGAGGGGTCCACAGGAGCTATTTCAGTTCATGTCAGCTGTTGAAAGCACTTAACATCTATTCATACAGTGCATTACAATATTGACCCATAACTGGATATAATCCATAACAAGCCGTTCTGTGTAAGGAGGGTGTTGATTCTGTTATTGTATTGGACTGGAAAAAAAATCAAGTCTGTATTTTTTCCACCAAATACAACAAAAGATGTATGTTTCTTAACAGATGGATTTATTGCAGGGCTTTCTATTAGATCGCATTATACTGTAAATGTACTGTGTTACTATTTCACTGTTGCGGTCACTATTTTGCTTATATTAAATCCACTCTGAAGTGATCCCACCACTGGGACCCCTTAAAATGGGGTACTGAGAAATCTTTTTATAATATGCAAGATGTAATACTACAGACCTGTTTAAACATTTTGTCAACATTTAGTCCAATATATAAAAACATACTGTCACTATTTTTCTGATTAACTCTTAAAGAGGTGGTTTGGGTCTGGTTTGTTTATATGTTGTTTGTATGGTTGTTTAGACTGTGACTGTTTTTGTTGTCACAATTCTCTTGAATGAGAAATACTGATCTGATTAAGTAAAGTGTCTTAACTTGAACTGGGTATGGTAAATGGACGCATACCCGTATGAGTGAGTCTGTGTCTCTCCAGGTGGTAACGCTGGAAAAACCGCATGTCACACATGGAACAAGCGTACGGCTTCACCCCTACACACACAGAGCATAAAATTATTAGCTATTCAGTCTATTGAATGAGGGAAAATGTGGAAAAGAAAAATCACAAAATTGATTATGTGAAAAACAGAAAGAACAGATGCAGTGTTGCCACAAAGAGCAGTTGTGTATTCAAGCTTCTGGGATATTTAAATAAAATTATATTTATCTACAAATATGTATATGTCAAGTTTACTATTACTTAGTTTACTGCTGATGCATTTCTTCTAGTGAATACTGGGGCAGTAGTCACTCACTTGGAAAAACAATTAGGTTGGAAGTTGACTTACCCACAGTGCATACTTCTTAAACAATGAAAAACAAAGAATTTTGTGTGAAAGGGTGCAACGCAAATATTGACATGTTTTTAACTAAAGTCCTCAATTTTCACTTAAATAAACAATCAAGAACATAGTCCTTTGATGCCCATGCAGTTATTTTCACTGACAAAGTAATAATTACATACAAATAAATAAAATATATAAATAAATCTTGCATGTTTTTTTCGGCCTGTGCTTTGAGGCTTTCACAAACATACACTGGGGTCCACAAGTTTGAGTCCACTTTCAAGTCCACTATCAAAAAGTCTTGTTTACAGAACTGTTTGTTGCATTGTTTTAAAATACATAACTTGTTCTTCTCAGTTGTTTCAAGAAAATCTTAGCACTGATGCACATCAATATTTTTAATTTAAGAAATGCACAAAGAAAAGTCACAAATATCTGAACATTCAAACAACAGCACAGTTATTACTAAATGTAATTATTTTGGTCTTTCAATGGAGAAGACCACACAATGACAAAATTAGTAGCTTTAACGTTGAGTTTCAAATCCAACACACTTTAAACTTGTCTGTGAACGTGGTTTGAATGTTATTTTGAAACCAATATTGTGGAGCCAAGTGGTTCTCTTGGGTAGAAGGAAAGTTTCCCAGCACCAGTCTGCCTCTAAACGGAATGGGACTAAACACTGCAAAGATTTTCTTAAGACAAATCATCCAAACCAAGATATGGCAGAATGGCACAAATAAAGCAGGCCGTATGCCACAACAGAAGTGCTTGTCGGATGGTGGAACAGTGTGGGTGGTCAGAGGTGGTCTGCTGTACTTGTAACCACAACCGGTTGTAATCAAGCGTTGCCCAATAGTGCACTGAAGTGTTGTACTGCACAGGGTGTTTACATAGCATGCAGCAACTGCTAGAAGGCAGAACACACATATTATCCTGGGTGTGGCTCCTTGTTAAAGTGACCACACCACGTGAAAGACCAGTGTATCAAGCTGGCGTCTCTGAAGGACCCAACAGCATTTGCATGAACAACACAAATTCAAATGAACAAAGAACCTCCCATTTGACTCGTTAGGACAATTTAACAACAAAACAAGTCGATCCAAACAATGTCAAAGTATCACAGGTGAAAACAGGAGGAAAGTTGTTTTTCTATACAAATCAAAGTTTAAAATTTGCAATGACAGTTTCCACAGACACCAGAGCCCGACCCCACTTAGCATTCAGGTGAAAAAGGAGGAACGTGCCTCCGACATCTCTGGAATCCTCTGAAATAGCTTTCAAACAATGGGTTCACAAATCCCGCATTTACACAACTGATGGCAGTCAAAATATAAGCTATGATTATAGTGAATAATGGCCATCCCAAAAGGACAAAAACAACAAACAAACAAAAAAAACAACATAATTTTTTATCATAAACAACATTTTTTAATAGTGGACTCAGGACTGTTGGACCGCACTGTATTACACTGCCTTCTGTAATTTTTTCCTGGTGTTGGGGGACCAATATTTGTAAGACAAATACTGTGCTTTATATCTTGAAGGAGAACAGATTTTGAGGGGCGGCTTTGTTGGAAGTTACTGTCCACAGACAAAATGAACCCTGAGCATCTGTCCATTGATTCAAGTGACAGACAACAGATGTAGTCTGATTTATGTAATATGGGTACGGTTAAAGGACGCATACCCGTGTGAATGAGGCTGTGTCTCTCCAGGTGGTAACGCTGAATAAACCTCATGTCACATACGGCACAAGCATACGGCTTCTCCCCTAAACCGAAGAGCACCAGTTTTAGTCAAAGTCCCCACAGATACCACCAATTAGCTGTGAGGCAAAAACTATTACCAAACAAGGTTGTTGTGTTTTTTTAAAGCAGGCCATTGCAAAACCTTACAGTTGCTGCACACTCCTAGATTCATTCCAACTCAAGCTTTCAGGGCCTCTTTCAACAAATGATTCATGATATCAGGCATTAAAAGCTGTTTTGGCTTAACTGTGAACTGGAGTTGTTCCGAGCGTGACCCATACCTGTATGAATGAGGATATGTCTCTTCAGGTGGTATCCGCTCCTAAATGCTCCATAACAGTGATCACAAATAAAGTTTTTCTGCACTTTGGATGAGGGACCATTCTCATCTCCACCTGTGCCCTAATGAGGACAGCAAGAACAAATGGTCAACATACAAACTGAGATACAGTGCACTGTAGCACAAACACAATGGTACAATTTGTCAAACATTCCCACCCACGACTGGTCAGAACCTGCTGAATATCTAAAACTGCTGTGAGATTTAAGTAAATCTGAGGCCTACAAAATCCTAATTTTTCATTAACGCTTATTTTTTTCTAAAACCCAAATTATCTCTTGCATGAAAGAGCAAGACACAGAAGTTGTTTTTTTCCCCCAACTACATATAATTAACATCTGAATTAACAAATACCCCACAATCCCTTCCAATGGCCTAATGCCCTCATGTTACTGCTCCCCCTGTTATGCACACAACTGCAGTTATTGTGCTCCGCTTCACTCTGCTCCCCTCCCCCTCTTTCCTCTCTCTCGAGATCCTCCACCCCCTCCACATCTTCCCTGAACTCCTCCCCCCACCCCCACACAAACAAAATGTGCACACATGAAAGCTCCAAGTGAGGCGCACTTGAATAAAGTTGATTGCTTTTTACAAAAATGTGTGCAAGAGGCTAACTACGCATCTCATTAAGTGAGGAAAAATAAAAATTCACTGCAGAGACCCTTCCCTATTTAGCCACCACAGCCACTGACCTTCCCTCCCCTTCCTTCTTGTTCTCTCACTTTGCAGGGCGTTACTGATTTCCTGTTCTTTTTTTTCTGCTGCATGTCCTCGTTGGCCCTCATGTCCTTCTCATCCAGCAGGCGGGGAGCTTGGAAATCACCTTCCTTCCGGATAAGCTACAGAGCCAGAAAAGGTCAATTATTTCCTGATATCAGATCTGTAACCTTTAAAACTAAAAACAGAATATCTGAACATGACAACATGAAATGATAGACTCTCTATTATGTACATTTTTGCCACCGCCAGCTGAAGAAGCCAGTGTTAAATAGTGTGGGATTGTACATTGTGATTCTAGTAAAACCACACAATTTTAAAACAATTTGAATAATTTCTGATGGAGGAACTGTCCTTTTTGGCGAGGAAAAAGGGCAATGGGATATGTGGAGCCTCTAATACGGCAACATTTACCCCTATGTAACCTGGTAGTGATGTTTGAAGTTAACACACTAATAAGTAGAACAAATCATCATGACTGCATTCTAGGGATAAGTCCTCCCACGCTCGAATTTTTAATTTCATGAGGGCAATAGGTTTACACCCTTCACAGTATTAAAAGCACTGCATTCAACAGCCCTATTCCCAATCTACATTTCCCAGGTGGGTGCTAACCAGGGGTGGACAGCTCATTCCAGACGGGAGGATCATATGGCTCTGGGGAGCACGGTCAGGTCCCTCTCTCTGCGGTGGTCCATGGCCAAGTGGAGCCATCATTTTTTTGGGCGGAGCAGCCATGGAGCTGGCCTGCATCAGGGCCATGCTGGAGAGGACAGCCTCGCAGCCAAGCAGCCCCGCCTGCGTAGAGAAAAAAGGAAGAGTAACAGTTTACCAATTCTATAAAACATCTGAAAACAGTCTGCAATTTGAAAGTATCTGCATCTAAGACAATATAGCCAGTCACATGGCATTTGCCAAGCTAGTCATCAACGACAACATCCTGAGTGACACAAGACTGCAAGGAAAGTTATTTGTAACCACTTTGGTGTTCTCAAAACAAACCCATTTCATATGGTCGCGGACTGAGCTGCTGGGCAGATGTGACATTGCTGTGGTGTATGTGAGCGCAGGGACAGGGGTGGGGACAAGGTCATCCAGAGATCCGTCAGTCAGGATGGTCGGGTTGGTGGGAAGCCACACCCACCTCACTCATCTAGCATTAAAACTGAGGAAGAGGAGGATGTGGATGAAACAGACAAGCATTAAATGACAACAGCATCACTCGCTGTCTTATTGTTACATAATCCATTAACTCCAGTTAGGATGGCCATTTTCCCCAATGGTATTTAAACATTACAAATATAACACACATAAATATATGTCATTTGTACAACCATATTAGTAGATTTAGCTTGGTTTTTGTTCAGAGTAATAAGTCATCATACTCGCCATTACAAAAAACTAACCATAAACGTTTACTGGCTGCGGCCAATACGTGATTAAACGTACTGCATATTTACCTCGTAACTACCCTAGTTGACCATGGTAAGCAAGCACCTGAGGGACTTCCAATTATTTGCTTCTGAATGATAAAATAATTTGACCATAACCAAGTTGTGGCTGGGACAACAGCTGAACATCCTATCTATTTTTCTACTGGGGGAAAACAAGAATTCATTATTATTATTAGTAGTAGTATTAATAAAAAACACAAAACCCAAAGGACTTTTTTCCCAATAAACACTAATAAAATTATCTTGTTATGTATGAAAAATCACCTGTCTAGCTGACACATTGAAATTTAGGGTAGTTCAACGTCAACCTGAACTGTGATTTTCACCTAATGTTCTTAAAATATGACTTCTACTGGGAACAACACTGTGCTACACTGAACACTTCCTCATCTAAGACAAACCTCAGACCTGTATGTAATTACTTTTGAACAATGAAAATATTTGCTGTATCCCTACTGTGGGTCTACTGTAAAGAATACACACTTAAAATGCTGAATACATGACCACTATAGCAGATGGAAGCACAATCAAAATTTGCTTCCAGTAAATCAATAAGTGACACCAAAAAGCACATTTCTAGTTTTAACTCTGGAACCAGTTCAGATTCAGAACCAATTATAGATGCCAAAGAATAATCATTAAAAGGCAATAATCTCCCCTGCCTCCCCACAACACTAAACTGCTTGCCTACAATCCGACCACAAAGCACAGCTGGATGTTCTGGGTCTAAATGAAACAGTGTAGCAGGTTAATTGCACTTGTTTGTATGACATGAGGGAAACAAATTGAAACATGAAGAGGGATCTGCAGAGAAATTTAGGGAAAGGGACGAATCTGGGAAAATAACATCGACAGCCAGGCAAACTACAGAATAACGTCATTTTCTTTAACTGACAAATGAGACGACTAATACTCTTACATCTAACATCTTCTAGCATGTCAAGATATTAAACCTATGCACTTAAAAGTTCTAAAACGTATATGTTAGGCTAACTATTTGTAATCGAAACCTTCTTAAAATACAGAACAAAATTCAAACGCACAAAAAAAGAACTGTTTGACCAGTGCCAATCACAACAAAAACTCAAATGGTCAAAGACTGATATTGTAATGCTTTTACTACTAGACATGTTAGTGTTTAAAAAGAGCTCCCAATCTCTGCCTCACTATAACACACAACCAATCACACCAGTGATTTTTAAAATTATGTGATTTAAACGTGTCTATCGATTTTTAGTGTTCTGTATTGAAGGTGTATGGGGTTATGGTTGTAACATTTAAGTTATAACTCCAAAAACCACCTTTGGAAGTATACATAACATGGCAAAAAATAGTGAACTAATTGTAAAAAAGTAAATAATGGGAGGGAGCAGTTGTAATTTAGAAACTGCTCTGAGACTGTTTCTGTTATTTTCATTAAAGTCAAAGAAAAGAATATATTTCAGCTGTAACTTTGTTCAGTACAACAATCTTTGAGAAAACGTTCAATCTCTTTAAGTTAATTCTGATTAGCTAAATGGGACACATTTTGGGAGTGTAAACCTAACGTTACTTGAAATATCTATGAGTGACAGTGGTTGTAATTCTGTAAATCTTAATGTAAAATATAACTTATGAGATATATTTATATATAAAGCAAAGCTGTGGGTCTGCACCCGTGCTAACTTGATACAGTATAACATACATTTTGCCATTAGGTCTTAGCAAGTATGTGAAGAGGAGGCCATTATTTTCTCAAAGAAACACTGCTGTATCTTGTGTTGGCTTTTCATGCTGTAACATTAGCTTGCGTTTTAGCTCCGTTTGTTCTTTTCTCCAACTGTGACACAAGTTAACTGTTAGGCGTGTGTACCATTATGTAGTTTAATGATAGCCAGACGGAGGCAAACACACAGTTTAACGCTACAGTGCTTTCGCTATGGACAGCTAGCCTAGCGCTAACGGTGGCTAACGCTAATTAAAAGGCTTACAAGGCCACTTTGTATAGCTGCATTTCATTGAGTATTGTTGTGTTGGTGGCCAGTAGAAGAAGTGTCTTAACATAATAATGCTTTTGAAATAAACAGCACTGACTGAGCTGGCCTTCGCACCACCACCCAAACCTAGCGTTAGTTTTGCTGATGTTGAACAAGCTGGCTAACATCAGCTAGCCAGCAGCTAGCTGCTCGCTGGCGCCCTCGCCCACTGAAATATCAGTAATCGAACATTTTCTCAGCCCACCTGATCACCGGGTTAATACGGTAGCTTTACGAGAGTATCTATCTTGCAGATTGGACCAATAAATCTCGTCACCGTGATAATACTGTAATACACAAGCTCAACTGGTTCGAGATAGAGAGATAAAGACATTCGTGATGGCCGTCGTTGCGAGTGCCTCCCCCTCCCGATGATTAAGCTAACGTTTGTTAGCGAGCTAGCCATGGCCATCATTGACGCTGTAAATATAGCTAAATCCCTTTGCTGCCATCTCCGAGCATGAATGCTTACACATGAAAAAGCAGACAGTTGAATGCACAGTCAAAATTCACCGAGCATCGAAGAAAAACGAAGAGATATTTATCTACCTTTTGAGCTTCACTCGCCCGACGTTTCCAAGACCGTCTAGTTTACAAACACAGGAAACGCCACAGGATGTAACCCACTCCCCCACACAGCAGCAAAGCCTCCTCAAGCGAAGAGAAAAGGGTCATCTTCTTCTACCAGCTCCCCGTTAGCAGAGAGCGTTCAAAGTGCGGACTAAATATGTCTGTTAGTCCATTTTTACACTGCTGTAAAGAAATGTACGCGTATGTGTGTTGTGGTGGTGTAGCTGGCCTGTGTCCGTTTGTAGCTGATTCAGACGTCGACTGAAAAGACGCAGATGAAAAGGAAGGAGTGGACACTAAAACGGCACAAAACAGGGACGTCCACACACATTGTGATAGTTTGAGACGCTCAGTCCTCTGCCCCTTCGCCCCGTTTGTCTGAAGTGACCATTTAATAATAATTACTATTAAAATATGACTGACATTATCGCGCAATCTTTTAATCTTAAAGGCTAATTATTATTATGAGATTGCTCCTCCCAGGCTCCCGTTTAACGGGCGGTGACGTCACCATCAATTGTTTCAGTATTTATGTGATTTAGTTTAGTTTATTCTACCTATGCAATTTTCTGTTCTTGTGTGTTTTGCTTTGGTTTTACACTCACCTAAAGCCAAAAATACACAGCATCTTCCTTAATTGGTTCATTAATCAAGTAGCCTATTAAGCGTTGGGTTTTTGTTTTTTTCCATTGTTGGCCCTGGACATATTTAAAATATTTTGGGAAATCTTTATTTGTGTGAATGGACTGCTGTTTGTTTAACCCTTTGAAACCTGAGCAAATTGGCTGGATTTCTGTCAAAAAAATGGGAGGAAGGCAATGAGCAGCAATAGAAGAAATGACCCCCAAAATTTGCATGAAAGTAGAGAAAAGAGAAAACTAAAAACAAAAACAAAAAAACAAATGACCTGGGAAAAAGTGGTTTAAATTATAATAATTCCGTACCATATTTTTTAAATATGTGGTAATAATAATTATACATATATTTTCCCCTAGCTTTTTTCATTTTTTACTTTTTTTTAAAATAATTTTCTAAATCTATACTTTTTTTTGTTATTTGTGGGGCATTTTCTACCAAGTTGCTCATTGCCTTTTTTGCCTATGTTTTTGAAAGAAATCACACCAATTTACTCAGGGTTCAAAGGTTTAAACAATGTCCTTGGTTGGGTCTCTATACTCCTATGGAAACAACTGGAGCTCTAACATTGTAATAGGTTCCTTATTGACTGTATATTTGTATGGGTTAGGTAACATTAAAATGTGGGCATGTCCACAAACACCTCCTGTCCTAGTTCCTGCAGAATATACATTCAATAGGGTCTTTGTAAGAGACACAATGATACTTTCGACTTCTTTATATAGTTTGTTCTATTTTAATGCCTAATTTATTATTGATTACATATCATAATTTATTATAATTTAAACATTTTGAATATATGTTCAACCATTTTCTGTTTGCAGAGTGGAGTGGACTACAACTACATTTCAGTGTGCCATCCTGTATTGTATGACAATACATCCTCGAATAAATCTTTCATGAGACTTTATTCATTTTAAATAATCAAAGCACTTGCTCAGGGACTGACAAAAACAAGAGTTCAGGTCTTTTCAAATACTGTTAACAACTTTGTGTTCTTTGCATTTCATCATTCTTAGGAGCAAGAGGAGAAAACAAAATTTTATTTTATTTTAATTTTTAGGTCATATAGCGTATACTGTAGCCTATTTTACTTCAACGGAAGGCAATCAAAAACAATATATCAGCTGATAAGTTTATTTGTAAGTATTAAATGCCACTAAAATCAAAATTGTTAGTCATCTGGATTCTGTCATTATCAGCTTGAAAATAATGACATCAGTGTTACATTAGGTTACTGGATTACAAAATTGTCTTTTTCTCTATGCTGAGGTATGCAACTTAAAGGTATAGCTTCATTAGCTGACATAGAAAACTGGACCAATGTGTTTTCCTTTGGTTGGCTGGTCAGTAACAGTAAAACCTTGAACATGAAAAACTAGTTCTTAAACCACACTTTTACTTTCACTCTTGGTCACAACAGAGTTCTCCACATTAAAGCCACAATCTTCCAATTCTCACCACACCACCCAGTTGGCTTTACAGTATTTAGAAGGCAAATGTAATGCAAACATCCAATGCACCATGCACGGCCTATTTCAGATCCCATATACAGTAAATAATGCAAGACCTCACAAACGCACTAGTGTTTGAAATTTTTCTGTTGGTGTGCAGGCACTTAGCTAAAATGAAACCTGTGGTGAAGCTGTATGACACTTGTTCCTACATTGTCACCTTTGCTTTAAGAGCATAAACATGTCTGAATCAGAGCTCGCTCTCTTTTAAATGTATTAATTGTATGTCTGCTCATTTCTTTCTTCTCATGTTTGTGTAAAGCACATTGAGCTCCATTTTGTTAACAAAAGGTGCTATATAATGTTTAATGTTATTAGTAGTATTGTTGCCTTTACTACTATTATTATTGGTATTATTATGTTATGAAATTTAGCATAGTCCCTGCAGATCCAGTTCTGCTCTGTTGAAGAACCCTGAGTTGTTCAGTATGCCTTCTCGCTCTCTCTTGTCTCCCTTCTCGTGTTTTCTCTTCGCATGAGAAATGAAAGAGTAGGTTTGCTTGTTCTCAGGAATTTGGGTGGGTGGTATGCAGGAACACCACGCGCCTTCGCGTGCGCTCACACACACACACACACACACACCCACACACCAGGTAGGGGTAATGCAATACCTAAGGTCATTGGTGCATAAACATCACGTGACCCAGCTCTTCCACTCCCATGACACCTTTCTGTACACTCCACCTCTGTCTGTCCACACCGGGCGGTGACGCAGAGGCGGCAGCGAGTGTCAGGTGTCTCAAGGTTTCACAAAAAGAGTGACTCAACGGAAGTTCGGACAGGTAAGACCAAACTCACAGCAAGGACGTGGAAATAGATGTAAATAACTCGAGCTAGGCCTGTTTTAGAAATACCAAATGTTTGTATTTTGACAAGTCGAGCGAGTCTGTTTGTGTTTAGATTGAGGCGGTGATTTTTATATTAACGCACGTGCGCTTATAGTAGTCTGTCCTGCTCTCAAAGGACTCTCTGTCTGTCGAGATGTCGATGCTAATCTTGTCCAGCTGCTGAGTTTGTACTGCCGTCCTAGGTTGTCACTTTATTTTCATTTGTCTAAATACAATTTACATGTAACAAACTAATATGACAGAATATATTTAGTGTATCGACAGTTTGGCTTTTTGTGCCACCAACAGTCTCCAAGCCCAGTGTCACACACCTGAAATTAAAGTTCTTCAAATACCATGTTAGCCTCTGAACAATGCCAATCTTCAACATCAGTGATGTGTTATTATTGTATCGCCTCAGTGCTTATTGTGTTTTTTTTTTAATAAGAATTGCGTCTTAGGTCAATCATGCGCCAAGCAATGCGGACTCCTCCTTGCTCATGAGTCATTGGCCCACTGTATCTGACAGTGTTGTGGTTACTTGTTGTTAAGAAGAACTTTCCTCAAGCAAGGGTTAAAGGTCAGTGTCCACCTTTCACTGATAACAGGTGATGGAGATAAAGGTAAACGCTGGTGTTTAGATGATCAGATTTCAACAGCTCATATATCAGATAGCGTGTAATGGTTCTAAGGCTTTGCTTGCAGTGTCTCTCACCCCTGGCTGAAGCAGGGCCACCTTTGTTTACTTTTGTTACCTTTGTTACCTCTAATTAATAACGATTTAGTTACTGACCTGGCTCCTAAAGGTTTAATTCATCATGCAAGGAGGTGCAGAGGTAAAGCAAAGAATCCTTGGGGCAATGTGGAGCTGGCACAGCAATTAAAAAGAAATTAAATTCACCTGTTGTCGTACAAGAATGTTAAAATGATCATTAATAATACTGCAAACTTAACCTCTAAATCCTATGTCTGACCTGGTAGAAGTTCCAATAACAAAAGTCGAAACAAAAACTATTACCTGTTGGACTTATAAAGGTTTTTGCACGTGGTATGTGGGGACTTCTGTTTAACTTACAAATAATTTTTTGTGCACTTTTTATTTGGATTTGAACAGTGACCTACATTTCATAATCAGTAGGGATGGTTTGCACAGATAAAATGTTAACATTAGCTTCTTATTCAGTGCTGTAGTGACAATTTCGTGTCTTTAATCTCAGGCTTCTAAACCAGATAATTCAACAGAAAGTCAGAATGTAAATCATTAGATTGTTTTCACATACAGGAAAAACACACTATAACCCCACCCTATTATTTATTTAAATCACAAACATTTCCTGCTGAGTACCGGCATCGATTTACAGATGACAGCTCTGTTTAGCTTGGCTGTTCTCTTTGTGCACTTGTGTACAGCGAGAAGAACTTGAGTTTGGCTCTCAACCCATGTCATTTTCGAATGGACTTCTCTCATATGTTTTCTTCTGTTGCTCTGGCTTCTTTCAACAGTTTAAGGATATGCAAAAGAGGCAGATTTGTGACTCTAAAGGCAGTGCACCTGTGTTATCCTTGTGACAGACTGGTGGTAGACCTGCCTGTCATCCAATGCGTATTGGCTTGGTATCCTGCAAAATGACTCACAGGGCAGAAAGGAGAAGTTAACAAATGATTTCAGCATAACATTTGTGTGCTTAAACCCAGATACCGATTCAGCAGAGACTATACACAGCACAGTATACAACTGATCTATAGGCAAGGTAAACTAACTCGCCCATCAGGCTTCAAAACCTGTAGCAGCAGAAAACAGCCCCAAGCTTTTCAGATGTAGGAAACCTAAGAGGAGTCCTTCAGCAGTGTTGTGTTGTGTATGTTGTGTCCAACCGAACTTTGCCTCTGCTCATCTAGACACACTAGCCTGACAGTAAATGAAAGTAATTGCAATTAATTATATATAATTACACATCATTATATAAAATTACGTATTGTATTTATTTCAGTGGGTAACACTGTAGGTAATGCAGTCAGGAGTGTCAGGGCTGTGTTGCAATTCAGTCAGTCCAAAGTCCTCACACTGCTTGTCACCCATATCATATGAAGTGGTGATGTAATAGGTGCACCTGAGTGAAAAGGCCCACGTAGTAAGAGAAATTATTATTGAGTGTATTAGCTGTGCACAGTGGTGATTTAACCACATGGTTATGATATACTGTCTCAGCACTAACAGGGGGATTCATGGTCTGACATTAAGATGTCTCTCCACACACAGAAACTGCAACAGACACTCATCATCCATCCGCAGCACGTATTTAAGTGTTGGTTTGTCCGAGCGAAGTTAGAGAAAAACTGTGTGTGCTATGCAGTGTGGTTGTGGGACACTGCTTTTGTCTGGTCTTTTGTGAGCGTTGCCCATGGCGAGTTGTCCTCTCGTAATGATAATGTGCTCACGCTCTTGTGCCTCCATCTTGCAGTCATGCAGCACGAGCCGGAGTGCAAGTTTGAACCTGTCGGTGTGTTTGTTTGCATGCATAACTGTATGATCGCATATATAGGTTACCACTCTTTGGTATGTGTGTCAGGAAGGGGAGGTGTGAAGAGGTAAACTGATGGAGAGCATGGTGCAAACATGCAGATCAGTGATCTCAGACAGCAGATAGTTCCCGTACAAGCATAAACCTGGACTCTGGCACCGACCCTCTGAAGAGTCTGTACACGTTGAAATAGTTTTGTCATGCCATGTTGTTAGTATGGTGGTCTCACTCACCTGGTAAGAGCTGAGCTGATGGTTAAAGGTATGACTGAAGTTCAGTTTGCTCCGGTAAAGGTTTGGGATATAAATTAGAGGGGAAGAGTCACTGTATGTGTAGTAATAATGAACATTGCTAATTGGTGGTTGTGTTTGTCTTTCAGATATTCAGCTAGCTGCCAGAGATGGAAAGTGGTCCATTTAATCGGCGGGCCTGGGCAGCACAGTCCTTGCGTGTCACTGCAAAGGAGCTGTCACTCAGTGGCCGAGGGAGAAACAATGCCCTCGCTGAACGCTTTTCCAAGTGAGTAACACCTGGTTTTCACTCAGTTTGTTGTTGATTTACACCTGTAAACTATCTGTAATGCAAGAAATGAATGCTAGATACATTTCTAGATAGAGCGATCATGTTTGGCCCACATGACTACCTCTTGATCTGAGAGGTCCCATACTGTAAAAAGTCAGATTTCCATGTCTTTTTTAATATGAAGCAGGCAATGTATATAAATACTGTGAAAGTATTAAAACACTGAAGCCACAGAGAAATGCACACAGTCTGTATTCAGAAATTGTGACTTTAAACAAGCTGTCAGGACTACTGTGAAGTTGTGATGTCACAAGTACACTACATAGACCGTTTCAAACTTGAAACATAAACATTATGAATGGGGCCCTTTGTATTTCTTGTTGGAATGTTTTGCATTGTATGTGAGTGACATCAGCTGTCAGGACGTAAACATGAACCCAAGCTGTTGCCTAGTAATGCAATTCCAGTGAAACAGTCTATAAAGATAGAAAGTGCCGCTACAGTGTGTTATAGTCATTCCACTGGCTGCACAGATGTGCAGAGACGCCGAAAGCGCAGTTGTGGAAGGAAAAAAGAAAAACATTCACCAATCAATGCAGACTTGGCTTTTTTGAAGGAAGCTTAAAGAGACAGTCGCTAAAACAGAGTGTTTCAGACAGAGAGTAAATACAGGTGTTCTCAGGCAGACAGTATGAGAAAAGTAAAGTGTTTTTGACCATTAAATCATGTAAATGTGTTCTAGTAGAAACCGAAAACACAAGTATGAACCTGTAAATGAGCATATTATGTGACCTTTAAGGACACTGCCAGTCTCCATCAGTGTTTAGATATTATGTTGAAAAGACTTTGGACAAAATGTGTGAGTTCTACTTAGGGCTGAGTTAGTTCAGACTGTTGCTGAGTCTGCGTGTGCATTTCATTTCTGCAGCCAGAAAACAAATGATTGCCCCTTTTTTTACAAAGCTGATGATGTATTAAAAGTGACTTCTCAATATTTTTATGATTTATTGTTGTGAATAATAATGTGCTTGTTTAAAATACATAAAGAATACTTGTTCTCAATTTGTCATTTAATCTAAAAAAATACTACCCCCTAATAGTGTAAGAATTATAACAAAAATGAAAGTGAAACTATATCTAAAATAAACTTTTAACAAAGTAAAATCTGAAAATTATAAAAAAAAAAATCTTTGTTTCACTGTACAGTTGTTAAATGACTTGCAAGGCTCTTGACTGAGGAAATGCCACGATCCTTAGAAAGTCTGTGTTTTTGTTTTGCGTCACCAGAGGTCAG
This sequence comes from Epinephelus lanceolatus, assembly GCF_041903045.1. Classification (NCBI taxonomy): domain Eukaryota; kingdom Metazoa; phylum Chordata; class Actinopteri; order Perciformes; family Serranidae; genus Epinephelus; species Epinephelus lanceolatus. Next base: position 14,735,942 of record NC_135734.1, read on the forward strand.
TGTTGTTTCTGTGTCTCTCAGGTACCAGAGAGCGGCTGAGGAGTCAAGTGCAGAGAAAAAAAAAGGAGTAAGTATCTCTCTGGGGGATGCTTGAGACATTTAATTCAGTTTAAAGACATTTCATGGGATGTATGAATAGTAGTGTGTACAGCTGCTCCTGAATTTGATACAAAACAAATGTAAGTTGATGTTTCACATATGAAATCTGAATCTGTGATGCATTTTGTTTGCAGCATTTTAATGGGCCTCTCCTGGCAACCCACATGGTTAAATGAACTGTGTGTGTGAAATGTGTGTATGCTGCATGTTTGGCTTCATTTGCTCAGTAGCTGCTGGTGGTGCTAAACTAATTATTGAGCACACACACACACTCACCATGCCAACACACTGTCTGGGCCAAATGTCTTGTCTTGCCCGACCTCTCATTGGCCACTTGTTGCAATGGGCCGGCTATCAAACCCATAATCCCACTTCAGTGTAATCCCCTTACAATGCTCTTTGTGGATCCAACTGTAGGTTAGCTGCTTTGTCAGTGTGAAAGACTCATAAACAAAACAGGACTGAGATTAGATGAGTAACTGATCAGCCAACACCATGAAGAAATATAAGGTAATGTTTCTGTGGATGTGCTGTATGAAATGTGGCCGTTGTTTACCAGCGTGTGTGAGCCAGCTGCTTTAAAGGCTTGTTTGCTTCTATAGTCTTTGTTTAATGATCTGGCTAGTGATGTAAAAGACAAGAAGGTTTTTTTTATTCAGCAGAAACGTGATTTGAATGTATTGTTTGTGAAAGAAACTTTCCTGCGTTATTTACCTTCATGCTGTGTTTAAAGAACAAAACTTGAAAGATGGTCTGAAGGCAAAGTTCTGTCCATGTTCTGTTGACAGGTCATCACTGATGAACATTTCAGTGTGAGTCATCATAGTTTGTTATCATTTCAGGAACCAGTAGTATATGAGGATATGAGCTGATGCCACTATAAAAGGAATTTGGAAGTGTAGTTCAAATATTTTAGGGTAACACAAGTTTGAATGAACAGCGCAAAAGACCATCTGTCTGTCTGTGTATGAGGGTGTGTGTGTGTGTGTGTGTGTGTGTGTGTGTGTGTGTGAGGGGGAGTTGGGGGAAGGGGGTCTTTTTAAACACATCAATGAATGATTAGTTCATTAGATAGATTACATAGATACAACATTAAAAAAAAGTAAAACAAAATTGCTTCTCAAAAAGATTTGTTGCTTTTCTCTTGATTATAATGGGGGCTTTGAAACTCTTCAGACTCTGGTATCCTGTGAGCTGCATCTGTGATTATATAATTCGTTCATTTATTATCCATAACTGCTTATCCTGGTACAGGGTCGTGAAGTGGGCGGTTGCTGGAGCCTATCCCAGCTGACATTGGGCAAGAGGCAGGCTACACCCTGTACAGGTTGCCAGACTATCACAGCGCTGGCACATTTAGACACACAACCATTCATGCTCACAATTTAAAGTCACTCATTAACCTGACCTGCATGTCTTTAGACTGAAAACCCATGCTGACACAGGGAGAACATGCTGACTCCACACTCACACTCATCATCAGATTTAGGGATAAATAAAAAAATAATTGTGAAAAGAATCAGAGAAATTAGTTTCATCTACACCATTCACTCCTATTTTTATTTCATATACTTAACTGGTTAATTGGTGTTTGGAAAAATGGACATGTAATGACAGTGAGTAGTAGACTCACTGAATGTGGGAAAATTAAGACATACTGTTGAAATTAAACACATTTTTCTTAAGACATCTCAGGCTCTTCATCAGCTGTTTTGTAAATGGATGAATGTTTTCAGAATGTACTTGTACCTCTTTACACTAAACGAAAAAGAAACCTATGGAGGTGTTGTTATTAAGAGGTTAACTTATTAAGCAATTGTTTTACTGGTTTGGCCCACTTGAGATCAAATTGAACTGTGTGTGGCCCTTGACCTAAAATGAGTTTGACACCCCAGCACCAGTGATCAAAAAACATAAGATGGGTTTGGCACAGCGACCCATCTTTGCAGAATCTGGTTAGTTCAGTAAGAAATATGTTGGAAAAATCAAGGCATATTTATCCACGAGTAATTTGCAGAGGAGCATTCAGATGTTAACAGCATGTATTGTCTCCTTTATGCTTATATGCCCGCTTTAAGACTTCCAGCAATCAAGTCAGTTTCATCTCCAGCATGTACGGGATGCAGTTGTATGAATTTTAAATTATGTTAAACAAAGAGACTCCCAATTTTAGTCAGTTGTAGTTAAGGTAGCATTGTTAGGAAATACTTTTAAAACTGAGAAATATATGCCCCCCCCCCCCCCCCCCCCCCCCAAAAAAAAAAAGATAAATTGCCAGTGTTTTGCTTATAATTGTGGTGTGTCTTTTCATTTGCTGCCCTGACCTGGACTCAAGTTTAAAAACTAACTTCAGTCATTGGAGCTCATTTTTTGTGGAACAACTTCCCATAGAATCTGACCTCCAAGTAGTGTTTTGAAATTCTGTGCTATGTAGACACATTTTTTAGTGCTGTTATCATCCAAAATCATTTGTGGGTGGAAAAATGTCAATGCTGACATGCTGTCACAGCAAATCAAGAGTTAACTTTTCCCTGAATGTACCATTTCCTGCTCTGGTTTCCTGGGTATTCTGACTCTCTCTCTCCCTCTAGCTCTCTCTCATTCACTTTCCGGGTGTTAAAGGGGCTGGACTGACTCTCACGAGCAGATTTTGTCTAGCTGCTAACATCTGGGAGAGCTCTGTCTCTCAACACACTGACCTGTAGAGAAGGACCAACCAAAGGACTCACTTTTCCCTGCTGTTAAATTGTGGTTACAGCACATTTGGGTACTCCAACGAAGTTGAAGAGGTTTCTCCTTTTGTCTTTTTGCTTAAAAAACGGGAACAATCTTGTCACTGTCCAGTTCTCTCCGCTCACCCTGGACTTGCCTCACAAAGAGAGTAATTGTGTGTCAGTTTTTTCAGCACTTTGGGGGTTTTGTCCCATTTGTTCAGTTCTTTATTCTTATGGTCTGATTTCTTTCTTCTTTCCTTTATTACTATTTGTCTGTCTGTGTTTCTGCATGGTCATTTAACTTCCTTGTTGATGTACCAGATTTAGTTTGATGTTCTAATTCACAAAAGTTGTTCAGTCTTTTGACTAATTTTGTGTTTTTGTTTGTCATCTCTAATCATCATCTTTAAATTAGGTTGAACATAATTTTGTAGGGGAAAATGTGATTTTCATAATATAATATTGTTTAAATGTTTCCCACTGAGCTGACCTCAGCTGGAGGCTTGCCTACAAAAGCTCACAATGTTTTTGAAGATTTATTAGTTGATTAGTTTACTTATATGAGAGTGATTTATTCACGTGTCCACATCCTCTTTCTTCAACGGATCATTCCTCTTATATAATTAAGGAAGTTCCTGGAGGTCACGCAGCAGTAGTGTTCCTCCCGTTGTTCTGTTTGCTGCTCAACATGTTTTATTGTCATGAATGGCTGAGTGGTGAACAGAGCACTCCTCAGTGGTTTTTTGGGAAAGGTAAAGTTGTCGTGTGAAAAGGAATGCAGCCTGCTTGCACTGCCCTGTTATCTTCATTGTTGCCTTCAGCAGCCGCAGCAAAACATCTCCTTCCTGGACCAACTTTGAACAGCTGTTCACCTAATCTGTCAGTGAAGCCAAGCTCAGAGTCTGGCATTTCCTTTATTCCATCACACTGGATTGGGCTTTAAGCTGTATGTGTAGCACTGTATGTTTGTTGCCAGATAGAAATACTTTTAGCCTACAGATAGAACAAGAAGAAGACCAGAATCTGCTGTTGCTTTTGACTGGCAGTGTTTGAGAAGTCATTTTTACTTTGAACTTGTAATCTCTCTTGTCTTCCTCACAGTCTTCTGAGAGTGTGTCAGTGTCCTTGCGGTCTGGCAACCTGAGTGCTCTGAAGAAGCGCTGGGAGCAGCAACAGGACAAGTCCTCTTCCGTCCCACCACCTAGCCAGTCCAGCTCTCGCCACAGGCCTCCTGCTCTGTCCAGGTCTACTTCCATCACTGAGCAGAGTCCTCCATTAAAGAGCCCTGGCCCAGCCAGTCGCGTCCAGCAGCCCGCAGCAGCTCCAGAAGCACACAAAGGTGAAGAGCAGAGAGGGATGGACAGGGATGAGCTGACGCACTGTGAAAGACCTGAAAAGCTCGAGCAGCAAGTCCCCACCAGCCCCTGTGCCTCGTATGAAAAAGCCAGAGTGCCACTGAACAACCTGAAGATGAAGTTTGAGAAGGGAGAGGACACCATGGGCAAGGTAGTTACACACAGATCATTTTCTGCTTTGGCAGCTCGTTCTTCTGATACATTTGAGACAATCACTACATTTAAATGCACAAAATATTCCCTTTTTTTATTTTGGTCCACATGGACATATCCAAAAACCTCAAATATCCAAGTCTTTCATAATGTTTAAAAGTAGATGTGTCGCTCCTGAACAGAAATGTGGGCTTTCTTTTGGGCATGCATCTCTACCCCACAGTCTTGGAATCTCTTGGCTATTTGGTTTGTACAGAACTGACAGTGAACTGGCGAGAGGCTATGTGTCACAAACTGCGGTAAAACCCCCAAATGAGATGCATATTTTGAATATATTGTATACATGTCCAAAGGATGCTCCTAAAACCAGAATAACAATGGCATATCCCATATGCCTTAATCAGGAAATGCTTCATTCAGAAAAAGGCCTTATTCATAATATACAAATTAAATATGCTGCCTACATGACCTGTATCAAATTCAGATTTGGAATAACAGTGGAATATTATTGTGCATGTAAATGTAGTCACTGTGTCATAAACACTTTAACAAGCACTAGGACTTCCCCTAAATACATAGTAAGTATACTGTTTAGGTCCCTACAAAACTGGCACAGACGTTGTCAGTTTGTGCATATGTTCAGCATTAACTGAGACCATATTAATTTGCACAGATAGTTTGTGAATGAGGTTCTCGGCCTACTCTTTTCGCCAGCTTCGACAGCTGTGCATCTATTGGCCTTGTTTCTCAGGCAGTAACTGTAACCACAGTGTGGGTGGTTGAGATTTACTGTACTGATGTTGGTCAGCCCTGTAAAACATATTTTCTGAACTCCTCTGAAAAAAGGTTGGAATGCCTTTTGCATGTGGTTACTTTTATGTTGCATAACCTGAAGCTGATTTAATTAGCACCTTTGAAGGAACTCTCAACCACTTAGATCCTAATTTACAGGGTTTGTTATGCCCTAATTATCCTGCCTTACAGCACATCAGAAGTAACTGATACTAAACGGAACAGAACACAATAATTAGTTTATTTCTATTGTGAATCTGGGACTATGTAATTAGTTTACTCGTGTAAAAGAGACTGACCATAATGATATTTTTTCCCATTTAGCAATAACAGTTTAAGTCAAGCTGTCTTTGACTGGTTGATTCTCAGTGCTAAGCATAGCTTTGGATTTAAATTGTCATGTCCTTTATATTCAGTTTCTTTTCAGATGTATTCTTCCTGAAGTCCTCTGTTCCCTGTATTCTTTAAAGTAGTCTTGTTTTACCTTGATTCAGGTCCCGACTCTCCCCCACCAGTTTCTGTCTCTCCCTTTCACTCTGTCACAGTGTCTTTTTCGCTCTGGGCCCAAAACAACAAGCACTCCACTCCTCACCTTCCATAACAGAGGAATGCAGGAACATTCCTGACCCAGGGCTGCTTCTTTCTTCAGAGGATCACCTCTGTGGAGCTTTATTTCAATTTTCATTAGCCACAGTGTGTATCCTGGGCATTAGTTGTAGGTTTTGTTGTATATGTCATATTGTGCAGTCTGGTCTGCATGCAGCCGTCACCACACCACTGCATGAGTTAATATTTATAATCGAATGTAAAGGACCACAACCCTTGTGTGTCTTGAGATTTTACTTAACTTGCACTCTGTCACTTTTGCTGGTGTCTCCAGCCATGGAAGTTGTTGTCTTTAAAAAATGCTTAACAGTATGACTAACGCCGATGTGTCACCACGAGGAAAGAAGAAGTGTAAAAGTCACTGGTGAACATTTACAGGATAAACAAGGAGTGTTGTAACACTGGCTGAAAAGGTTGAATTTATTCAGTAAGTAGGAACCCATGCCCCTGTCCAGCTGAAGCTTTAAGTGCTTTATAATGCAGTTGGTGTGTGGATTTAAGTAGCTGAGGAAGATATGTGGCACAACAGGACTCCACAGTCCCAGTGAGGCAGCCTGAAGGAATGGGCTATTTTAATTGGCCAAAACTCTTTTCCACTCATGTGTGCAGGATAACTGCTGAGAGAAACTCTCTGGTTTACTCATTATTGTTGGTGACACGTGAGCGTGCACGCACGCACGCATGTACGCATGCACACACGCATGCACACAAAGCTCATTCTTTTAGTGAAGTGCAATAGAATAGTTTTGGTTATTTGGACGGCAGTTCAGAGGCATGTTGGTGGCTGTCCTCGCAGATACCTGTCATTTTTCTGTGAAAAACAGAGGTCAGACTGGTCAGTGGTAATAACTGGTTACTCTCATACTAGACCTGGTTTGTCTTCAGTGAGGTGTAGCTGAGATGGAGCCTGCAGTTTGGTATTTGGGACATATGTTCCCAAACACTTTGTTATGACACTATGTCATAATAATTTGGAAATCTGTGGGTTTGGCTATATTTTTATACTTTTATGAGAACACAACCAACTCATATCTTGTATCTGTTTTACACCGAGGACTCAGGTTCTTCCCATGTTTCTCAACACAGTATGAACCTGTGTGGGATGCTTTTATACCAGTCCTGATGACTTGGGAAACGTGTCCATGTGCGAAACAGGACAGGCCTCACATACAGGCTGTGAAACCTGTACTTAACCATGAATACCTGAATATTTTTGTCTCAGAAAAAAGGTAATCAGACACAAACTGAACCACCTTTACAATATGCTGTTTCTACAAAAATCTATTCTGTACATTGCTGAAAAATTACAGATGATAGAAGTAAACAATACTGACAAATAAAGTGATATTTTCTATGTAGGTCCACTTCATTGCATCAAAATTCTCGTTGCAGCAGTATGGTGGTCTAAAAAAACTCTTATCAGATATAGGAACATAAATTCAAAGAGTTAGCCTTTTAAGAAAGTAAAAAAGTTTAAGTAAAGTTTGTTTGGCTGAAAGAAAGAAAGAGTAAGGCTCTGTAGATCTGACAATGTTGCACATGTAATGACAAATATAATGATTGATACATGCCATTAACTAATCAATTTATAGCTCCAGTTTTGTAAACAGGACCTCTAATTCCACCAATCATTTTACTCTTACAGGGCGGCAGGACAACCCGTCGCAGCACTTCATCAGAGGACATGGACCAACATGGCGGTAAAGACAAACACGCGCAAACACACTCAGCCCTTTGAATAATTAACTGGGGTTCTGTACTTATCAGTGGGTGTGATGCAGTACACAGAATTAAATTAACTGTCATCTCCTAACCCCTAACCTACAATCACAAAACTACTGATTTACAAGCAGTTTTGTTTTCCGGGAACACAGTAATATGTGTCACAACTGGATCGTGAATAGTAATTCTTAATCTGAAGAACAATCATTTGCTGTTAAAGTGAAATGCAGCCACAGTCAAAGTATTAAGTGTGATCATCTGCTCTGCTGTAGGTCTGTCTGTGCCCAACAGAGTGTTGGAGTCCACATCCATGAAGGAGAAGATGGCCAAGTACCAGGCTGCTGTTTCCAAACAAGGCACCACTCGCTCTGTGAGTTCATGCAATAGAAGCTGAATTCAGAACAGATATAATCTCTCTAAAATATACTTAACCTTTGTGATATATATTTAGAAGTGTGTCTTTTCTAAATGAATGAAAATTAAGAAATTTCCCAATAATTCATAAGGATAATTGCTGTGAAAAAAAAAAAATCATGTATAGGTTGATAATAGTATTCCCAGATTAATGGAGTTTGCCCTGACATTAAAAAAGATAATACATTTGACATTTTTAAGACAACATGATCTGAAATAAGTCATTTCTCATGCACCAGGTTTAAAGGTGGTAGTGAGTGAGGCAACATTGTTTACTGGTAATGTACATGTCTTTTTCCACAGATCTAGCTACTTACATTACTGCATGTAAATTGTTTGTTGTCTTCCTTTGTCCTTCCTACACCAGAAAATGGAAGAACACACAGCGGTTCATTATGTAACTGCGAGTTGACGAATGTTTGTTTCCCTCTTTTCTTTTACTTTGTTTCCTCCAGGGTTTGACTCCAGAGGTGTCTGCTCCAAAAACATCTGCACCAGTAAATCAGAAATACACTCCTGCACCTGAGTGCAATGGTGAGTCTTCATGGATACGTTCATGTTCTTGATAAAGAATTGCCTGTAATATAAAATGTGAAACAGAACATTAACCACAATATTAATATATTCAGATTACTCTGGCACCCAGAATGAGATACAGTTTGGTTGGATTGACCTTTTCAGCGCAGTGACTGATGTTTTGTGTGTTTGATCTGTTTCAGGGGAGAGCAGCGAGCAGTCCAAAGCATCCAGGGTGAGTCAGTCATCACAACAAGCAGGAGACATGCATGACTCATAGAAAGAAAAGTCTAATTTCAGCTTTTGTTAATTGTTATTTATGGATGTATGTGACTGCTGTGTGTTTAGAAGTTCAGCCCACCGGTGAGGGAGACATGCATCGCTTGTCTACAGACGGTGTACCCGCTGGAGAGGCTGGTGGCCCTTCAGCACGTCTACCACAAAAGTTGCTTCCGCTGTGTTCACTGCAGCACCAAGCTCAGGTTAGTCTTACACTGTCGCACATTTCCTGGAGTTTCATCATGTCTTTTGATCTGATTTCTATTTTGAAATGCCTCCTCAGTGGCTGACTGAAGAACTACAAAGAGGGACATTTGCTAAATAATATCTTTTGCTACTCTTTATTTCTAGTCTTTTGAACTATGCCTCTCTGCATGGTAATGTCTACTGCAAGCCCCATTTCAACCAGCTGTTCAAAGCTAAAGGCAACTACGATGAGGGCTTCGGCCATCGGCCTCACAAGGAGCGCTGGGAGCCTCGAGGTGATGGAGAAGAAGGTGAGGAAGTGGTGACGCCGAAGGAAAAAGAGGTACCAGCATTGGTGACACGTCCAGCTGAGAGTATCTCAGACAATGAGGCGACTCCAGCTGTGGAAGAATCCTCACCGGTTAAGGTTACAGACCTGACTGCCTTACTGGAGACACGTGCTCAGACACATGCCAGGTCTGAGGAGAAGCTTGAGTCTACAGAGAAGCCAGCTGAGAAACGTAGGCTGAGGATCGCCTGGCCTCCCCCGGCTGGTGAGCGCCACTCTGTGACAGAAGCACTCAGTCCGGTCACGGAGGGAGTTTCTTCGGGCCGACCCTGGAGAGCCAAGTGGCCCCCAGAGGACGAGGTGCCATCATCCTTCCAGAGCACAGAGCGGGCTGAACTGAAGAGCCTGAGGAGGAGCTCTTCTCTAAAGGAGCGCAGTCGGCCTTTCACAGTCGCAGCTAGACCCAACCCCGCAACCAGCCTGGGACCCAGGGAACCTCGTCGCCCCCTCAAATCCTTGCTGGAATGGAGAGCGTCATTTGAGGAAAAATACCCATCTGAAGAGCCACCCAAGGAAAATAAGCCAGAGCCTCAGCAAGTAAAACAAGAGGAAAAGAAAGAGAAGACGATGCCTCAAACACCCAGTGAAGATGCAGCAAATGCAGCTGAGGCCATCTCAGAGGAGGACGTGGAGACTGAGCAACAGGAAGAAAGAGTCAAACAAGAACAGAGAGGAGAGGCAGCAGCAGACAAGACGGCGGTAGATGGAGGCTCTCATAGAAGCATCTCTCCGGATATCTCACCATCACCCTCTCCACCTTTACAGCCAAAACAGAACCGCGCCTCCCAGGATGTGGGCTTCTGGGAAGAGGACAAAGAAGGAAGTGATGCTGAGGAGCTGAGCGCAGAGGATATAATCAAGAGGAACCGCTACTATGACGAAGAGGACTCTGACTCATAGAAACATCTCCGTCCACCATGTAACACTTGGTGTACAGTTTTGTTTGGTCAGTTCATAGGTAGATTATAAATGTAGTTTTGCCATATTTTATAGTGTTATAGGAGAGATGCAACAATGTGGAATAGGTATGTGTATGTGCATTCATGTTGCAATAACTGCCTTTAATTGTCAAAATACAAATATTTGATTTTTTTTTTTTTTTTACATTTTAATTATATACTGTAAAAAAAATTAATGCAACTTTTATATGTCTCCTGATTATACTGGAAGGTGGGCCTCTATTAAATTGAATCATCTCTTGATAATTATATGCACCATCAGTGGCGTTTTATTTGCAGGTGGTGTGTCCGAAAACCATTATACTATATGTGGCACTTTAAGTGCTTTTTAATGACAGGCAGTGCCCTTGTGCTTCAAGCAAAGCAGTCATTATGTGTATTTTTGAATGCAGGAAACAGCGACGTATCTTCCACTTAGAAAGCACACACAAGTACTGCATTTTTAAGATGTTTTTGCAGAGTAAATGTCTCGGCCTTTTGTTGTTTATATTTTTACATATTGCCTCAATTTAAATTGTAAATTGAAGAAAAAACAAACCAAATGACAATGCTCTGCAGAAGGTTTAGGCAAACCAGCATTGTTTTGTCTTTTCTCTGTGTCAGTGCTGCCTTTGTGTTGTGTCTCGTCTCACAGGACTATCAGAGGAATTAAAATGACTGGAAATGCTGAACTACTATAGACCAGACAATATGCAGTGTGTTGCTTAATTGAGCCTTTATCTTCTCCCAGCATCTGAATACACAAACAGACGAGCCGGTAACAACACTATCCTGCAGGGGGCTCTCTGGTTTGATAAAGAATTTGCCTGCTCCTGAACTGCTCTAATCTCCAGAATAAAAGGAGAAAATATGATCAATCAAATACAACTAATCAAGGTTTCTGCTGATAGCTATTCTTTCAGTATAACATCTCAATACGTGTAATCTCATCGGGCCTTCTGGATTTGTGTTTAACAAATGTGATCCTTTTTATATGGTATGTAAACACTTTGTATTTTAATATATGCCGTGGAATATATGTTTGCACTGCAGAATATATTTTAATAATTTGTATAATGACACATTGGGCATTACAGTCTGAACTGTTGTTAAAAAAAACAATTAAAATGTATCAGTAAGGAAACAGAGTTTGCCGTTTATCTGGATTTTTACTATGAACAGCTTCCTGATGAGTGCCCTTTTTTATGTCTTGTTATGAGTGCCATCAATTTGAGAGGAGACAACTACAGTGAGCCAAAGAAAAGGCTCACATTTAACTGAATGATTGATATTATCTCCTCTAGAGAAATTAATGTTTTGGGTTTTTTTTTAGGTTTTCCAATATTTATACTCTCCTCTGAAGGCATCACGATTGTAAGCCCTGTTAATATTATCAGTGCTTACTGTTGAGCTGTAAGTTCCACTGTTGTAAGTGCTTAAATTTTGATAGTTTATAGACATCAAAGACATTGACACAAAATCTCTGTAACATCAATAAGCCCAAACAGCTTCTTGAGATCATTACATCTTTTGAAATCCAGTTAACAAGCTATATGAATTATTAAGGGTTAGCCCTTTTAGAAAAGGCAAAAACTTATTTTATTTTCAGTCCAATACTACAACCACAGGAAGACAAATGTGAGAAGAATATTCATCACACATACATAATTTAGGCACTGAAAGTTTGGTCTGCGTTTCAAGATGATCTCATTAGCATTAAAGTCAGCAGACAGCCCCATATGTTATTCATATTAAACACGACACCACAAAAAGCAGGGTGTAAATATTTATTCATGAAAACTATTTTTGGCATGTTTACCTGATTGATTTAAGTGAAAAGAGACGACGAAGGAGAGAAAAGGCAAAATGAAATACAAACATATAAGACAGGATGTACACAATAAGGGCTGGACTGGGAGAGACTGATGTTAAACTTCATTCATGATTAAATACACAGACGATAAATGGGCTAAATATTAAAAGCGTGTGGCAGACAGCCAACAGCAGCAGAACATCAAATTTAGCTCCTGTGAACTAAGATGATCATAAACACAAAATTGGACAATGACAGTGAAAAGTGGGACATGAGTACACCCTGTCTACAGTACAGGCTGATATGATGATGTGCATGTTTCCTCGGCACACAGTTAGCAGCAGTTGAGCATCACATGAACACCTGTCTTTTACATTTTTTGCTGACCAGGAGGACACTTCATGGACGCAATGAATCCTTATGTGTTTTTGGCACTTTTACTATGAGGTGTATAAGAAGTTTTTCAGTGTGAATGTAGCTCCACAAACTTGTGAACTGACACATGCCACACACATACATGGATCACCTGATAAGGGTCCAGACTGGAGCTACTCACACAGGCACTTTGCTCATCAGGTCAAATGTTCAACAACAGTCTGGTTGTAAAACATAAATTATTGTATCTGTTAATGTCAGACTTTAAAAAATATTGCAATTAACAGCTTCTTGTTATATATTTTTTTTAAATGATTCACAAGTTGTAGCACATGTGTGAACTGATACCAGCAGCAGAGCCTTTACCTCTGTTTGTAAAAAAAAAAAAAGGTAGGTGTATTTGGAAATTTGGTGTCACTTCTACTTTAACAGGCTTCAATGTCAAAGATATTGATTCAATAAGAAAATAACAATAACCACCCCCCCCCCAAAAAATGCATTACAGGTTTGTGGCCATCGCTGGTTGACTTGAACATACAGCAAAATCACAAAAACAATCATAGAAAAGACAAGGTATGTAATTTTGATTCTCAAAGATACCTGACAGCATCAAGTTTTACAGTATGGCTTCATGAACATCTGCTGACATGACAAATGTTTCTCACAAAGACTTTGGAGTGATTATACCTGCACGTTATGACAGTACATCTCGTCTATTGTATGTTCTCAATTAGGTCAAAATCATACCTGATTAAACAACAGCTACTCATGATATCATAAAATTTGGAATTTTGCTTTACCTTGGCATTAAAACCAAAATAATCTGGTTTCAACTTACATTCAATTATCCCATAATTCCTGATGCATGTGGCCCGCACAGCTGCCACAAAACATGCAGTAATGACTCCACGATACAACAAGCACTCACACTTGTACAGAACCACTCATAAAGCAGCTGACTTTGCATCACAGAGTAAACTCACCGTTCAGTCTGCGCATACTGCTTTTTTTTCTTTTCTTTTTTTTGGAAGACTTTCTGAGCATTATTTTTCAAGCTATCACTCTCACCACTGAGTGTCAGTAACACACCATCGATAGGAGGAAGCACAGCAGACCTCTGGTAATGAGCACAGTGCGGCTGCGAGTGGTGAGAGTGGAGCTACATTACTGCTGACATACTGCATTCTGTTGCTGATAAGAGGGTCCACTTGTTTGCTGGAGTCGACATTGATTGGATTTTTTTTACATTCACTGTCCTGGCGAGAGCCTTTTTTTTTTTTTTGGCTTTTTATGTTATTTCATGAACTTTACTCTGCGATGATGCGTGTCACCTAAACAAACCTCTGGTTTAATTTTTTCCTATGAAACCATTTAATTATAAAGCACTTCTTTAAAGCACGCATGTGATATTAACATGCATTGTTCTGATCATTCTGACAGCATGAGGGAGCCACAGTCACCTTCCACACTGGAGTGACTTTTCAAGTAACACCTTTGGAGCCTGTTGCTGTGGCGGTATTATTTATTATCTGATCGAGTGCTCAATCATTTGTCACTGCTCTGATTTCTCCGCTCAGTTTTCCTTCACTCTGCTCAGCCGCTGAGAGGGTGCAGGTCCACTCTGACCTTCTCCCCGGTGCTCATCATGCCAATCGTGGGGTACAACCCTCCTATGGGTAAGGCCACTTCCCTCCGGCCCACGACCTTTCCATTTCTGGTGAAGAACACCTGTTCAAACGCAAGAGGATAGCAAGGAGATAATATGAATGTTTGAACCGACTGTTTGAAGGAGCTCTAAACAATATTCAGAACATTAATGAAGCAGCAAACCACTATTTGTTTTGTAAAGATATAGTGGAGTAATGGCATCCTGAGCAAAGAATGAAGTCTTGCTCCCTCTGTGTGTTGTAATCCGAGCTGCTCACCTGTGCATGTTAGTGCATGTGAGTCCCTGTGTGTGAATCCCGCTGGCTAGCTCACCACCACCACTTTGCACTGCACTTATGTAGCAGTAATTGCTGATATTGGGACAGTGTTGTCATTGAGGTGTAGCACCCACCCTCTGCTTCCCCCTGGTTAACACTGTTAGCTCTGTCAGCATTGTTGCAATTGTAAGTACTGTTAACACTGTTGGCACCTTTAGCTGATGCTACTCCCCAGCTCAGCCACCCCCACGCTGAGAATTGTGTGCAGACAACCTCTGAATCACAGATACACTCTGAATATCATAATAAGCTCCTTTAAGAGTGCCTGATTTTATATTTCCAGATTTTGACAGCATCTCACCGTGACCTTCCTCCCCTCCATGTCTTCTCCCTCATCCTCCTCATCTTCATTGTTCGCATACAAGTCATTCTGAACCTCGCTGGGTTTGGGAATCACTTCGAAGTCCCAGTCGTCTACGTCATCTGAAAGAGCCCAGACACATAAACAGAAAGAGATGATTAGAGGCTGCACATCATGAAGCAAAGTGCTTTGGAAACACAATCAAGATGTTCACCTCCACCATCAAGGCTGTAGTCGCGTGGAAACATGATTCCACAGCCCATAATGTCCCCTTCAAAGCAGCGTGGTCCAAACGCGTCCCCGACCCCGCTGCCTTGGAACAACTTGCCATCATCTACAAAGAATGACCAGGATGCTGATTAGTGCTTTGAGTCACATGCATGAGAGAGTGTGACACAATCAAGAAGACACAAGACATCATCTACCATCACTAACATTTACACACATCCTTTTGTTTGGCTGAGCAATGTGAAGTAACATCCATCCATTTATTTTCTGGACCACTGTATAGACAGACAAACTCATTCCCACTCACTCCTACGAGCAATTTAGAGTTTCCAGTTCGCCTGACCTGCATGATTTGGACTGTGGGAGGAAACCAGAGCAACCAGAGTGAACCCACGCAGACACAGAGAAGAACATATGCAGTGATACTAATGAGTGTATTGTGAACTATTTTCAGCAGTTGTGGCTGTTTCCAGCTGGTGGCAGCCAAAGAAAGCATCTGAGAAATCTAAGAAATCATTACATAACCTTATAAATATTTCATTATTATTGACATAATGATTAATAATAATAAAATAATAACAAATCTGTTCTTTCTACCTGTCCCAGAAACACAATTTGGTAACATTTCCAATGACTGAAAAGAAACACATCAACAGATCATCATGCACTGGTGAATCAGCAAATGCTCACCTGCATGATAGGCTATAGACCCTCTGCTCCAGCCTGGATGTCTGTTTTTGGGGTAGTCCTGTGAGACACAACAGAAAAAGACATCTTATGATTCATTATCACATCACTAGTCTGAGCAATGTCCTCTTCCTTTTCTTTTTTTTTCTCCTTTATTGATGGAAGTTTGGGGAATTTCCTTTCCTTTCTGCCTTGAATGAAGTAAGCTGACTCAGATTTCAAAAAACAAAAGCAAAGATTTTTGCCTCATGCTTAGCATTACAAACACTGCTTGAAGCTTTTGGCATCCAGAAATGTCAGTTTTTAGACTGACAGGTTAGAAAGCTAGGAATCCAAGCTGATGGATGATTTCAGACAGGTGTTGAAAAGACATGAAAACTCTACCCAGAGATATCGCCAAACCAGGTGTTATTTCACACAAAAGGGAGATAACACAATATATATATGATCAGTATATGTTTCTATTGGGATATCTCGACAAAGACAAGTAGAAGCATTTCTGTGCCTTATCTTCAAGAAGTATTTCCCTGCTGGAAAGATGGTCTTTTCAAAAAATGCAACCAGACTGCACTGTGCCACATTGGACCCATAAATGCTCCCACTGGTGGGTGACATAATGACATAATGCGAGCTTGGCGTTTTTACACAGGAAACAATATGACAACCAGCTTGTAACGATCTCGAATTACAGTTAAACAGTAAGCTCAACAAAATTTTCTGTAAACACTTTAGGCAATAACAGAAACCTGGTTCATATTTTATATCATCACTGCATAGTTTTACCATTTATTCTCAGTTCATTTTGCCTCCATTTTTACAATACAGGAAACCGTATGGTGCCCACTTTCAGTTCACAAATTCTCACATTACAGACAAACAGTGCACTAAAATATGTTTTTGAGAACAATTTAGTTGAGAAATAGGCAATACAGTAACAGAATCTTGGTTTATATTTGATCAGCACTGCCTAGGTTTACTGTTTAATTTGAGTGTGGTCTGAGTTTAAGAGAGAAAGAAAGAGATAAGGGCAGGTCTCTTTCTTGATTCGCCTCTATACTCTTTTTGTCCGTGGTGGCAGGCTTATCAAAATGCGGGAGTACAGTCTGTAGTTCAAGCACAGCCCCTAAGATGAGAGATGAGTGGGGAGATCTGAGCACTGGGAAGACGGAGGTAATTTTAACAACAGTCATTTTTTACCTACTATCTGCACTGTTAGGATACAAAGCTGGTTGAAAATCATCAAAATATCCCTTTGAGAAGTTTCCCCTTATTACATTTTGGGTTGCACATTCAGTCCACAGAAAATATTAGCACGGTCTCTGGATGATCTGGACATTTAGTTAAGAAGTCATCTCACGGTACTTGTTTATTCCCAATATGTCAGTAAGTGGAGAAAATAATTTCCAAGTGATATGTAAAACCCACAACCTAACCTTTTAGATTTAGAAGTATTTGCTTCTTCAAATGAAGCAGTACATTTTGTATCCAGCTTTGGGTATCTTAAAGTGTCATTTCTACGACATTATTTCTATGACATGATCTTTCACTAAGCAGTATGACACTGATCAGCTAAGTCACCTCTAGACTAAGGTAACTTTCTATACAGGGAGGGATTCTTGAATTTGATTTCTTGTAATAAAACAGTTTTTATTATTTTTTACAGTGATTTTACAGTGAAGTGTTCAGTCTGAGTAACTTTATAAGTCCCTGTAAGCAGATTGCTGATGTGAAGATGGGCACAGCATCAGGTGAGATACGCACATAAAGCAGGTGACGATAAGACTGAAGTAAACAACAGAATCAACAGATAAGGTGCGCAGAAAACAGAGCCAATAAGACTTTTGCCTCCAAGCAAAAAAAGAGAAAAGGAATGCACCACAGCAATTTCTTTTTTATCCAACGTAAGCAATCATTGAGCAACTTGCAACTGTTAAGCATGTGGTACTCTCAAACACCTTTGTTTTGATTTCTGTAGAGGTAATGCTTCCCATCAGCAGACTGGTACATCTTGCGGGAGATGACGTCGGGGAAGGAACAAAACCTCAGGAATGACCGTTTGATGGATTTATAATGCTTCACCAAACCGCACACACATCCAGAAAAACAATTCCTGGAAAACAATCAGCGAAATGACAGAGCTCTATTCTCCACGCCGGCTGACCCGAGGGCACGACGTGCCCACACACAGTAACTAATGGCGGCGGAGTCAGGGGGAGCTTAATGTTGAGGGTGAGTGCAACAGTGATCCACCACCTCCCAGGCTGTGAGCACTATCACAGCTGGCAAAACAGCAGTGTGATTAGCACGAGTGATACTCAATCAATTAGCATTCAATAACTGAGTGTCCCAGCGGAGAGCAGCAATATTTGAGCCACACTTCGTTTCATAACTGTCGTTTAAGTGTCACAATGACTGCATCCTCAGCCATCATCACGCTGTTTTATTTACGTTCATAAGGATGTGAATGAGTTCATGAGAGTTTCACGTGAGGCCAAAGGCAGCTAATTGCATCTCTGATGTGTAAACACTCAACAAGTCCTCTCTCAAACCCAACTTATTTCCAAAATATGGATCATCGCTCGCTGTCATCGTTTGTGATTTAATACTGCCTAATTAATTAGAGTATCAACCATAAATTGCTTAGCCTGAGGAACTCCTGCATGCTTTTAATTCTTTTCTATTTGTCCCATCTTGTGTTCGCTGACTGACTGTGTGGAAAGAGGAAGTAAAATTAAGCAGGAGCTGAAAGAATCCAAGACAAAACAATCAGATGCTCTCATCTTATCTCACAACTAACCTTTCACATACTTAATTCCAGTGTTGTAGTTGACATGGTAGATTAGCATGTAAATGGAACAACCTGCTTTCTATGGAACACCAGATGTGGGGGTAAAATGAGACAATATTTATTCTGTTGTTAGCTTTTCCTCTTTCGGTCATCCATCACTCAGACTGGAAACAGTGAGAGCAGTGGTGCATGTGAGGGAGAGCGATGACGAGGGGTGAGTGAGGGTGGAGAAAGAGAAGTTTTCTTTACCGTCAGATAACCGCAGAGTGTGTACACTAAGTAACACGGTGTGTCGATAATAACGTGATCATTATTGTGATGACAAAAACACGGAGCCTCTTACCCTGCGTGCCAGACCCAGGGCGATGTAGCACTTTTCTCCAGCATCTGTGATCTCCAGTTCATAGTAATGGAAGCGTGTGTTGAGAGGCCGACGGGCTTGAGCCAAGCCCACGTCCACGATGCTCTTCCCTTTGCCCACATACTCCAGCAGCTGTGGAAATAACAGAGACATTACGTTACCTGCCCAGCATCAGAAACAGCAGAAAGAGAAAGTTAGCAACAAGTTAGTTGGTGAACACAGTGGAGCATCTAGCAGGTAGAGACAGATATTTCTCTCATAAGTTGATCTAGACCAAGAAAGCTAAAAGGAGCGTGAATATTGAATTCAGATGTATGTAGTGGCCAAAAACACGACTCCACATAAATGCGAACACTTCAGGTGCTGCTGAATGTGTAATTAGATGCTTTCTCCCTGAAGCTATTGTGACTGCATACACTCCATGTTAGCCACATTAACTTTATAAGACGAGATGTCAGTGTTTTTAGTCTCAGAAAATAAAAGTTGAATTGATAAGCAATAAAACACACCCTTGCTCAATTCTCTATACTGAGTTGTTTTGGTTTTACAGCCCATCTAGTCTGATATGACCAGTTGTATTTTAGATAGGGTTTATATAACTAACATTTTCTTTCAACTGAACTACACCTGCCAAACATAACACTGTGCAGAGGGAAGCATGCATTTACTGCTAGCTCACCTAGCACCGCTGAGCTAACTAACGTTACAGCAATAGACTGTGTATATAACAGTGGACATAGCTAGTGTGATGTCACCCATTGGTTTGTGGACTGGCGTTCTGAAGTCTCAAGTCTGGCATTTCGGCCGTGGCCATCTTGATTTTATGGTGTAGTGACGCTTCACAGACAGCCTGTCACTCAAGTGGCCAGCCCTTAAATATGTGTAACTTTAAGCCTTATTAAAATGTAAGTGAGTTATTAAAAAAATTCACTACAGTACAGTTGCCATCAATGTTGAAATTGGCTATAAAGACCAAAACCATTTTTCGTACCAGGCTGTAAACATGTTTAACTCTTATGTTAAGCTGGGCATTTTAATATGGGTGTCTATGGGGATTTACTCGGTTTTAGAGCCAGCCTCAAATAGTCATTCAATGAGCTAAAATTTTTGGTACTTCTGCATTGGCTTCATTTTTCAGCCTTGGAGGTTGCCGCTTGGTTCCAGCTCTGCCGAGGAGGACGCCATTAATATTTACATCTCACACTGTAATGAGCCTCTCATCCATGAGTAGATGCACGCTTCCTTCTGCACTATGATACAGCTGTCAGGTGCAGTTCAGTAGAAAGAAAATAGTTCCTACATGAAACTGCTCACAACAAGGTCTATGGATTATATCGAGTAACCGGGTCATGATTTCTGGAAAGAGACATTGCTGTTGAGTTTTTAAATTATATTTTTTGGCGCTTTGAGCACCACAAGCTGAGTGCCATCTAGTTCCATTAAAGAGAAGGCAGACATCTCTACAGGCGATGTCTCCAACACTCAGCAACTCACATCATAACAGTGTAGATTGATAAAAGCACTACAGGTAAGAGGACATATATTTTTAACTAAGGGGTGAACGGTTCCTGTCAGCAGCACATCTGCCCCATATAAAGAGTCAAAGTACTGCCCTAGTTCCAAGGTAGCATCTGTTCCACTAGCCTCCATAATGTATTATGCAATACTTTTGTTTTTTTTGAAACAGCTTAAACCTTGTGACAAGAATTACTTTCTGTATTTTCTACTCCATGCAAATTTATAAGCATGCTTTCACATCTAAACTTCACAGTCATTTAAGTTTTTTTTAAGTAATATTTGCATAAGTAAATGGAAAAACAACGAAGCTTTAGGCGGTCGGGTCGTTAAACCTACTGTACGTTTAGGCATGTCAACAAACCCGGAGGAGGAGTTTATTCAAATTATTATAATAACTCAAAAACTCCTGGGTTCAGCCTGCACCATACGCTACATTTCACTGCTAGTGATAGCACATCTGATTTTGCAATGGCATGGCTCCTGCTTCCCTCTCAGGTTGGTAGAGACAGGAGTTGAATAAGATGAGACGAGAGCATGATTTATTCACACATTATCCTATTAGAGATGTTAGATGATGAGGTGAGAAACTAGGTCGCATCGTCATGCAGTTCTTTCTTTCCTGGGAAAATGGGGCAGGATTCGGATTCGTCATCTCTGCATCGAACTGGCACTAAAAGCAAAGCTGCAGCAACAGAGATAACATAAATGTTTACTACACGCAGCAGAGGACATCAACACCACCAACGCTGAATCCATTGCCAGACTGACCTCCCCAAATGTCATCAGAGCAGTTGAAGAACACAGAGGATGACTATGAAACGGTCCAATCAGATAAAAGACTATTACACATGATGTGTACATGAGTGTCTCAGCCCAACATCTCATTACTAACATTGTTGCCAGCAACAAAACTCAATTTTCTATCAATAACAAACAAAAGGTTGCATGAGATTTCAAAAATAAACCAACAGTGTATCAAATGTTTGATCTCATAAAACCCGACCCCCACTGTCACTTCAGCACTGATTCATTTTCAGAGAAGTTGTGTTTTCTTATACACCTCCTTCTCTTCCCTTTCTGGCAGCATGTAAGCACAACCTCAAGAAGTAAACAGCCGCTCTGGTGTTTATGCAAGTAGATGAAGAAGCCTAGAAAAAAGGATGCCTAATAATTGGAAAGCTCAAACCTGTAATCCAAAAAACTTAAATATCACAATAAAAACGTCAAAGCACACTACGTTCTCCCTCGTGAACCTTGAAATCCCATAGAAAAACACCACTCTTGCTTTGTTAATAACATGTTTTGTTTTTTTTGGGCCCTGACAGCTTTCATGTAGTGTTAAGACGTGCACGTGTGTAATTGATGAGCTGCAGGGAGTTCAGACAGCGGTTTGTGGGCCCTGCATTCATACAGAACAGGGCCAAATTTGTAGAAATAAAGGATAATTAAATGTGCGGGTGGCATGAAGGTACTGCCTAAAGGCTGTTTTGCTGCAATCCCCTCCCATCTTTCTGTTCACATTTTGTGCTTATCAACGCCTGAGTCAGACACAAACACTGCAGCCCTGCCGTCACAGGGAGGGGTGGAGTCCCAAACAAAGGGAGAGAGGAGGTCAAGGAGTGCTTTAGAGAAAATGTTGGTCTCTTCTTACCAGGTTTTCAGTAAAAGCTAATATTTACGTCTGAATTTCTGTATTGACTATCTGAGTTTTGGGTTAGGGTAAGCAATCTAAACATTTGCACTTTGCCTCATTGATCTCCAATATGGATTGTTCTGATTTTGGAGTTGACACAGATCCACCACTTCCATTTAAGGTCACTGATACTATGTTTGTAGGCAGCGTATACACTGCTGGGGTTAGGGAAATCACTCCTCACAAACTATTTGATAACAGAGTCCACCACAGATTTGACACTGTTGGACTCAAAATGGACAAACTAAAAAAATCAAAATCAATGCAGCAGAATCACAATAGTCATTTTTACCCCATTCATTCTTCTTCACTGTCAAAACTTGTCACCTACATTACAATGCAACTCTAGCTGCTGACAGCTAGGCTGGAGATTCTGGTGCGTTATACTAACAGCAGCTAATGTAGTCTCCAGCAGAGATGAGGAGCAGGCTATAGAGATCTGGCAAGCTCAATTCTTTCTAACTCTACACCTCCAGATTTTTAAAATTAGTAATTTTCACCCCCAACCAACACTTGAGGTAATTTATCAGACTTCATGCAGCTCCCTATAGAGCCTCAAAATGCCTTATACAACTTTTTACTCCCCAATAGCTGTAAACTTTTATGTGCAAAATCTGTTGAGTTTGGGATACTTAAAGTCCTCCTCGTTTATGTCCACTAAAATGTCTGACCTTGACCATATTGATCTGTATCTGCGTTAAGTTTGTCACTAGGGAGGTGTTTTTATATTTTTCTACTGAAAGGGGAAATGTCTGTCCACTTCCCTGAAATCTGAGATTCAAACGTACACTAGGCAAGTTAATTCAGCTACATCACTAATATGAAAGCCACTTGCTCTCTAATATGCAGAAAGAAACGTGAAACCTTCAGTGCAGAGCTGACTTATTACATGTAATATAAATACCTAATCCAAGTGGAATATACGTATCTTTCTGCAAAACTTGATTAGATCTCTGGTATATAATTATGTAATGACAATGTGAACACACTTTAATATCATTTCACAACCAGCCACTGCCAGTTAGCCCACAGGCTAACACGCTAACAAACAACATATATTAAAGCTGCTAACTACACTTATCACTTTGATACATCTGCTAGTCAGCCATTTTGGCGCACAGCAGAATCCCCATCTGAGTCTGGGTCTGACTGAGGCTCCAACATGTATGGCTGAACCTCTTCGCTAATGCTAGCCATCTTAACGCACACTTCTCTTTCACCAGTCAACTAAGCTCTCGTAGCTCTGGTGGGCAAGGAGGAGGCCGGATCCAGAATTTCTCAATGAGGGAGAAAAAGTAAATGTGCTTCCAGTTCCTTTTTTAGAGTTTTATTTTTTACCTTGTATGTTGGAAAACCACATTAAACAAAGTATGAATCATAGCAGAGTAAAATGTGCTTGGAAGGGAACTTTAAATGATATACATATATGTTAAACAGCATGATCACAACTTTTAAGAACTAATGGGTAAAAAACTGAGGCACAGGAGTGATGGAGCGACAAACAAGTGATGTATGGCCTTTGATATGGGGTTAAGGAGTCAAGTTTCAAACAGCAGTTAGCAGCCAATCTTAATTAAATCTTTTTAATGTATTCCAGACCAATAATCTGGTGTACGCAGATTGTCCTTCATCCTCCAATTGATACCAGCCATTCATTACACAGCATGAACCTTTATAAAGCAGACAACCTGTCACTTTTAAGTGTTATATTTAATCTTTCTAGCTGGCAGAGCAGTAGAATTGGTAAAAACGATGTCCATTTTTTAGATTGATTTTTTCATTCGTCTTTCTCCCAGCAACAGGACTTACCGTGCCGGTCACCTTGATGTCATGGAGACGGCTCCAGTCCTCTTCATGACTATCCACAATCATCTGTCCATCATCCTCCTCCATCCCCCATTCAGCGTTCAGGTCCAGCAGCACTTCTTCCCCCAATGAGTGCATTCCCACAGCGGGGTAGAGAGCATCAGGAGACGCTGGGATTTCCACACTGCCGACCTAGGCACACATTCACATGCAGTACTGTTGAAAGAAAGGCAGCTGGGAACTCTGAATACATTCATGTATTAAATTGTAATGGTTGAATAAAGTTTGTTGAAGGCGACGTAGCATGAAGGTGACGGAGCACTTACGTCTTTGCCATTCTTGGTAAAAAACACAGTTAGCTGTCCCTCCTCAGCGTCCAGAGATACTCCACAGCCGATTCTGTCACCTCTGCAGCATTTTGGACCAAACTGCTGTCCCACAGTGTTGCCATTATACAGCCTGGGGAAAGACAAGTAGGGGAGGTTGAATGGCTAATCATTAAGGCTCATCATTTTTAGATTTTGCAGAGGTTCACAAAAAAAACACTCACTCAGAAAATGCTTCCAGTAACAGAAAATAAAGGGAAATTGGTACATAATCAACAACTCATTTGTGTTATCTCTCTCTAGCTTATAAAAAAATAAATACAGCTCTTAATGGCCAGTGTGGACAGCAGGAATTATTACAGCAAGCAAAACACTTTGAATGTGGGTAGCTGGTTAAGTGTTCTTTTGGCTTGTGTATGTATAACATTATACTGTGTCAGAAGTACTTATTTATGCCACATCTGCACGTATCATATCATTGAGAACATGTTCAGTGTGCAGTATATGTAAAAGCAGTCATCATTGTCACATACTTGCCATCATCGGCATGAAAAGCCACAGAGTTCGGGAGCCAGCCCGGCTGATGGTCCAGCTTGTAGAGCTGAGGTACCAAACCAACAGCAATCATTCCTCTCACTCCTGTATCGATGATGGTCACCTGCGAACACCACAGATTGAATCATCGCAGAGAAACAAGACAGGAAGTAGTACTGCAGATAAAAATTTGCTTGCCTTTGATTCTTTTATTCTTTTTTGGCAACTCCAAATACAAAAAATGGATCATCTTTGGGATGTGTTAAGCGTCTAGTGTACAGAATTAAGCAGCATCTAGTGGTGAGGTTGCAAATTGCAACCAACTAAATAATAGTTGCTCTTAGTGGCTGACGCAATACCATAAATAAATGGCCCTATCTAGAGCCAGTGTTTGGTTTGTCCGTTCTGAGCTACTATAGAGAAGCATAACCAACTTCGTGGAAGAGGACCCACTCTGTACATATAAACAGCTCATTCTAAGGTAACAAAAACACAATTTTTCTTACTTTCAGGTGATGTGTAGCCCACCACATCCCACACACTGGACCTTAAAACAGTAATCTCACCAAATCTACCTTGTTTTAATGAAGAGGGTGTCATTACATTCTGCAAACAAGCTGACATTCAGAGATGTGAGCGTTAACACCTACTTTCTTCTAAATGATGTGAGAGGTAATTTAATTCTTGCTCAGATACATTTCAGGATGTCAACCTTGAATTCAAAAGAAGCTGCTTCAACATCCAGCGCAACGTGTCATGAACAACTCATTACACATCATGTGTGGGAGGCTTTTGTATTGTGCATACGCAGAACAAATTTGTTGAGGCAGAGGAAGAGAGGAGGAGATGAAGGGGGAGGGGAGGTGAGGTGAGGTGAGGGTGGAGGACACAGATGTCTTTTTTTTAATCAGATTTTCTTTTGTTTTGGTTGATGTTGTCATACATGGATGATGAGTGGGTGCCACTGAAATATATCACAGAGCACGCACAGTACTAGTATGTTATGTACACAGTTAAACAGGCTTAAGCAAGCAACGTAATTCTGTTTATACAGCTGACACTACTTTATACTTCAATGAAAAAGAGTACTCTGTGATGCTGTACAAAGTTTTGAGCTAAATGCTAAGGCTGGCTTACCAACATGCTAACAATGACAACGTTACCATGCTGATGATTTGCTAAGATAAGTATAAAGTTTGTTCACCATCTTAGATTAGCATGTTAACATGCTAATATTTTGAAATTAGCACTAAACCCAAAGTAAGGCAGAGGCTGGTGGGAATGTCATTAGTTTAGCAGACATTGGCGATTCCATACTGACATGCTATGAAGAAGGCTAAAACAGTACGAGATTTTTTTTCTGAGTCATCCACACCTAAGAATCAGTACAACTCTACCAAAAAAAAAAAAAATAAAAAAAAACTTCAAATATTAACTTGTCGACATACTAAATTTGTTGCTGAGGTGAAACATTATTTTTTAAAGGATTTATAAATATGATTTATAAAATATTTTGATCTACACTCATTTTTTTTACCTTCTAAACCTGCCCTGTGCCAGAAAACACCTTTGTCCCAGACAAAAATTCACAACTTCAAACCATTTAAAAATGTGTTAAGAGTCCTCAAAATCTAAAACACACAGTAGGTACTGATAACATCAGTGTAAAAATGTACTGTGATAATCATTTTTGTTTTTCAAGTATATTATCTGTAAAAAGGTTGCCCTTTTACGGATGTGTCCCTGATTTTTGTCAATTTCTAAAAATAACAACATTAAATCAGGCATAAAAGGGGTTAGCTATATCACAGGGACTCCTGTCTCACTTCCTGGTTTCCAAAATGGCAGCAATGCTGCTTAAGTACTGGTAAGCTTTCAACCTTTTGATAAATTCATTAAATAATATTGCAATCAGTGTGTTTCAACCATAAGAGGCCAACTCTGTAGCTCCTCTAAATCAAGGCTAAATAACAATTATGGTTTAAAAATTAGTATTTTGATTAGTATTATGAGAACTCTTACCAATTTTGAAAAACAAAATGGCTAGTCACTACAACTGCTGTGAAATTAATAAATACATAACTTCCCGTCAACTCCATAAGACATCAACTCTGTCAAATCTTGTGCTATTCAAGACAAAAATGTAATCACTAGGAGGTTGGCCCTTACAGGGTTTAACAGTTAAGACTTTGATCTTTCAAAATACATATTTCCAGCCTAACTGAGGTGTAAAAATCAAAACCCCAAAATGTAAGGGTTTCTCCCAATTATCAAGATTGGGTGAAGTCTGAATCGTTAGTATGAAACCAATAGTAAATGAACTGCGTACTATTTCTGGTGAGAATGACAGTATGCAAACACTGGACACTACGACAGCATAAATATCCCAAATGCAGTACAAGACAACGTTCATAACGGACGGAGACCAAAACAGCCCTCTAACATCAATTCCACTTCCATTTAAGCATGTAGGATGTGTAAGATTTCACTTTGCTACTTGTAATATAGTTTTAAATTTATTTTTAATAACCAGTAGATCTGAGGTTGGCACGGGTTACCATGGTTAAGCGTCTCCAACCAGTCAGGAACCTCTCAGGAAGAGACGTGGTAATTTAAGCTTAGTGCGTCCGATAAGATACATACTGCTGTTTATTGGCAACAAAGTGTGTTGAGCGATAGTACACATATTGAGTATGCAGCCATTTTATCACAAACAGTTTTAGTAGTGCTGCTACTGCTGTCAGAGGATCACTTAAGTCAGAGGGATTAATTCTCTGCAGACCATGAATGTCTGTTTAAAATTTCATGGCAATCGATTCAACATTTCGGTCAAAGTGGTGGATAGTCAGGCTTCCTACGTTAACAGATTTTATGGTAGGAAAATCACACAAGGTGACATAAAAGTTTCAAAATACCCACTTGAGTGCCGCTGGTTTATTTGCCAGAAAAGCTTTCTATTCCTGCTCCCGCAGGCTTTCTACATGCCACTACATTTTGCTTTTGGGCTGGCACTGCTTCTCTTTTCACTTCATCAAATTTCCAAACCAACCTGAAACTATATAGCATTTCTTTGTACAAAAGTGCATGTTGGTTCAAAGCAAAAACCCCTAAAGTAAAGAGCTGGCCTTAACCATTGTTATCATAACTGAATACTGACATTATGACATCATCCCCAGGGAGCCCTACATGGACGCACTGCAATCGGAGCACTGCTGGCAAATCCAGGGCAAGGAGCAGAGGAAACTTTTAAGTTCTTTCCCATGACCTCACTGGCCTCCAGAGAGTGAGAGGCAATATGTCGCTCTTTTCTGTGTTACTGTAAAACATGCAGATGAACCCTAAAATCTACCATGAGATCTACAACCAGCATCCACTTACTATCAGTTATTAGCTCATACTCCCATTTGCGCAAATGGCTTCCTCCCTCCTCCTACGTGACTTCCACAAAGTGAGTCACAGGGATGAAGCTCATGCGAGTATGAAGGTTGAGAAGGTTAGTTACTGTTTCACTCCACGTCAGACTGGGGCAGGATGTGTGTGTGTGTGTGTGTGTGTGTGTGTGTGTGTGTGTGTGAGGCAAGTTTCAACACGGTTTATTCTGAGGAACAGTCATTGTCCTGGGATGTTTGTGCACTTCAGTGTCTAGACTACCAAGAAGCATGAAATAAACAAACCAGCACATGATCTGTAGTGAGCTGAGACTTATTTGGCTTTGTGAAAGCAGTGTGTCAGAGCTGAGATGAGAAAGTCCCCTGGATACAGAACACCATTCAAGTCAAAAGCACCACTGAAACTTTACTGTATGTGTATGCAGCAGCAGTAGATGCAGGGTTACAGTGTAGTACAGCATCAAACCTATTTCCTGGCTGCTAGCTGTGGCTTTTCACAAATAAAGAATCTGACGTGCAACCAACGCCTTGTTCGGACAGCAAGCCCACATTCATTTTTTTGGCATAACCAGATTGTATCCAGACTGATTTCAGAAAGTCTCGACAGCAAATAAGCAAATTAAATGTGATTTTTACTAATCGGATCTACATACACATTTGGAGATGGTTTTAAATGTGATTTCAATCAGATTTGTAGAGATGTGTTTCAGTATTGACGCTCTAGATGTTAAAATTGGATTTCAAAGTGTCTTCCGAGCCACTTCTTACACAACTCACAGCCACAGCATCAAATAAAGAGTGACGGAAGTGCTTAGCAGAATCCATGTTGCTGCCAGCAAAATGCTCCTAAACTGGGACCAAACTGTCAAACTAAGCAGCACTGATCAAATATGAATCAGGATTCTGTTACTGCATTGCCTATTTCTCACCTCAGTGTTTTCAGAAACATATTTTAGTGACTGTCTAGCTGTAAAATGAGAACGTTTGTGACCTGACTGCCATGTTGGAAATGGTCGAGCCCAAACAAAACACTGCCCACGGGCCAGAGCATATTTTCTCCTTTTACAGCTAAGGCTTACAACACCTTCTGTATGAAGTGAATAAATGGTAATAGCATAAGTTTTTTGCAGGAAAAGTGTGCGACCCTAGTGACGACATTTATTGAGTTACTGGAACACTAAAGCTCTTCCTACCTGGTTTCTCCTCTAATCCAAAAATACATCATCTCTTCTTAATCACAAAGGATTAACAACACCATCAAAAGAGACAAGGACATATTTTCTTAACCCTAGCTGAACTTGGTAAGTTGTTTGAGGAGTGTGTCAACATCAAAGTCATCCAAGACGAGATGCAGAGCATGCAGAGGTGAATCTGTTTGAATCTGAAAAATGACGGTTGCTATTTTCTGTGCGGGGGCCGAGACTTAATTGCTGACACTGCTTCTGTCTTTGTGTAAATGATTTTGGCATCTATGACTTGAAGAATCAGCATTAGCCTCAGTAATCACTGCACTCCCTGTCCCAACGCACAATGTAGAGAGAGCTGCCAAGAGATTCAACAAATGTATTTCCAAGCTGAAAGAGCTTTGTTTCTCGTAAAAGTGCTGTACCCAGGAAGTGTCATGATTTCTTTTACAGTATGGCTCAGCAAGATGAAGGCAAGCAGTCAGACACAACAGCCTGCCAATGCTCCTCTCACCAACACAGATCAAGAGCTGTGTCCTAAATCCATAATAAATACTAATGCTATAAAGTTAACACTATAAATGTCTACTGTTTTACAGTGTTTTGACCACTGGTGTACAAAAAATACATGTACTTTATCACTTTCTACTCACAGGAAATGAAACAAGATGTGGATCACTGCTGACCGTTTGAAACATACAGCAGGTTGCTTTTACCAAATACTAATACTTTGTTTGTTGTTGTCTGAAATGTATCTGAGCGTACACCTCTGGTACTAGAAGCCAATGTCTTGTGGTCATTTTTTTTTTTTAGTTATTCTCTGCTCTGAGGAGCTCCTTCATTTCTGTTGTGTACTGCATTGTGTGACAATAAGTGTTCATCAATACTACAAAAAATAAACTGAGCTCATCATCATACTGAGATTAGTAAGGAGGACACAAAGTCAAGAATCAGTGTTATCAATATAAAGATTTACATGTAGAATCAAATCACTATAGCCTTTTTTAATAATCATTATTGCTATTATTACTATTTAAATAATGATTTATCTTATTTGTGTTTCATTGTAATACCATCTTATCTTACATGTTTCATGTATGTAATACCTTGTTACTGAACATATTCTTAACATGTGTGTTTTTGTCATGTATTATCTTTGGTCTTCTGTTTTTGCTCTTTATTTGAAGCAACACCTCTTGTGATAAATGTTCTAAATAAATACATTTTACTCAGTTGAGTGTGGCTGTTACAGTCCCCTGATAAAATGATAATTTTTCACTCCTGGGTCACACTAATAGTCATGTGTTAAAAGGAAATGTTCAACTCTTACTTCAAAATAGCGGTTTCTTCTCGACAATGGCCGTGCCGCCACAAAACAGCCAACTTCATCTGAATTCCCATGATACCTACAAAGAGATGCAAAAGAAAAAAATAAATAAATACTGCTATAACGATCATTTTCACCAAATGCAAGCAAAGTGGGGTGCTGATTCAGCAAGCAGAGGAAGAGCTCTAGCTTAAAATGAAGGACTAAACCACATGACATGTCTGTGTCTCCAGTCTCATGGTGGCTTTGCTCATCACTGTTACCTGAGTATGTCACCATCTCTCAGCATCCTTTTCAGCCGCTCCCGGTATCGCACAGCTCGCACTTCACGAATTTCTCGAATTCGCCTCCTCCAGTTCAGAAAGCGATAATGAAGGTTTATGTCGTCCATGTCTGAAAATCATTACAATCTGGAACACAGGGAAACAAATCAAAAAGATCCATTACTGCTTTAGCACGTTATCATAAAGAACAGGCAAAGGAAGATTCGATCTTTATCTAAAATCAATTTATGTATGAAATTTGTGTGAATATAGTTTTGACTGAAATATTCAAACAAATGT
Source organism: Epinephelus lanceolatus (assembly GCF_041903045.1). Taxonomy (NCBI): domain Eukaryota; kingdom Metazoa; phylum Chordata; class Actinopteri; order Perciformes; family Serranidae; genus Epinephelus; species Epinephelus lanceolatus. Next base: position 14,766,943 of record NC_135734.1, read on the forward strand.
TCCAGCGCTGTTAAGGCAATCATTATAGCCATAAAAGCTGTTGGGGAAAAGGGACACTTTCAAAAGAACAGCGCAGGTCCTCCTCTAAACCACAAGCGTCTTTGACCACAACATGATTACCACTGTTGCCTGACAACGAGAAGGACCTGGCTTTGATCCTCAGGCCAAACCCTCCCTGCGAGGAGTTTGTGTTTTTCCATTTACGTTTAATCCCACATTCCAGAGACATGCAAAGGCCTGGACAGTGATTGTACACTGCCAACAGGCATGAACGTGAGTCCCTTATTAATGTTAGCCCTGTGATGGTCAGGTGTCTACACTGGGTGTCTTACACTCCATGTGAACTCCAGATGACTCAAGTATGGACTGGCTCTTCTGTTAATGCCTGTGTATATGAGACACTGTGACTCAGTGATGTGCTTCTGGTCTTTCTCTACCTGAAATACTGCAAACCTAAATGCCAACACCTTAACTGTCTCCTTGGTGTAGGGCTGTAATGATAAGTAATGATAATACTCATTATCCATCAATCTGCCTAATATTTTCTTAGTAAATCCATGTGAAAACACAAGGAAAATGCCTATCACAATTAAAACCTGAAGAAAATGAAGTTATTAAATATATAAATGTTTGCTTTTTTTCCCTCTTCATCAAGTAATCAATTAATCGATCAGCTCAACACATTCAAACTGTTGTTTTCCTCTGCCAGATTGTGAAATCAAAGCCAGGATGAATCAAGTGAACGCATCTTTTCCCGGTTAGGTTTTGACGGTCGTTTTAAATTCATTACGCTGTATTTTAAAACAAAAGTATTTTAGTAAGTGGGTTATTTTAATTGCTGGCTCAGTAGTGAGTCATTACACGACAATACGGAACCCCAGCATAGAATTACACCAACTGACGTAGGGGTAAAATAGTTTCGTTGCCTGAAATGACTCTGTTCCTGGAAGTGATGGACTATTTTTTCCAAAGTGATGATAAAACCAAGTTAACAGCCCAAATACGACTGAATAAAATAGCTGAGGATCTGACTTTAATAAAGTAAACAATTATGCGAGCTATCGCTTCATATTATTATGTGTTGCGTGTAAACTTCTCCGATTGGCCGTTTTACGAGCCTACCCTAAACGCAGCGTCGTATTTCTGAAAACTACAGACAGGACTCGGTTGGCCGGCTAGCTGCTTTCAGCGTTACAACATTATGGCTAATAATGAGCTGTAAACATCACAGTGTCTCAGGTTACACACAAACGACTCAAAGCCCATCTGTCTCATGTTGGTTCCTTACTGTTTTAAAACTTGTATTGCGTCGTCCTTCGGTTTTTCTTCCAATTTTAAGGAGGTGATGTCTGTCACTTTATGTCCAACCTGCGCTGCCGGAAGTCCCGCCCCCTCAACCAATCACATCACAGGATACATTCAGTCCTTAACCTGTGCACTGCCAGTGTGTATATGTAGTCTTTTTAATAAATTGCCTGTCTGTGGTTTTACAGTTGGTGTTATCACGTGTTTTACATGAGGAGAACAGATAAAACCTGGAACTAAGACCTTACAGCAAAAGAAGCATTGTCACCTCAGTGTTTTGTCTGAGATGGGAAGTAAAAATGTTTTACAAAATAATCACTGAAAGTTGAACAATGTGGGAGAAGCCTTCTCATAACTTGGTTATATTCTAAGTATTTACAGTCATATTTAATGAAGTATGGTTTTACTTTTAGGCAAGAATCACACAGTAGCTGAAGTTGTGCTTTTTAGTCACAGTAAGGTGGATATTCTATTGAAGTTTGCTTTGAACATGTTTTCCTTGCAGTAAAAATCTGTAAGACGCACAAAGAAAGACAGGGATTTTTTGGTACTTAACCAAAAATCCTCCTGACAGCAATGCAATGTGGCCCTTTCATTTCTATTTAATTTTTCTTATAGGCCTATCACAGGGTTGTGTCTTGTGTTGTATTATTGGTGTACATCATTGTATTAGCTGGTACATTTTTTGGAAATCAAGTTAAGAGACTGTCACATAAAATACATAATACATATTGGACTGTTTTTTCAAACAGTCAGAAATCAACTTCAACTTAACGTCACTAGAGGGCAAAACATGAGAGAACACATCAGAATATAAATACTCAACAAGTAGGCCTATGTGGGGAACCAAATACAGTGATCTGAAACAACAGTGGTCAGCAACCATCAATATCAACATCAACAACATCGTCATCATCATCATCATCATCATCAACAACACCATCACCATCACTCATCACATGATCACACCAAGAGTAACAACCAGCCAAAAGAGTAGCCTCAGTACTAGTATGACTCTTCACTGCCCTGCACTCAAAACAGAATTGGCAGATACCTTATCACAATAACAAAAATAAAGAAAAAACAATATGTATATCTTAAACTTTTTAAAACCTGCTTTAATAGGGTATGTTTATAATCTTTCTATCCCTCTATATTGGCCTTCATTTACATTATATTTGTATCTGAGATTAAGTGATCTTGGTATTAATGCATTAAGTTAGAAAACATGTTTTGAGATCGTGCCTTCTAATTGAATGTGTTTGTGACTCACAGACAGTGGAATTTGCAGGGTGGGACTTTTTTTGCTCGTGGCTATTAATGTCTTAGTCATCCAACCTTGAGTGGCACTCCTTCAGCTGCTCTGCGTCGGCCATTTCCTCAGAATCTTTAGCCCTGCAGTTAAACACTTTGTAAACACGCTCTGTGAGCAAAGTGTTTGTTTAGTGGTTGCTATTTAAAGAAGTCATAACAATGTCAAAAACAAGGATGAAAAGGTTGGAAGTAATTACACACATTTTGTCATAATTGGATTTATAGCCTACTTGTATTGTTTTGAGACTTTTGAAAGAGCAATAAGTTCATTTATACTGTTTTTCAAGTTTTTTTTTTAATGAATTTATGTGCATTTTAAATCATCCCCAGAGTTAGGGGCCCTCTATGTCTCAGGGTCACAATAATCACCATAAACTGCCCAGAGCAATAACAACAGATCATGGAGCTATTTACTGTCTAAATAACATTTTAATGTACATGGTTGAGGCTTGAGAGTTGAGGTTTCGTAGGTTTGTTTGTAAAATCTGCAACACAAGTAGTATTTGCAACTGTCAGAGAAATATTGTGGAGTAAAATGTACAATATTTGCTTGTGAAATGTAAAAGTAGCACCAATCCAAAGTACTCAAGTAAATAACAACTAGCCTAGAATGACAGTAAATGTAGAACTTGAATAAATGCTGATGGCTTTACTGTTTCATTCTGTGCTTTTCCTCAAGTGTGTTATTTTAGTTTTCAACTACTTCTGGTAATAATAAATTCTGTACAGTCAGATGACCAAATTCAATTTCATGTTTCTTTTTGATGATGAAAAACAGTGATTATTAAAACTTAAAGAGTGAATTTCTCATCTGCTGAGCTGTGATTGGTGGGTTCCATGAAAGCATCACCTCTGTAAATAAATGACCCCTCAGTGGGGAAAAGGCAGAGCAATGGAGTAGCATACACAGCAATCACTTGTGATTTATACCGGTGTAGAAACACATTACTTTCCTGCAAGATGACAGACAACAAATGGTATGACTATGCGTGAGTGTTAGTGTGTGTGTGTGTGTGTGTCAGAGACAAGGGGAAACGGGGTGTGCTCAGCTGTGTGGAAATGAGAGGGAAAAGTAACATTCTCCATCACGTACCCTCCCATACCTTTCTCCACTGGTTTCGGCTCTTTAAAAGCCACTGCCAGTGGTTTCTGACAGCCTCATTATCATCATCTTGGCTTGAGGGAATTCCTATCCACCTTTCGACACAAGGGCAAACTGCAGTCAGAGGAACTAAACTAAGATAGTTAAGCAGAGGGATCAGAAGTCCTCAGTCAACAAGTCAGTTGCAGGAGACTGTTTTGTCATTTATTAGTGGACAGCTTTCAGTGTGAGATGCTTCTGTATTTAAACATCCTGCTGCTGCTCATCCTGCAGCCAGCTGTGTCGAGTCCAGTGCCGCTGACCACACCGTCCAGAGGATGTCCCACCTGTAATGCAATGTTCACACAGAGTCAGCCGACTGTAGATTCAAATACCACCACTCTGGCTGTTGGAGAACCATGTGGGGTCTACACTCTGAGCTGTGCCAACGGTCTGCGGTGTGAACCTTCAGAGGAGGAGCAGAGGCCTCTCCGTGCCCTGCTGGAAGGCAGGGGAGTCTGCACTAACACCAGCAGCGTCAGCCCGACTGAAAGTGTCAAGACTCAAGGTAAGGTTCACAGTCTGTGCTCGGACGAGGAAATTCAGACTGTCATTAGGTAATGTTTATGGTGAAGGGTGTAAGTTTCTTTTCAACACTGAAACAGGAGGTTTGGGGTCCTGTGCCAGAAACCTTTGAGCACCAAACACTTAATTTTTTTGCACCAATTTGTGTATTTTCTGCATCAATTTTGATGAAAATGTTGTTAATCTCTCAAAACAAAAGTCCCCTGTTTTTATTGAGGGGAATAAATGCACATGTTCTAAATACTGAGGGGGACTTGTCCCCTGCATCCCCCTGAAAACTACACCTTTGTTCATCATGTGGCTTTTCACAACAACACTCATTATTTGCTGGTTGTTTTGTCAGTCTTTGACAGAGCATCTGTCTTACATTTCACATTTAATCAGTAAATTTAGGTTCAGTCAGTCTTCCTGTAATGTGATCATAAGTTTCTGATAGTGAAGAGAAAACACACCTGTTTATTCACACAATGAGTTTCTTTCTCCACAGCCTGACTGCTCAGTCCCGGGCAGGCTGTTACATAAAAACATCAGTGTAAGAAGATGTAATTAAATATCACAGTAGGTTGCATGATTTTTTATATGGCTCATCGGCCACAGTATACCCACTGATTTTCTTTTCAAGATGGGGTTTATTACATTTATTGGTGCTTTTAGTGTCATTAATGCCAGTCATTAAATGTGAAGTGCCTTAAAAAGTGTCTTAAAAAAAAGCAATATTTGGAGCTGACCTTGAAATAAAATGAAATGAATATTGTTTGCTTTAAACAGGTATTCACACAGTAATAAGTGATCCATGCTAAGTGTTTTTGTCTGTGTCTGATCCTAGACCCAACACCTACTGAGGATCCAGATGAGGTAAAAAAACATTTTTATCTGATGACCTGAAGGATTAAAAGTATCAGTACATGGATTACACTCAGTCAGGCACTCACATGTCTCTGTTAAACTCTTTCTGCAGGCTCCATGTCGTAAACTGCTAACTACCCTTATCAAAGGTCTTGATGCCCATTTATTTAAGTCGCATCATGACATCTACATGCCCAACTGTGACAAGCGTGGTTTCTTCAGGAAGAAGCAGGTCAGTTGAACCATATCAGACATATCAGACTATAGACATGTGTTTGTATTTCAAGCTGCAAAAACAACCCATGTGTTTGCTGTGTTTGTGCAGTGTTGGTCGTCTCGAGGTAAGCAACGTGGCAAGTGCTGGTGTGTGGATCAGAACGGCATGCCAGTCGCTAACACTAAACAGAGGGGCGGCCTGAGTTGTTGAAATGCACGAAGCGTGGACTGAAGCAGAGGAGGCTGACGCTTCATTACCGATACAAGATAAAAGATGAAGGAACACCACACAGAGTCTGAAGCAGCTCAGCACAGTCTCACATTTCATTCTCCACCAGCCACAAACAGCTGTCCACCAATGAAAAGCTGTTTCCAAATCAGGTGTAACTTTGTCTCCTTGCGCCCTCTACTGAACATGTTAGGACTGTATTGATTAGATGTTACTTTCACATCTGCTTATATGAGATGTAGACTATATTAGATTTATATTAACATTTGAAATTATCCAGACAATTGTGGCGTATGTTGCAGAAACTGCACTTACAGTTTGGGCCACATGTTCAAGTTGTTTATCTCCATGTTGATACCACTATCCTTTAATATCATGAATCCATTTATATTTCATGCCATCAACCAAGTTTCAGGAACAGTATGATTTGGATCATTGTATCATTTTTTTTTTTTTTTTGACTATTGTACGGCGAGCTTGAGTGCCATGAAAGGCGCCTTATAAATAAAATGTATTATTATTATTATTATTATTATTATTATTATTATTATTATTGTTATTATTATTATTATCATATTTATAAATATATTTTCAGATTATTTTTTTTTACTTTGAAACCACTGTAACTGTTTTACTGTAATTTCTGTACATAATCTCTACATGGATTCCTATTTATGTTATTTTGATATGGTATTATATTTATGTTAATATTGCTCGAAATTTGAATAAGTAATTATATAGTGGTTGCCCATTAGACCAGACATCTATGGTATAATGTTGAACACCTGCATTTCTAATGCAGAATTAGTTAAGGGCATTATTATTGTATTATAATGATTTTCTGTTTGGGAACTGAAGAAAACGTGCCTTTAAAACAATGAGAGGAGGTGTCTTTAACAAAGGTTAAAACTGGGCAGGATTACAAATATAGAGAGACTTGGTGTGGATGCTCTGTGGATTTTGTGCATTTAAGGGATCTTTTGTTACCTTGTTTTTTGTTTTTTTTTTGAATAAAAATGACTTTGCTCAAGAAGTAAATCCATGTAGTCCTTCAAAGGGAAGAAGAAGAAGAAGAAGAAAATAATTGTTTGCTGTGGATAGCTGCAGGGTGGGAGAGCAATACATCGCATGTAACAAGTGTACAGAATAATGATTAGAGCATAGAAAGAGTTGAAAGAGAAAGAATGTTCAATAAGCTCACATGTCAACATTGGATTGAATATGACTTTGGCTGCAGTGAAACTACCATTACAGTTTAATATCTGCTTACAAATGTACAAGTACATTTTGAAAATGTTCATCCATATACACAACCGATGATGAACAGCCTGAAAAATGAGTGCAATACCAACAATATGTCTCAATTCTCCACATTTAGTCAGTCTACTCACTGTCATGTGATACATTTCTATTCCTCCACTCATCACACTGAACCAAACTGGCAGTTATCCCCTGCCCTACAAACCATTCACAAATCTGGAGTTTTGGCAGTACCTTATAGGAATAGTGTCTGATACAGATTCTTTTGCACTGAAGATGCAGATTGACAATAGTTTGCACAACATTATCTTTAAATATTTATCAGAGAACTGTATTCTGGTCAGGGTGGAAAGTAGGGTACTCACTGTTTAACTTGCTCCTGAAACCTGGTACCTCTTGGCCTTCACAAGTGGATCAATATTAGGTGTGCCAATTCATCCAGAGGGCCAGACTGGACTCTTTGGTGAGCTGGTTCTGGCCCACAGGCCATATGTTTGACACCCCTGGTATTTAGGAAAATTAGGATTATTATCATTATTAGGATATAAGTGGCAAATAACATGCTGATGCATTCTGTTATCTCAAGATAAAAGTGCTCAGATATTTTACTTAAGTAAAAAATAGCAATATACCACAGTCCAGAAATACTGTTACACTAAAAATGTATTTAAGCAAAAGTACAAAATTTATTTTGCAGAGTAGCCCATTTCAGTACCTTGCTGAACTTCTCTGCCCTTACTCCAACTCCTGACCTCTTAGATCTTCAGAACAATGTCTTTTAACTGTCCCGTGATCGAGGCTGGTGGGTGAGGGAGATCATGCCTTTGCGGTAGCTGCTCCAAAGCTTTAGAATAGCCTTCTACTCTCAATCAAATGTTCCCACTCCCACACTTTGAAGACAAATCTTAAGACGTACATGTTTTCAATGGCCTTTGGCTGTTCTGGTTTTAATGTTTTAGTATTTTAAAAGTATGTAGTTGTTCTTCCTGATGTCATTCCGTTTTATATTTGTGTTACATTGCTATATATCTGTGTGCCATTCTTTTATTTTGTGCAGCACTTGGGTCAACTGCAGTTGTTTATAAATGTGCTATATAAATAAACAAGTACAGAAGCTACTTGTGGTAATGTTGGCTACTTAGTTACTTTGCACCACTAAAAGTCAGTCACACATCATATGCATGACGTGAGTAAAGATTAGGCTATGGCTGCACATTGTTTCATGGAGACTGGGGGCCTCTGTTACACCTAAAATTGCACCAGTCACCATGAAACAGCAGGTGCTCTGTGGCGCTTCCTCTGTGCCTGCCAACAGAAAAACTGATGTCTCATATTTGTCAAAGTTGTGTTTTATATTTGTAGAATTATGAGATTAATTACGCTGTTTTAATTAAACTGCAATTGACTGTTCAATTGATGTTAAATTGTTTTATCTATATTCCTTGGGAATTAAATGACCTTTTGCTAAGCCACTTCCCTTTGTGATGGTCCAACAAGCTGTCGTAGTAAGCGTGGAGCCCACACTGTAATTAACTGCACTCCCTGAAGAAATATTATCATATTTTTGGGAAAATGAAACAGTGATTCTGGAGAGAAGCAGACAGAGGGGTCTACAGTCTGTATTTGAAGGATATATCCAGGATGTCAAACTGATCTCCGGGGGAAGTCAAACACAGTTTATCTGCACACAATGTGATGACACACAGCTGGTTAAAAATCATCAAAGTTTCCCTGCTTCCCTTCACTGGTTCCTGTACAACAGGGTCGGTCTTTATTCACTGTTCTAATCATTAAAAAGCAAAAGCAGCATGTGTATACATTGAGTAGGCTATATCTTCAGTAGCTAGCTTGCTAACCCTACACTTTTCAGGGTCTGATTTTGGTTTTGGAAGAGAGAAGAAATGTATATCTTTCTCCAACCTCTCCAGGTAACAAGTATCATTAATACATGATGTGCCTCAGGCACAACATTTAGCTCCAAATCCACAAAACCAGACGGAAAATGAAGTAAATCTGAAACGATTACATTAGAGTCAATGGAGTGTATATGATTGGCAAAGCAGTTCTTTAGATGTTACTGAATCACTAGAATCAGTTCATTAAAAAGATTCGTTCACCGAATCGTTCAGTGCTTGGCGGGAGGAGCCATGACTGTGTATTGCGTAGTCCAACTCACTGAACTGATACACGGCTGAGCTGCTGCTGCGTCTGCCCTGCACTGGTGAGTCTCATTACTGGCCAGCCTAAAGTTTTAAATTTGTTTATCTGGAAACTAAGTCTGTTAAAACAGTGGGGAGGTGTGTGATTGTGTTCATGTGGCTTGACTCCTGGCTACATTAGCTGTTAGCTTGGAGAAAACGGTCCCTATGAAAGTGTATCGCTGAGAAGAAATTATCTGAATCACTCAGGGATCAGGGTTACAGATTTGTTCTTTTGAATGATTCATTCGCGAATGACATAACACTAATGGAGTGCAGCTGTGTTGTTGTCTGACCCTGGTCTGAGTCGGCCTGATGCTACATTATATTGGCCAGTCTGCGTCTGGGGGCGGGACTTAGCAAGTATTTAGGTTAGTATTTATATGAAGGTATTAAGTGTGCTGCATGGGGGCAGATGTAAAATTCGAATTCTGGTGTTTCAATCAATATTGTGAGTCTAACATTGCTCGTAAAAACATTTGATGATTGTTAACAGAAGTTAGCTACATGAAAAATACACCCATATTATTCAAGAGGTTTTTGAGTGATGACCCAAGAGTGTTACACTTGCCCCTGGTCTCCCCTTCAACCTGCAATGCTGGTGTTGTCCCGAGGTCGCCGGTGTTTGATTGCATTGTTGTTGCACTGAATCGACCTCAGTCTCTGAACCAGGAGGTGTTAAGCCGGTTCACAGCACGTTGCAGCTGCACAGACTCCTACTGTATGAGGCGGACTGCACGCTGCTTTACATAGACAGGACGCTACAGATGACAAGTCAAACCCTGCTCAGGCTCACACACTGAGATACGCGTAGAAGTGCGATGTCGTCTCCTGGTGCCACCTCCAACCCTCTCAACACTCTGGCGCCCAAACGGAAAACCAAGAAGAAACACTTCGTGCAGCAGAAAGTGAAGGTTTTCCGAGCCAGTGACCCCGTGCTGAGCGTGCTGATGTGGGGAGTCAATCACTCGGTAGGTGCGTGGGCTGCTCACTGACATTATAAATTTTTAACTGTGTGTCAATATGTTTATTAACTCTTCATCCACTGATCTCACGCGCAGATTAATGACCTGAGTCAGGTGCCTGTACCTGTCATGCTGCTCCCAGACGACTTCAAAGCCAGCACCAAGATCAAAGTCAGCAACCACCTCTTCAACAAGTACTGTGCTCCACTCAGCTCTGTCCGTCTCATTGTAGGAACCTTCATCCTGCTTCCTGTGATTTGCACAGATTTTGAGGCTCCTGTGATTTATTTGCCTGCCTGTGCTTATCAGGAATTGCAGCCCCTCTTTAGAGAACAACGATGTTTTTATACACTAACAATACCTTCAATAGTACCAAACATTACCACTAACAATAACTAGCCCAAAAAGATGAAAGACATAATAATTTAGCTTGTCTTGAGGATGGTGTGCTGAATGCAACTTTGTCAAGGTGATGTAAAAGAATGAAACTGTACACCAGGGTTGGACAGGCAGTTGTTTCAGTGGTTGTGTAACACCGCAACATTCAGAAGTTTAGTCCAAACAAAACAGAAAAAAAGCTATATTGATGAATTCATCAGAAAGGTTGCAGGGCTCGCAGAGGATGAGCATCAGTCAGACAAAGTCTTAGACAAAAGCTGCTTCAGAATAACTGTTTATAAAAGCTGTGCTGTACACTCAGTCTGCCCTGAAGTTCAGTTTCTATACAGATGGAGTCTAGAAAACTTGAGTGGCTTTGAATAATCCTTTAATCCATCCAGGAATCTGGGTCGTGTAAAGACTTATAAACAGAGGTGGGAAGAACAATAAAATATGTTTTCAAGTTGAAAAAGTGCTGTTACCTTGGAGAGATTTACTCAAGTGTTTTTCATATTGCCTACTGTGGAAAAATAAGGGTGCTGAAGAGAACTCAGTCAGATCGTTTAAACTTAACTGTGATGAAATTGTTAATCTGGACAATTAATAAACCAGCAGACTTGACACCAGGGGTGGATTTTAAAACAATCGGCCTCTGGACACATATATGCAAATGGCCCCACCACCTCTCCGACACACAGACCGGGTGGTGCTTTTGCCTCTTTTTGTTGTTGTTGTTATGCATTTCTGTGTTGTCATTATCCCCCTTTTTGAGGTTTTGTGCCTTTTTGTCCCATCCTTTTGTGTGTCTTTGTGGTTGTTTTGCAGTTATTTTGTGTCTCTTTACATCTCTTTGTGGTATTTTTGTGTCTCTTTTCAAGGGTCTCTTCCCCGTCAGTAATTTGAGTGACATTGTGCAGATAAAGGCCAGGTGGTCCATGACACTTTGAGCCCCTGGGCCTGTGTCCAAAAGGCCAGTTTAGCAATCCATCCATGCTTGACATCAGCATGCCATTAAATACATATGGAATTCTTTTTTACTGGCATTAAAGCATGCACACATTTATGGTATTAATTAATAAACACTATTTGTAATTGGTTACTGTCTCTGCTTGGAAGAGTGTACCAGTGTAGAAACATCTGCACAAAACAGCAGGCATTTAAACCATGTGAAATCCTTTTGATCACATGATTTGACCATGTTTTGTTTTTGTGCGCTGATTTAAAATATATGTGCTGTAAGAAAAAGATAAAGGGAGATCTTTTTTTTTTTAGTATGAAGCATTGGTAGCCCCTGTAAATCTCATAATCAAGTACAGTTGCTGATCAGATGCTGTGTGAGGAATGTTGCAACACTGTATATCAAGCTATATTGTTCTTACTTCATGTGTTAAAATGTCTTTGTTTCTCAGAGAGAATCTTCCAGGACAGTTCAAATTCAAAGACTACTGTCCACAGGTGTTCAGAAACCTGCGAGAGCGCTTTGGAATTGAGGACCAGGATTACCAGGTATGATTACTAACATTTGATTGTGCCAAAATGAAACATGAACAAGGTAACAAGGTGGAAAACAGAGAGACAGATTTGAACAAACACAAAGCACCTTAGGTTCTCCAGTGTTTTTTTTTTTCTTTTCTGAAAAACCAGACACTGTTCTGCGTGTGTCAGGCTGCTCCCTTTCAAATTTGCATTTCTTTGTGTGATATTTGCATGTGGCAGGTGGCAGACAGAGTCATCATCTGCTCTGCTCAGTACACATTTGCTTAGCACACAATTACTAGGTGAGGCGTACTGTAAGTGCACTTTAAACTATGTGCTGATGAAAGCTTAAGTTCTGCATATGGACAAGACTGATGCAGCAAATGTCTTGAAACATTGTGTGTTTTTGTGTTCCGGCATGATGAAACAAATATGCCTTACATGTCAGAATGTCCCATCTGTTTGCAACATTAATTGTGTTTCAGTGTTTGGATGAGAACAGTTTAAAACAGTACAAAACATTTCACTTGGCTGATGTGTTGTGCTGCTGATGTCACACGGTGCCACTGCTCAGAGATGCCATCCTCCCTCTCTCCAACAGGTGTCTCTGGCCCGCAGTCCTCCGCTAAAAGACGAGGAGGGGCAGCGCGTGGGTCTGCTGCGGACGTCATACGACCGTACTTTGGTAGTAAAAGAAATCTCCAGTGAGGAGGTGGAGGAAATGCACAACATCCTTTCTGAGTATCACCAGGTAGGACAGGCACAGGGTGGAAAGCTTAGTCATGGTGAGGAGGTTTAAATGTCCTTTCACAGTAAACAAAACATTATCTTAATCAATCTATTTCCTAGTTTGTGATTAACTGCGGTCATTAAAATCTGATCATACATTTCATTAGTCACAAATTTTTCTACGCTTTCTGTCCTTCGTCTTTTGTAGAAAATTTCAATGTGCTCTTTCTATGAAAACCCTGGTTGCTATGGCAAAGGTTTTACAACATCAGAGCTAAAGGATGAGTGTTTGAATTTCAAGCAGTTTTTCTTCTACAACAAGTGAAACATGACCAGAGCTGTTTTGTCATTTAAATTACAGTTTATAAAGATATCTAATATAAAGCAAAGACATGCTGTCACGACTGTTTCTGTTTCCACACACATTTATAAAGAGCAGACTGATGGGAAAGAAGAGGGCAAGATGTACTCTAAAGGCACTTAACTAAACAGAATAATATCTGATGCTACACGTTGGCAAAATAAACACAGTATTTTTTGCTGATGTACTGGGGTGTAATGAAGTATGTTTGTCCAAACAGACCTTTTTCACAGCAGATATTTTGTCTTGTCACAGCAGAAAAAGCACATTTGTTATCACTTATCCGTTCTATTCAAGTGTCCCAGTAAGCCTTGACAGTGTAACAGCGAGCCAGCATGCACAATGCCAGGACCCGGAAACTGAATCAGCTAAATCAGAATCAGCCATCATTAATTTTATTATTTACTGTTCTTTTCCGACTGTGATATGTTGATAGAAAAGGTTTCTTTCTTAGATCTATGCAGCGTTTCATTTTATTCTGAGCTTTTGGTCTATCCAACCTTAATCCGATCGTACACGGCTCAGCAATGGCAGACAGGTAGAAGTAACCAGTCCCTTTCTGATCATTGGCAGTTGCTAGAGGGCTGCAACTAACTATTATTTTTGTCAATTGATCTGTTGTTTATTTTTTTAAATTAATGGATTCCTGCATTGGTCTGTGAAATGTCAGAAAATGGTGACACATGTGGATCATTGTTTCCCACAGCCCAACATGACGTCCTCAAATGTCTTGTTTTGTCCACAAACAAAAGATATTTAGTTCACTCTCACAGAGGAGCAAATAAACTAATGAATATTCACATTTAAGAAGCCTGAATCAGAGAATTTTGACTTTTTTGTTCTTCTCTTAAATTACTCAATCCAACTAATTAATTATCAGATAAGTTTGCTTGGCTCCAACCCTTTAACAGCTAATAACTGACTGATTAAACAATTAATCATTGCAGCTATTGTATTCAACACACCTGTGCAGAACCCTGGTGGTAGACGTTCTACCTCTTGGGAACTGAATTGGAATACTGTGAGGTACAAGACTATATTTGTTATAAAACACAAAAGGGGCTGGGACACAGTGAGTAGGCCTACAGAAAGACAATGTGACCTGTCAGATATCTCTTGAAAAAAGGCCTTTACATTCATGCATTCCTTTTTGTGTAACCGCTTGTCCTGGAGACGCGGAGGGGCTGGAGCCTATCCCAGCTGACATTGGGCGAGAGGCAGGGTACACCCTGGACAGGACGCCAGGACTATCACAGGGCTGACACAACCCTTTGGTGGAAAAGGGGTAGACAAACAACATTGGGCATGGGCAAACATGGACAAACAACCATTCACACTCACATTCACACCTACAGCCAATTTAGAGTCACCAGTTGACCTAACCTGCCTGTCTTGTCTTGTCTTTGGACTGTGGGAGGAAGCTGGAGTACCCGGACAAAACCCATGCTGACACGGGGAGAACATGCAAACTCTGTACAAGGGGACTCCCCCAACCCGAGTTCGAACCAGGAACCCTCTTGCTGTGAGGCAACATTGCTAATCACTGTACGACCGTGCCGCCAAGAAGGCTTATAGCTATGTGAAAATGTTTGAAGACAAATGCTATCCCACAAGAATCATGAAAAAAAAGAAAAAGAAAAGAAAAACAATCATAGTTTGGTGCATCGGTGGCTTAGTGGTAGAGCAGGTGCCCCATGTACAAGGCTGTTGCCACAGCGGCCCGGGTTTGACTCCAGCCTGTGGCCCTTTGCTGCATGTCGCTCCCTCTCTCTCTCTCTCTCCCCCTTTCATGCTTGTCTGTCCTATCAATTAAAGGCTTAAAAATGCCCAAAAAAAATCTTTAAAAAAAACAAAAAAACAATCATAGTTTAATCAGCTTTTTCCAGAGCCTTGAACTGCATCTCACGGTCTTCAGTGGATGAAATTTGCTCAGAGTACGCAAATCCCTGATGGAGGCCATGAAATGTGGTTAAAAGCTCCAGAAAAATGTAGTAGAGCCCCGTACAGTTTTTAAGTGAACAGACAAAAGTTTAATTTTCATTCATTCAGGAGTTTAATGCATTTTCTTCCACATAAAACTCTCGCAAAGCAAATTAAATCCAGCATTGTTTACATCCCATGAATGTGTAAAGAGAACTGGATACAGCACTGGAGACGGGTCCTGCTCATTTCTATAAAAAGGTGCTCAGTGGTGCATGAAGCGAAAAAAGTTCAATCCTTTGCATCATCGGGCCCACAGAGCAAGAGCACTAGGAACTTTTTCCGTCCGAGCTGGCAACTACGGTTTAGCCCTCTGCTAACTTGAAGTTTCTAGACTCTGAAATGTTATTGGACAGAACGGACCAAATCCTGAGAACAAAGGTTGGTTGTGATTCTCAAAAAATGCATCCTTTGATTTACAGATCTTTCCTTCCCAATGTAAGCCTATGAGGAAAAGTCTGTTTGGGCCCAATGACATCCCATGACAGACCTGGAAGTTGTAGTTACACGATTTAGCCATTACGTCAAATTGGCATCAAAGTCCAGCACTGCTCTGGGGGGCCTGTTACCCCCATGCTGGCAGTCTACTTCTTCTGTGCCTTTTCTGGCATATTGTTGCGTTTCTCTGCAACTTTCTTACTGCCACCTGTAGCTCATTAGAATGGTGTGAAATTATTGGCAGGACTGTGTATCACCTCACTCGTGTGCTTGCACAAGAACAACCAAAACAGGCATACTACATCCAAACATTCCCTTATTGTGCTACATTTTGGGCTGACGCATCCTTTATTTTCCCATCATTCACTGGGTATTCAATGTTTGTCTCTTCTAGCACATCGTCACCTGCCACGGCAGTACGCTGCTCCCTCAGTTCCTGGCCATGTACAGAGTCACTGTGGAGAACGAGGACACCTACCTGTTAGTTATGAGGAACATGTTCAGCCACAGACTGCACGTACACAGGAAGTATGACCTCAAGGTAAATCCAGCAGGAGGCGTGCAGCTAGATGAGGATTCAGAGAGAGTAATCAGAACAGACATCTTATTATTAATGGGACACTGGCAGCCTGGCCTGTTGAAGCATCTGAGTTTTTAGTTTTGCCTTGGCTTATTTTCCCAACCTGACTGTTGAATATATGGCCATTCATGTATCATGTATGAAGAAACTGCCTCTCAGGGGCTTGTAACTGATAGAAAATTAGCCAGGATTGTGAAGGTAAATATGGTTTTTGTAGTATTGTGGCCTCTTAGTAACTGGGTTTTTTTTCCCTCAGGGATCCCTCGTGTCTCGTGAAGCAAGTTTTAAAGAGAAGGTGAGATCAAATTAAGGTAAAGGTTATATGAAAAGCTCTAGCTGAACTGTACTTTCTGCAACTGTGAAGATTATTGGCAGTTTACCAAAGCTTTCAGTAACAAGCAAGCATGAATTTTGTCTTGAAGAGTTTAGGGAGGCTTTCACATCAGCGACTTGGATCAGAGTACACAGAGTACACACAAAGGGTATAGAGTGTTTGATTAGAGTGAACACTTCCTACCGTACCTGGGCATAGTTCATCAAAAAGGTGGTCTCAGTATGGTTCATGTGTACTCGGGTAAGGTTCACATCAGGTGTGAAAACCAACACATGGAAGTTGACTGCTTTTTAACGCAAGAAGCTATCAGCAAGTAGAGTTGCAAAGACATTTCTCAATGCCACCACCAGTCTCGTCCATCTTCTGACCTGCACAACCATGGGTGATAACATAGGAAGACAGGCAAGAAGGTCGTTCTTGTCATTGTCTCCAAAATATAAATCATAGCAGGCAGAAGGTTGACTCCATTGTAGAGGTTTGGGATCTTGGGATTGGCGATCTTTTCTATACTATTGTAACAACAGAAACAAATTTCACGTAGATGATGACACAAGTCTATTCCTGTACAGAATAATATTACTAATGTGAAAGCTGAGTAGCAGGTGAGTTGGGGGTTACGAATCAATATAACAACACTATAAGTCCATAGCACACCAAGCAAAGTCAAAGTTGGGTTGTCAGTGAGCATCTGCAGCCCTCGTCGGTGCAGTGTGTCCTGCACAATTGCCCCTCATCACCTTTTTTTATTTGGCAACAGCGGAACAGAAAACAGAAACAGAATTGAGAAAAGTAAACAAACAGCTAAAGTCAAGAGGGAGTGAGACCCAAACAAACTTGTTATATAAGGTAGATTCTTTCTTCTTTAGCCATTGAGCTATTCAACAGAAACATTTCATGATGGTTTGCGTTGCTCTGTTCTTTCAACATTGGATTGTGTTGTTAATGTGCTAACAGGCTGACTAACATTAAAGTGACACTTACCTTTCTGGAAATTTTTGCACTTTTCTTTGTTTAGGTTAAAATGCTATTAATAAGCTGATGGCATACTAAAATGTAAGTGAATTCCACCAGAGATAAAAACTCACTTATACCATTCTCATATGCTTTTAAGAAAACTCCGACCAATCATTGCATACGGACCGAATGCAATGATTGGCCGAGCGTCCTGTCTGTCTTCTCCACGTAGAGGCCTCCGACTGACGTAACCGCTCGCGTAACTTGTGTGTTTCCACTTACTAGTAACGTTAACGCTACTATCTAACGTTAGCACTGTAACCCTATTCTAAAACTCATCAGTCATCACTGACTCCGGTTGAGTCTTAAAACTCCGGGGTTGCGTTACCTTGCCAACGCCTACATCTATCATAGATGTAATGAGGACGTAATGGAGGAGGGGGGAGTAGGCCTTTGGAGGGAGGTGGGAGTTGTGGATGTTCAAATTTTTTCTAAGTGCTGTGTGAAATGCAAGAAAGGTAAGAGTAGTCTTCTGGTTTCCTTTTTGGCTAAAGATTCCACTGATGCTGTCTGCTGATCTGTAGAGATATTTCTTCTCATGCAGGCGCAGAACATACGTGTTGGTTGGCTGTTGGCTGGCGTTTTTGCGACATGTTCATGTGCTACTTTTTGGCCGAGATGGGGGTGATGTGAGGTGACGCAACAGTCTGCTTTCATAACCGCTAGTTATCTGAAGTTGGTTTGATGTGCCTGGGCTTTAAGAGACAGTTTGCTGATATGGATGCCACAAAAAGAAAAGTCATTTTATACTCACGTCACCATGCTTTTTTTTTTTTTGATGTCACACAGACTCACTGAAAAGATAATGAATTAGATTTTGCAAGAGTAGCTGAGTTACCTTTAATTAACGTGGTCAGATATTTCATAAAACACTGAAAACAAGGAAAAGAAAAAGTTTGGCACAGCTGCTGTATTCCCTGACTTGTTAAAGGAAGAATGTTGCTGTAAACTAAAAGTTAGGTTCAGTATTATTTACACCACGAAAATGATTTTCTGGTCTACACTTTTTAAAGTGGTGCTCCAGTGATGTGTACTGTGCCTCCATATAAATTTCCCATGTACCTCCCCCTCAGACAATGTCAACTCAACTGTTTTTACAGGCAGATTGGTATTTCTCCTGAAGAGTAAACTGACTTTCTCTTGTAAAATTGGCTGTATGCCCTCTTAAGAGCTCCCTGAACCAGTTCGATGCTAATTTTCTAACCAAAATTAGAAATGTTAAGACCCTCGGAAGTGAAAGAATGATGGCAAGGTCTCAGAGAACTGTAAGTAAATGGAGAAAAGTGTAATTAAATCTATAACTCTTTGTTGCATGCTTAACGAGGACAAGTTAACAAGGTAGAATCGACTGCAGCTGTGCCACCAGCCCGTCTGCAGGTGTGAGTGTACATTCATGCTGTTTGCCTCAGTTTGACATGCTGTATCTCTAACGACAAATAAGAGACATTTACTGTCTGAAATGTGTGACTGAGGGCAGAGTGTGAAATCACATTGCCTGTATTGTATCTAATTTTAATTGTTTGTGACAAAAGTGATTTTAATATTAGATTTTTTCAAAATGTTTTCCCAGAAAAAAACTTAGCAGTAGACTTTAAATAACACAAGAGCCCCTCTGTTTGCCCTGACCTCGATAAGATGGAAAAATAGAATGGATTGCATTGAATGGATCGAGTTTTAATGACTGCAGGGCTGTGGAGACCTTTGATCTTTCCAACTGTGCTGATTCTGAAAACAATATTTGGGGGTAATGTCGTTTGACTTTTATACCACTGAAAATAGGACGGCTGATTGTGTTTTAATGAGAAAAATGCTAATGAATATTGTGATCTCTAGGCTAAATGTAAATTCACAGTGGATGACCTTCACTCTGTATTTCCAGGTGAAGGAGCTGCCCACTTACAAGGATGTAGACTTCAGGAATAACATGCAAAAAGTTTACGTGAGCGATGAGGAGAGGGAGAAGATCATGGACAAGCTCAACAGAGATATTGAGGTACAAAAACAGTGTTAAAGAAGAATGCAGGCGTTGTTTTCCCTGACATGATTTGTGCATGTGTATGTGATCCTCTCACTGCAGTTTCTGGTGCGTATGAGGATCATGGATTACAGCCTGCTGCTGGGAATCCATGATGTGGAGCGGGCTGAGAGGGAGGAGGAGGAGGAGATGGAGTCGTCCTATGAAGAGGAAGAGGAGGATGAAAACGGCTTGGCTCCCGCTCCAGGATCCACGTCACCTGAGGGTATCGGCGGCTATATGAACTCCTTTAAGCCCATGGGTCCTGGCGAGTTTGACCCTTATGTGGATGTGTATGCTATTCAAAGCGCCGTAGGTGAGTCCTGACAACTGACATGTCTCTGGTGAGTTGAAGTAGGTTATAGGCAGTGCCGGGCTTTGCAAGTTCAGAGTCCTGGGCAAGCTTCACCTGTCTCAGCCCCCCAAGAACAGAAATATTGTTATTATTATAATTTATTGTTTTTATTACAAATAAGAACAAGAGCTAATGAAAATAAACAACTAAGCTAATAAGTAAACAATAAAAGAAAATGGTATATGCAAATTAGCATTTTTTCCTTTTTTTTAATGCACTGCCTCCCAGATGGCTTCTGCCTTTCCATTTTCTCTTCCTCTAATGCTCTCCACATACACTCCACCACACCCATCGATGCCCTAGCAAGGTCTGACTGTAGCCTTCTTTACACAGAGATCGTGTTACAGGGCCTTTACGAAGTCCTGTCTTTATACCACCTTTGTATTTTTACACAGAACCAAACAACAGTGGCATTATGCCTCTCCTATGTGTGATTTTTAGACAGCATACCGGCATCACAGAATCAAGAGGTGTGACGCACATATAAAACAACAGCGTCGGCCTCTAGTGTGACATACAATGTATGCGTTGGCAGCGTTTTATAAACAATAACAAAGACATTAACATGGCAATAATAATCATTTACTGTCCCTGATGTATGGCGGCTGATCTTGTCCTCTGCTCAGAGGGTAAGGAGCTCCTGTTCCTTAATGTTTTCCTAATTTTCAGCTGCTGTTCTTCTTTGAGTTAGCTGCTAACTGCTATCAGCTACTTTTAAAATCTCCCGCAGTGGATCGCACGCATAACATGTTGTCAAAACATCACACCTGTGCTGCCTATGATCCCATCCTGCCAGCTGTCCTGTTTATACAGACCTTGTTTTGGCGGTGTTATATCCTCAGATACCATCTTAAAGCTGTGACAACTCTCTCCCCCATTCCGCCATTGTATCATAACAGCATAGCAGCATGAAATTCCTGTCATGGGGGGGTGGTGTAAAAGGAGCTCTTGATGATCACTTGCTGATAAAGACATTAGGGTGAACTGCATTGCCAAGACAAGAGGTGGTACCACTACTACAGACCGACTGTTAGCATTAGATCTTTGAATCGTTTTTCCTTTATGTTTGGCGTTTTTTGTTTTTTTAATGTCAAAAAGAATATTTCCTTTTGGGTGTCATTTTGGTGCCATCCCTATGGGTGGCACTCTAGCCTATGTTGCCTTTAGGACAATCCACCACTGGTTGTAGGAACCCTGTACTGCAATACACTTAAACCTCTTCTCGTGCTGGGATACCAGCAGATAAGATCATATGTGCATATCTCTCACCAGCTGCTGTGAATCACTCTCATGTAGGTGCACCCCAGAGGGAGGTGTATTTTATGGGTCTGATTGACGTGCTGACGCAGTACGACACCAAGAAGAAAGCTGCTCATGCTGCCAAGGCTGTCAAACACGGGGTGAGAGACTCTTTAAAGGGGCTGGTTGGCATATGCTGTCCTCACATCTCTATCCTGTAAGGCTTTCATTTGAGATTCAGTTTCCTCTAATCGACTGTCTCTGTGTGTGTTTGTGCAGGCAGGAGCAGAGATCTCAACAGTTCATCCAGAGCAGTATGCCAAACGTTTCCGGGAGTTCATCACTAAGATCTTTGCATAGTTCAATGATTCAATCCAGACTACCATCATCCTTTCATACAAGAGGAGTCTCATTATGCAATGCTTATGTAATCTTAACTCAACATTAAGAAGTACTGAAAATTTACTGTTAATTTCTGAATGATCTACATGGTTTTTGAGCATTTTACCCTCCATATCATTCTGTACTGCGAGATGGACTGTGTGTTTATTTTGAACGAAGAACTGGAATTTGCAGATAAGAGGAAAAGTCTTTTTGGCAACTTGTTTTTAATGGGTTTTCTTTTGTTTTCATTTAAAGTTTTGGCAATACTCCACCCCCGAACACAGTGGGAGGTGGAGATGATGAGGAAAACATATTTTCTCTGCACAATAATTGTAGAAAGTCTCACTTGCTGCTGCTCGGGAGCAAGATGTATGTTCTGCTCTTAAATATTAATTTACGACTCCCTTGTCTCCCACCAGTGACAACACTTGACAGCACAAGAATAATTTGAGCAAATCTACAGGGTGTCAATTAGGAACAATACAATGCTCAGCACCAACGTGTGGTTTAAGCTGTTAAGACTGATCTTATCTTAAACGAAATGTTGCCAAATGCAGATTTAAAATAAGTAGCACCAGCATAACAATGTGACTGAGAACAGCTGTTAAAAACTGACAGTGGACACAGATTTAAGAATTAAAATTGAATGATATTTCACAGTCTAGCATGTATTACATGAATATGTAAATTCATTATGTTGTTTATCACTGAATGTATTATCAATTACAATATTATGATTAGGTGCTATTAAACTGGATTTTTACAAGCGATAAACAAACATGCCAGACTGGCAATTTCATAACTGTTTCCCTTATCAGTAAAGAAATGCACATTTGTCACTATCTGTACACAAAAAAGTTACGATAATCTGCTGAAGATTTAAGTACAAATAGTTGAATGTTTGTGTTTTGAAAGGCTGAAACTCAAAAGATTTTCTTGCACATCTTGCAACTCTCCAGTAGTGCTGAAGGGCAACACTCCCCTCAGCTCAGTGCTCAGTATTTACAGTGCTACATACAGAAGCAATCCAGTGCATCAGTGGAAGCTATACACACACTTGCATCATCTGAAAGCAGCACAAACTATTAAACTGTAAGCTGATCAAAGAGCTCTCATGTTAAACGGTGCAGCTTGGATCCAGCCTCATGTTGTAGCACCTATTTTGGCAAAATCATGTACCCACCTGGGTAAAGTATCAAAGGAATCATGAAGTTCAGATCGGTGTAACTCTAACAAGTGGATGCGAGTTAAAGCAAATTGTGATTCATGGCAGCAGTTCCTCTGAAATGTATTCTCAGTGGTGCAGCATTCATTTTTGTCCTTATTTAGTCCCTATCCCCCGTCCCAGTCCTCCTGGCACACATTCCTGAATCTCCTTCTGAGATTATCTTGAGGATTTCACTTTTAATAGCTGAGTGGACAAACAGGCAGAGGAGGGACAAGAAGATGAGGACAAAAACACGCTCATGAGAGAAAAACAATATTGTTTAGATTGTATGAAACTGATAAACACTATCAGGGACTGGAGATAAACTGAAGCAGCAGCAGTAGTGCTTTGTTGGTTTGATGATACAGCCTAAACTAAGTTATTTAATAAACATCAGAGTAATGCATTTGTTCATGTATTTTTGAGTTTTGTATTTAAAATACACATCCAAGAGCCAAGGATAGGTCAGATCCAGAGCTTGATGTTAAATACATGAGAGCACAGGAGATGGATGTAATACAGGGACACTCAACTTGTTTTGCCCGGGGGCCACTTTTGCAAAATGACAGGAGGCAGGGGGGCAGCTGCTGCAGTCCCACATAGGTCAGGTGTACGCAAGGCATTTCTAAATATTGAGAACATTCAGGGATTATACCAGACCTCTGTCAGGGCATCCACGAGTCCTCTCCTGGCACTTTTTTTTATATGCAAGCTCTATTTTGATGCTTTTTAAGCACTCAGGCACTGTATTTATATTAAAAGTAAGAAAATGAATCCCAGTGTGAATCAATT
The DNA here is from genome assembly GCF_041903045.1 of Epinephelus lanceolatus. Taxonomy (NCBI): domain Eukaryota; kingdom Metazoa; phylum Chordata; class Actinopteri; order Perciformes; family Serranidae; genus Epinephelus; species Epinephelus lanceolatus. Next base: position 14,790,223 of record NC_135734.1, read on the forward strand.
TGTTTTTAGTATGAATAAGGAAATGGTTGTGGGGTCACCCAGCTGACTATCGGGGGCCAGATTTGACCCGCGGCCCATAAGGTGAGTATCACTGATGGCTAGTTTTGCACCTTCCATACACATACAGTCTGATTTGAAAATGCTTGATGGGATTCATTTAAATATTGTGTTTGTTTTAAAATCTTCATCATTATTCATCATTATTATTAGACAGCATTTATCAAATTTCAGGCCAGAAATACTGACCATATTCCATATTATAGGTGGCAGTGGGTTCAGTTTGCTACACAAGTTACACCTGGCAGTTAGTGGGTGTAAATATTCAGTAACAACTAATCCCTACGTATCATCGAGATTTAATCTAGTAATGTGTGAAACTCTTGAGTAGGCTAAGCTGCCAGTGCAACCAGCTCCACATGTTACTGTTGTGTAGCAGGCTGCAATAAGGCGCCAAATGTGAAAATGTGGTTACAACTTTCTAGCTCATATATTCTTTATTTATTTTTATTTTATTTAACCTTTATTTAACCAGGCAAGTCATTAAGAACAAATTCTTATTTACAATGGTGGCCTGGCAGAAGGCAAGAGCCTCTTTTTTTAATATTAAGCTAATTTTCCTTACATTTAAGACAGAAGTTCATATAAAACAACAGATGTAGCTGTTTATGTTTATATGTAACAATTCAAAGTTAAATCTAACAGTGAATCTAAATGTGTATAAAATATACAAATAGCCCGTACTGCATCTATTGTTTTTCCAGCCTATTTTAGTTAATAACCACAGCCACTTCTGTATAATAAAAGTACACTTTAGCTTGCTGGTGCACCATACGGTTCCTCCACTTTACCCCCTGCCACTAGGAGACTACTTTGCTGGGAGAAGAACAGATGGCAGCTGTGGAGATGGACCTCCAATTAGTGGCTGTGCAACTTGAACTCAGTGCAAACCCAGCACCAGGGGACCAACCCGATTCCCCGCAGGATCAGCAAACTTTTTGTTGCTGCTGTTACACACATTAGATTAGCCCACTGTGACTTCCCAACTCATGGAAGAGAGGCTCTGCTCCTGACAGCACATGATGTAAACATTAATTGCATCCTCCTCAGGTGAGCTGTAACGTTAGCTAGCTCAGTGGTGCTAGGTGAGCTAGCAGTAGATGCACTCTTCCTTCTGCGCAGTGATACGGTTGGCTGGTGTGGTTTGGTAGTAAGAATATAGTTCCTACACAAAACTGTTCACAAGAAGGTCTGTGGATTATTATTATGAGTAACCAGGTCATGATTTCTGGAAAGTGATTACTGCTGAGTTTTTCAAATGTATTTCTTCTTCTTCGTTTTTTTTTTTTCTTTGGCGCTTTGAGCACCATAAGCCAAGTGCCATCTAGTTCTATTATAATTAAGAGAAGGCAGACATTTTCACGGCTGATATCCCCAACACTTGCACTGTGTGCCACTCTCTCTTAACTCAAGCTTCTCTGTGCTGGACCGTTGGCTCCCCTGGGACCTCTCTCCCTCTGTCCTGACTGTCAGTGCCTCATCCTCCTTTGGATCTGGAACTCCGTCCTGCTGGAGGTTCAGCCTCTTCTCTGTGTGCTTTGTATTTTTTTCTCTTTGTGTGAATGACATGTTTCAGTGTTGTACAGATTGCAAAGCTAATTGAGGCAAATTTGTGATTTCTGATACTGGGTTACAGAAATAAAACTGTCTCAACTTAAATAACGTATGAGCTGTTTAGAGTAAAGAGTAGTATAACATGCAAATGCAAATGCAAATGTAATATGGTCAACGGATGTGACCTGAACCTCGATAAATGTTATTTAATAATGATGTAAAACTTGAAGATTTTAAATTACATTTCACAAAAATAACACAACATACCTCAAATTACGAATTTGACTAAATGACTATAACATAAATAATATCACTTACATTAGTGTAGATATTTTTCCTCTCAGCATATTACTAACCTATTAACTCACAAACACAAATTTCTCCACATATGCTGATGAATATAAAACAAAGTACTACTTACATTTACAAATAATATATCTTTTGTATGCCTCGCACCCAAAATAGCAAATGGCACTGATCACCCCCTCAGCCCACACTTCACATTGATGCCATCTGGTCGTAGATACAGGACTTCAAAAATGAGCAGAGCTTGCATGAATGTGTGTGTGTGTAGATGTAACCAAGCATATATTTCATGTATGATGTATATCTGGTTGTTTCTGTGGGGAGTGCTGGCTGTGAAATCAAATCTCCCCATATAGTAAAGACAATTTCTCTAAAACAATGTTAGCTTTTGATGTTACAGTAACTTCCTGTTGAAATCGACAGTTGATTGCTCTTGATTTGACAGCACTATAGCTAGTGCAACCCTGTCAGGTAGTATTTTGTATGTTGCAACCCTTTTAATTTAGTAATTTGTGAAATTCCAGCAAACACTTATGTTATGACCAGGCTAAATTGAAGTTATGAACAGCAAGCGCAACTGAAAATTATTCACAACAAGCTTAATTTCTTATTAGGAACAACTTTGTTGCTGCTGATGAGTTTTTCTCTTTTCTGTGTATATATTTTCTTTCCCTTTGGGATTTTGCATTCTATGAACCAAATGCCACTGACAATATTCTGTTTGGAAACATAGATAGCATTTTAGGCAATTTCCAAACCCATCACCTGTCCTACTCTGCCTCTGATTGGCTTACCCTGACCTTCTCACCCTAAACCCTAACCACTCCCACTCTTCTTGCCTAAACCCAACCGATTCAGGCAATGAAAATAGCCAATCAGAGGGAGATTAGGGCGGGTCATGGCTTTTTCAGCTCAGAAAAACAAAACAAAAAAAAAAGGCGGGATTTTGGGAGATCCAGTACAGTGAGCAAATATCTGCGCCAAGACCTCCTCTTTGGTGCACCAGTCATTTCGGCTAATCTCTATAAACAGATATTAGCATATCGATGCAGATAAATGCATAAAAAAACCTAATATTACGCTAAATCATATTAAATCTGAACCCATCAACAGTCAGTGGATTCCGAGATTGCATTTCAGCCGTTGTGCTTCACCTCTCCATATAGACTGTTTATCTCCCGCTCTAACGTAATTGGTCTATACTCAGACTACAAATGAAAAACAGAACTCTTCCAAAACTTTGTCCTGTCACCTACAAATTCAGTATATATACTGTATGGTGATATCTGTTTATAGAGATTACATACTTGGTAAAAAGAAATAAAAGGTTTATTGTGTTTTGGGTGAACTGTTCCTTTATAATGTATACCAACCTAGTTGTTCTTCAATATCAACACTTATGACTCTTAATTATCTGTAAACATTCCTATATCATGTCACCATTGTCTCTTTGTGTGTTTGCCCAGAAAAATCCCTTTCTTACTGTGAATCCATGTAACTAAAACTGTCTCAGCTGTGGTATTATAGTATAAAAATGAGACCATGACATCGACCTAGAAAGAAGTAGGTCAAAGCCAGTAGGGACCTTTAACAAGAACTGGTTTGATCCAGAAGATCTCACCTTCAAACACTAGGCAAGAGTTAAGTGATGGCTACTGGCTCCACCTGTCCATAAAACAGCTCTCAACATGAGCTGTTTGAAACACGGACCCTCTGCGCATCAGCATATGTGATGCAACTATGCTGCATGTTGCTCCTGCCTGCCAAAGCCTCCCTCACCCTTATTAACTGCTGTTGTTAATTTTGACACAGCTGGAAATGAGATAAATAAAAAAATCAACTCAGCTTGCCGTTTTGAAATGAGGTCTGCGACGAGATCAGACACAGAGAATCACATACAACTCTGTACAAAACACCACAGCTTGGGCAGTAGCCTTAGTGTATTGATAATGAATGCTCTATGAATCCTTGCATGAGTAAAAAAATACAAATGGAGAGAGATGCTTACATCACAGACATGTACACTCAGCAGAGTCTTCAGATTAACACAAAAATACATACAGTACTGCAGGAGGGTTGTTTTTTTATGCCATTTTTTTAACATATTAAATTGGGCAACATTCCTCTATTTCATGTTGATTTTCATCCACTTACAAATATAATCATAGTCATTCAAAGGCTCAGTTTTATAGATCAGAACCATCGCTGAGTTTTAATCTATTAAACCGTACTTTCTATTAGTCACAGCAGGAATAATATGAGTTAATTAAAAAATAAAACGCCCCAACAGTCCACCGACACTGCATCATCTTGGAAAACATGTTAGTGTTTGAAATAATGAACTCAAACCGTCTTGTTTTTGTATACATTCAATCAAAATCAAGGCATTTACACGTCTAGTATTTCACTGGCCTTGATGATGAGCTGCTCATAATGCACACGTCATGTACAGTGTTCATGTCACACACAGTGATACAAACATAACATAGAAATCTCAGTCTCGGATGTCAAAGAGTTAATCAGGTGGTTGTTAAAGGAAAACCAAACCAGGAGGCTGCACAGGAAATTTCTGAACAGCTACGAGTAACCCTTTGAGTTTTTATACACAGAACCAACTGTACAAATCATACAATAACAATCTCGAAAATGAAGCACTTTTAAATTTTTTAGAATTATAATATTTTTAATCAATGCATTTCTATACAGTTATTTTATCTTTAAAGTGGCATCTCTTTTTTTAGCCACTGTAAAGTGTTTTTTTTTTTAACTTACACAACATTATTTATGTACTGAACGACCAGCTGTGTTGAACATAACACAGTATATATGCACTCTGAATTTAAAAGTGACATTCGTTGTCAGTAATGTGTGGATGTGTTTAACGTTAACGTCTGTCTATGAAATCGTAAACTTATTGCAGTTCTTTACTTCTGGGCCCTTAATGCTCAGATAAGCTGTTTGAGGCTGAAGGCAAATTCCCATTCTTAACTGAGTGGTGAATTAAGTTGAATATTGACTGCATGATGAAATATGAATCATACCAGCTGGTATACAGTGCAATACATTCCTACTGAATCCAAACGCAGAGGCATCTGGATGTAATGTCGCGTTCTTTTAACTTACATAGAAAGTGTAGTCAGGAAAATTTCTCTTTTTCGTTTTGGTTAAATCATTCGAGCAGAATGTGCCTGTGTTATCACCAGTGTGTGTTTTCATCCCTGACAAACACACTCACACACCCTTTAAAGCCTCGGGGAGTGCAACATCTGGCAATGTGTTCATCCGTCCTGCAGGCCAGGACAGTATGAGGGCAAAGCGACGCACACACACACACACACGCACTGTACCACACCACATTTCGATTATGACACTGCTCTTCTAGAGGTGCTGTAACTCAAGCTGGTGCCACCGCTCTTGTGCGAGATCTTGAGTGTCGTGGCAACCGTCAGGCTTGGCGCCATGGCAACAGGGAAGCTGGGTGTGGCGGCTGCTGCAAAGCCAACTGTCGTGGCGACAGAGAAGGAGGAGGCCGGTTCATTCGGGCATCCGTGCTGGAGTAAGATGTCGACACACTCCTGACTGCCAGCATTGCGAGCCAGAACCAGAGCTGTCTGCCCCTGAGCATCCCGGTGCCGAACATCACAGCCATACTGAAGTGAATTAAAAGGGAAGATAAATAAATGGATTAGATTATATCATATTCTACATTTTAAAGGAATACTTCAACCCCCAAATGATCATTTGTGTTTCAGTTACTCACCCTGCGTAATGTTGAATTTGGGAAAAAAAACATTCTCACATGCCTCCACTGTGAACGAAGAATCCAAAAACTGAAAGAATTCTTAATAAATTAAAGTCACAGGGGGCGTGTTTAACAACAGCAAAACTATATCAAAACATCTGTTTACAAACTCTCACACAACTCCTGCAGTATAATCCAAGTCTTATTTATCCAGTCACTTGCTCAATGTGTCTCAAACACATGCATTTTTGCTAAAACCGTAACATAAACACTAAAATCCATGTGTTTAGGAAGCACTGCGCATACTACTGGATAAATGAGACTTGGATTATACTGCACGAGTTGTGTGAGTGTTTGTAAACTGATGTTGAGATGTAGTTTTGCTGTTGTTAAACGCGGACCCCTGTGACTTTAATTCATCAAGAATTTTCTTCATATTTGGATTCTTCGCTTATCATGGAGGCAAGTTAAAAAGACTAAGTTTTCTTTCAGAATTCAACATAACACGGGGTGAGTAATTAAAATTGTTTTGTGAGTGAAGTATTCCTTTAAGGAAGTTTTATCCAGTGGAATAATTTGCAACTTGAACCTGACAGGCCTGTCTTAAATTATCCCAACAATGTGGGACTCAATGAGCTTCAGTGCCGTTCACACTTATAGATCACCTTGAGTGGTCTGCAGAGTCATCTGTTTTAAAGCTTTTTGTTTTTTTGCTGAGGGAGTTACTTAGAGGTTCTTGAAGGGTAACATTTATTATCTGGCCAGTTTTGCATAACTCAACATGATATTTCACACTAAGAAGAAATCTAAAATCATTTCACACTTTGTCGATAATGCACAATCACTGTAACATTATCTCTACTCCTGTGCTTTGCACTTCTGTGGTGATATGAATCAGACCAGCCACACAAAGGTTTTATTGATTCCTATAACAAAGTAGGAGGGAAACACACCCAAACAAGAAGCTGCGTCATCACCACATCGGCCTGCTGACAGGCAGCGTGCAGGGCAGAGCCGGGCAATCGCAGCGCTAACAGTGACCTGCAGGAGAGCGCCAGGCTGAGCGGAGCATTAATGTCCTCCTTAGTGCAGTGGGCCAAAAGGAGCAGCAGCTTCGGGAGGTTGTGCTCCATCACTGCCAACAGAAGACGGCCAGATAGTGTGATGTCTGGGCCCTCGCCAGGAGTGGGAGGGGGCAACGGTGCCACAAACAGTTTCTGCTCATATTTGGCCCTGATCCATGACTCCCGCTCCTCACTGAACAGGCAAAGAAAGCAAACAGAAATGATGAATATTCAGTGAAATACATTTCCAGCTTCTCATCAACAATTTCTCTCTGCTGAGACACACACATCATTTCTGAGTATTCAGCTCCCACCTACATACTGTGAAACATTTAACCACAGCAATGTTGCAGTATAGCACATCAATAATGTTTCATCTCCTAACATTATGATCTCTACCGTGTAGCATCAGGTGCTGGTTTACGCCGGCCCAGCGTGCGCGCCTCCCATATACTGTTGACCATGTGGTTGCCGATGGCACTGAGCACCAGCGTGAGCTCTCGTGGCAGATCATCAAGGTCCAACGAGCGAACTCGCGACAGGTGGGTCCCCAGGTTTCTGTGGATCCCTGAACACTCGATGCATATGAGAGCGCCCAGGTTCAGACTGGCCCAGGTTGGATCTTGGAGAAGAAGGGCACACACAACAAATTAGGCTGCCACTTTATCTGAAACTGAACTATGTGCATATGGATGACAGATTAATGCCATTTTAATTTGTTGCGTGGAATTTAAATCCTTAGGCCAAGTCATGCAGCAAAACTGACTGAAGCTGTGTGAAATCCTGTTTGGACGGGATTAAAACAGGGCTGTTTAATGTGTGGCCAATGTGCCAAACATTTTATTCCCCTGAAACTCTGGCCCTTTAAAGTGTTCCAACTCTAGAAGTATATTCAGCATTTGAGCTGTCTTTGTTTGATTTAGTCATATCAGAGACACTGATTATAATTATAGGGTATATTAATGATATTATGTTTACATTAAGTGGCTTAACTTATTATCATGACGTAAATGTTGATTGCACAATGTAATGGTTGTAGAAAAATGACCCTGTCTGGGTTTAGATTGGTTCCCTCAAAGCCACACTTCCACTATGTAATTTTGTCTGTCACCAGGTACGATTTCCTGGGAAAATGAAGGCTTCATTTACGGCACAAAAGCAGCGCATCAACCATTGTGCAAACAAAACAGGAAGACGAGCGCTATTGTTTCCCAGGTAGCTATCGGTAGCTATCCCCAGTTACCGAAGAGTATGAATTTGCAAGTTCTTTGCAGCCACTATCCCCAGTACTTGAAGTGGCAGACGGTGGAACAGCCTAAGTAACTGTGGAAACTATTCACAGTTGGTAGTTGCACGGCTCTGAGGGAAATGGAAAGTGATCCGGTAGTCTTTGTGACAGTGGCACCAACAATAACACCATTTAGAAACCCTGGGGGGGTGTTGCCTGTTTACACTCTAATATGATTTGCATACATCAAAATGTTTGTACGTGTCTTTGTGGTTAATTTACTTTGCAATTAACACTGTTGCAGTTTTTTAGCAAACAATTTCCCTTATTGAAGTAAAAAGGTTATTGTTGCCTGGATGACAACACAGTTCAGGTTCAGTAAGGCATTAAGGTAATGAGTTTCGCCTCTGTTCTAAATGAGCAAGTCAACAAGTTTAAACAATGACACAACATGAAAACAATAATCATGAAATATAACACTATTTTTCCTCTGCATATAAGAAACATGGGTCCTGCTTTCTATAAAGATCACATTTGTAGTGTGGTGTGGGGGCATCTGTGGTGAGGTACAATGCAGAAAAATTTGACTTGTGATTCTCTGCATCTTGGCATCTTACACCTTACTTGCTGCCAACAATGAAACATTATGATAAATCATGCATTATTAAAGAAGCATCAATATGTACTTCATTTGACTTAATACATACAATGATAATTTATGTTACTGCAAGGACTCTTATAGCAATCTATGAGTCTTTAGTACAGTTGATTGTTGAGGTGTGTGTAGGTATTCATAATGTATCATAAGCCCCATCAGTCAACCTCTAGATTATAACCAGTCAAGAGCATCCATAACATGCTTGACACTTACGATTCATTAAAAGTCACATCTATAATGTTTTATGATTGTAGATGTATTATGAATGTAGTCATGAAGCATTATGAATACATTATAATTCACTATGGATGCTCCCATAACACACTATCAATGTGGTCATCATGGAGAGTGTTACCTAAATATGTAATACAACACATACATACACACACACAAATACAAAGATGGTAAAAGAGTGATGACACATGAATGGTCACTATGTCAATCAGTGATTCTCACACAGTTACAGTGTTTATAGCATGTAAACTAAATGAAATTCCATTTTGTCATCTGACTTTTAGTAATATTTTGTGATTTTACAACATGTGAATTATTAATAAGCAGCTGTATTTTAACATAGAGTGTGTTAGATGCCAATAAATCGTACAAGGTAGTCCTTTGTTTAGTCTAAGATATAGAAAGCTCCCTTTAGATGTGTCTGAATGGGCTGTAATGCACTGAAAGATACAAACATGTACAAAGAGGAGAAAAGTTATTAATGTGTGTCACTAACTTGGAGCATCACAGTCAACACAGAAATTGTTGCCCTTGGCGTTGCGGATCGCCTGCAGGACCACTGCTTCACTCTGGCTGTTCTTGCGAGCCTGTGGGTAACACACAGTATATGGCTAAAATGAGAAAAAAACACACCAGCTGTGACATCAGCTCTGATAACTGCTCTCATTACTAATAACAATGATTATAATTTCCAAATCTCCGAGTGAGAAAGCAGTGTTAAATGGCTATAATCATTATTATTAGCATTTAAAGCTGTAAAATTATTGGTGCTGGCCTCCTAGGACATGCAATTCTTTTAACACTCATACAGAAATGCATCATGGGATTAAAGTAATTATTCAGAATCATTATATTAGAGGCAATTATTATCTTTGGGGATAACTGAGCTAATTCCACACCAAGATGTACTTCCCACTCAGGAACAGAAACCAGCACAGTCCATTAGTGGACATGACTGTTACTTTGGCACATACATTCCTGGAGATGGGGTGGGTTTTTTGGATAATGGCTGATCAAATTAGCTGCCTTCACCCCTTTTTAAAAGTAGCAGCAGTAAGAGTTTCCTAGGCCAGCTTCTCCTGAGAGAAAACTGTTCTTATCCAGCAGTCCCAGGGCGCAAATACACAGAACACAAAATGATTATATGGCCCTTCAAATGTTCTTCCAAGGGCAGATTATGTCCCTTTTAAATTTGAATTTACATTTCATGTCATACAATAAACGTGTGGAGCAGCTGAGCTCTTATATTCTGTGTGTGTCTCTGCCAACAAAAGCCTAAAGAACTGTTCTGTAGACTTGCAGTAAGAGCTGCTGTGAGCAGATGGAAATACAGACACTATTTCATGCCAATATGGGTACCAGTATTGCGCTACAGCACCTGATCTGCATAAATACAACCTCACTGTGTGCGACTCTGCCTTCCTCTATGCAGACAGGAACACATAACAGTAATAAAGGAGCATCTTAGGCTGTACTAAAATGGCATTGCAGCTGCATGAAACGTGAAACTATTCATAATATTTTGTCATTTGTCACTTATATTATTGCTGCCTTTTGTTCAGTCTTGCCTTGTTTTTGCTGCTCTCGCACAGCTGCAGGCTGGCCAGGATCTGGCTCTCGATGGCTTGGACCCAGGAGTCCCTCTCCTCCACACTCTGGGCTTCAAAGTGCCACGTCTGGCCTGTGCTTGACACGATGAGGAAGTCAAAGTTGTCCTCGTCTGACACAGAAAAACACGATGGAAACGAGAGATTTTTCATCAGGGATTGTTCTGCCCATTTGTAAAGTTAAAGCAGCCTCACAAATGCAGCCACTTCATTAATAATTTAACATGATGAACTAAAAAGGCCGTTTTAGTTTGCATGCATCAGCGCAGTTAAGATCCACGTCTGACCACTATTAGGCATAAGAAAATCTTATATAAGAGAACTGTTGAATTTTAACCAAATGCTAAAATTTACATACATGTAGATAAAATAATTTAGAGGTCTGTGTGTAATTTAGACATTCTACAACAGAAACTTGATAGGATATAATGTGACAGGAAAGCACAAGAACAGAACAGCAGACAGACTGACATGTGTTGAGGGTCAGTCAGAGTTTGAAAGGTGCGAAATGACAGATCAACATTACCTGTCTTGCTTACGTTTCTTAAGCTACCAAAGCTTTTAAGTTTCCACATTTTGCGCTTGGCTGCACAAGAAGACAGGAAAAGTCAGAGCGAGAAAAGCCAGTGAGAGAAAAAGAGAGGAACTGTTCATCAAATTGAATGTAAAGTTGAGCAGAGTGTGATTGTTGCTTTTATCGCTGGGGACTTCTTAAATGCATAAAAAAGAATATGGAGTTGTCAGCATATACCATCAGCTTGGCCCATGGTTGCATCTCCTTTCTGGTTCATGCTCTTCTTTCTACGATGCTTTTTCCTGTCTGTCACCGGGGAGGAGGAGCCTACATCTTTGGTGGAGGAGGAGCTGGACACACCCTCAACTGCAGAGTCTGGCAACAATATCAAACAAACACATACCAAATTTATCTGGTACAAAACATGTTCTTTTGGGGGGCTAAATATATGCGCAGATGAAGGTCCTTTACTCACCAACGCTTTGAGCGTGATTAGATAGTGTAGAGGGACATCGCTGCACGCCTCTGTTGCCCCTCAGGAACAGTGCGCCACCCAGCCCTTCCATTTCCTCCACCTGCAGGAGGCTGCTGGCGCTTACAGGGACTAAAGAGATGACAGCAAGCATGCACTTAATAATGGAGTCATTTAGACAAACATCAAATGCAAAGCAGAGCGACTGATATTAAAAAACACATTACTGATTCTGTGTGAACTGCAGAGAAAATAAAAGATACATGACTGAGGAAGTCCTGAAGTCTTTCACACACTTGCAAAACTTGCAAAATCCCTTATGATGCTCTTTTGTCCTTTTGCAAAGATTTTGCATTCCCTTGCAATATTTTCCCCCTCTCTTGTACAGAGACTTGACCCCTCTTCACAATGAGTCTTAAAACTAAGGAACAGTGGATTAATTGTATTTCTGACTTCTGCTTTTCCCCCAGCTCCACCTTTTTATAATTGTTTCTTTTTGTCTTTTTACCATTCCTGCTCATTACTATTCAGGGTCATGAGGTTCTACATTAAAGTAACTTACATGCACTGCGGCTCCACCCCAGACTGTGTAAAAATAATGGACGTAGAAATCATGACATCACCCATTGGTTTGTGGATTGCTGTTTTGAAGCCTCGATTTCAGCATTTTGGCTGTTGCCATCTTGGATTTTTGGTACCAGAAGTGACCATATTTGGACGAGAGGTTGGAGCAGTGGAGAAGCGACGGGTGGATCTGATTCATGCCTTGCAGACAGCCTGTCACTCAAAGTGGCCACGCCCTTAAATATGTGTAACTTTAGGCCGAAATAAAATTTGAATGGGTGAATTATGTAAAAAATCACCCCCCGTACAGTTGTCATGGACGGGGAAACTAGCTATAGAGAGCAAAACTACTTTTTGTGCCAGGCTGTAAACATGTTTATTTCTGCTGTAAAGTTGGGCATTTTAACGTGGATGTCTATGGGGACTGACTGGCTTTTGGAGCCAGCCTCAAGTGGTCAGTTGAGGAACTGCAGTTTTTGGCACTTAAGCCTTAGTTTCATTTTTCAGCCCTTGAGTTTGCCACTTGGGGTCCATGAAGAAAAGTACCAGCGTGGAAAACTATGACATATCTTCAATTTCAGCCTCATTATAGGAGCACATGAATCACCTTATACATAAGTGAAGTTTATTACTATAAGTCCTCTGATAGCTCCGATTCTGCGCTTAGATTGTGTTCTTTGATTGTCTTATGCCTATGCACAAATTAAGTTAAAGGAATTGGTTTAGTTTTGTGTACTTTGTTGAGGTATCTAAAGTAAATTTTCAAAAAGATGTGTTTATTCTTTGACCTGGGCTGACACCCTCAGGTCCTGGCACATCTTTGACACGCCCGTTGAGCCCAACTGGAAGGCCACAGGCGGGTACAGCACGAGGTGGTCGCTTTCCTGGCACCTTCACTGTCACTCGCAACAGGTCCATCTCCTTCCCAGGGGTATTCAGCATGTAGTCCTGCCAAGCCAAACATCAGTCATTACACATCCTCCACTAGCTGTCTGTGGTGCTTTCAGCAGCATAATGCTTTAGAGCTCCGTCAACACACTGACTCACATTGACACTGGAGTGATAGGACAGTATGCCGTCGTTGGACAGCGTGACATACTTCTTCTTCCATTCTTTGTTGAGCGAGTTCCCACTGCGCTTCAGCAAGATGCCCTGATGGAGGTGACAAAACCAAAGAGTGAAAATTTATTGCAAATGTCTCGTGTGTTCATCTTGCACATTCAGCAGCATGATGACTGCTGGCTGCCAAAAACGCCCGCCATCCTATTCATCAGGCCAATATGAGAGATCACAACACTTCATCGCTCCACATGATGAAACTGCTTTCACACGTTTGATTTGAAGTGACTGCTGGTGTGTTGTCCTCTGCAGAGGGTCATTAGATACATCATATTTGCTACTGCAAAGTACAAATCTGTGTCCTACCTGTTTGATGGGAATGCAGCGTCCACTGCCCAGATCTCCCTTACAGTCTGCACTCCTTCTGTTTGAGTCACTGCCTCTCCGACCCTAGACAAAGTACGAGAGAAGCAATAACTGCATCAGAGGCAGGAATGGGGTAATTGCTTAAAGAATACAATTTAGAACTCATGAATTATGGGCGTTTTCCTTATGAATTGCTATGCATTTCATTACAGAGCCATAAAAAGTATTTGGAAATGTGACTTTCTGCTGACTGCAAAAGCTGGCTTATTAATTTGGGTGATATCTTTCGAAATTAGTTGAATATCAGCTCCATTCAGCTTATTAAAGCTGCACAGTATATAGCTATATCTTTATCATGACTTAAACATAAAAAAAAGAAAAAGAAAAAGCAGAAGGAGGAGGAGAGGGTTTAAAAGTAAAAGGGTGCATAAGGACTGCTCTGGCCCCTAAAATATGCTTGACTGATATGTACCGCAAATCTGGTGGTGCGTCTCCGGGTGGCACTGCGGACTGACCCAGGTGTGGCACTATCCTGCTTTTCCCCTCTCACTGTTTTGCCGATCTCTTTATGACTGATCACAGGAGTGGAGGGAAGTGATGAGGAGTAATCACTGCTCTGACCACCATTACTGGCCTAAAGAGAGGAGAAAGTCGGAGCAGGAGGGGGTGGAGGCAATGAAGTGATAATTGAGCAGAAAAGGGAGATAATTGAGTTTGTTACATGCTGACAGCCTTTAAAAATAGCCCGATAGCAAGACTGAAATATGCAGTATATTCAGTAAGAAAAGGCACACGTCAGTGGTGCAACTTTGTACCATTATTTTCCAGACTGTGCGGAACAGATGGTGCACAACGGTTTTACCTGTCCTGGAAAGACACCCGACACTGGGGTGGAGCCTCCAGAGTGACTGGGAGAGTTAGGGAGAGATTTACAGGAAGCCAGTAGAGCAGCTTGCTTCTTGGCTGTCATGATCTTCTGAGCAGCTGTCAAACAAAAGAAACCCGACTGAACATTAGCCCTAATAAAGTCACATAACTCAAATAAATCTGCATCTTCTGCAGCAGAATCCTCAGCATGCTTGTCTGCACACATACCATCAGTGAAGACTCTGTTCACGTTGAGGCCGTACGTCGCACAAGTTTCGTAGTACGTGCAGCGTCGCACATCTGAGCAGAGCTGTCTGGCCCTGGCATCATCTATTACTCTGGGGTTGGTGCTGCTGATCTTATCTAGAGAAAGCATAAATCACAACAATAAGTGCATCTCTGCAAACATTCGAATCAAAGCACATGCTGCGTGTGAGTGTCTCACCTTGAGTACCGACTACTATGAAAGGTATCTCAGAAACAGGTCGGTGGAGAGCGAGCTGGTGGTAGATTTTATAAACTTCCTGGAAGCTGGCTTCATTTTCCAAACTGAAGACCAAGATAACTGCATCCACCCAGCTTGCAAACTGAGAAGAAGAGAGGAGGAGGAGAAGAAGAAGAAGAGCACTCAGAATACACAGGAGCAGGTTGTGTAAGGTTTATTTAGCTGTCCACATTCACCAAGTTCAAACCCACCTGAGCACCTGGGAGTTCTGTCTCTTCTCTGATTATCATCAGATGGCTCTGTCCATCAACCAGAACGTCCTTAATGTACTGGCGCCCTGCAAACACACAGCAGTAGATCTTTTTCAGTTTGTAGGTTGACTTGTTATAGCAGGAAAAGCACATGTATAACTAGTGATAACATCAATAGCGTGCCCTGGCCCTGGATCATCTCAATTGAATGTGGAGTGTTGCAGGAATGAGTTCTGAAACCCACACATTTGCTAGTATTTTAGCACTCCTGGTTCCATTGTCTCGAAGGCAATGTGTTTTTTGAATGGGTTTTTGGTTAGATGCCTGAAATAAGGTCTGAGATTAACACAAGCTTAGTTCTATGACAAAAAATACTTCAGTAAATACCCCACTTGGGAATTCTGAAGCTTTTAAGTGTCTAAAAAGGCAGTTGCTAACAAGTGCTGAGGTGAGACTACAAGATGTTGTCACACCGAACACAGCTTTACAACCTTGTTGTAGTGGCAACATTGAAGTCATGTGACTGCGGCGTAGTTCGCTTTTGGCCTTAAGTTAGCTTTTCACTTCTGGTGATTGCATTTACACTTAGAGAATCATAAAAGTGCTGTTCTTTTGAGGACATTATCTTGCTGAACAAGATTTGTAAGTATTGTGAATTTTTGCTTGTGACATAACTTGTTTTCTGCAATAATCCAAAATCCAATGGAAAAATCTCATTGGCTTTTTGACAAGGAAACCAGGGCAACGCTAACTTCTGCTTCGGCCCATAAATGAACGTCCTCTCTTCAGCGCTCTATTAATGTTAGCTCTATTGTCAGTTGTGTACTGACATCATCACAGAAAAAAGCACATGAAGGTGGTAGATGAGGACATGAAACCAACCCTCAGCATTCTCCAGCTGCAGGTAACTTCCTGTCAAGTGTCTGTGGACCAGAGCGGATTTCCCACTGCACAGACCTCCCAAAACACCCTGCAGAACACAAACACACAGACGGAGAGAAAATATTAAATTTAGTAATTAATTCCATTCACCAGTATGTAAAAGCCACTGTATGTTCTCAGGCTTACCAGGTGAAGCTCTTGTACGGTTTGACTCATGGTCCATTCTTGACTGCTGGTGCACGCAGCTGAAGAAAACAAAAAGTGGCTACACGTTAATTAAAACATTAAAAAAATAAGCACAGTACCTGAGTGATTTTGGTAACTTGCTATATAATACAATACAGGATAAAAACAACAGATAAGACAACTTTGGAGTTGCTGGAAGCTGTGACTTCACTTTAAATAGAACTAACATGTGGGCTAACAGTTCCCTCCTTCTTCCAGTCTTTATGCCTGACTGTGAGCATGACAGCTAACTATTTATTAAAAATGTCTGATTGCTTTAAGAAGTGTGTCTGCGATGGTACAAACAGGAAATAAAGGGGATTAGCCTCCATTAAGAGCAAAAAGAAAATTCAATTTTAACAACTTCAAAATGCTCTTAAGTGCATGTTACTGCGTCTCAACTAGTTATCAACACATCCATGAGTCACCTGGGTTTTGTTTGGAGTCAGGAAAATGGGCAAAGTGGGCCACGTCACCATGAGTAGCACAGGCTATCTCTGGTCACTGGTTTAAAAGAGCTAGCTAGGCTAACTATGCCCCCCTGTTTCCAGTCTTTGTGATAAGCTAAGCTAACAAAGAACATGGAACCAGACTTCTTGTGTAACTTTGGCGAAGGTTAGAAAACTAAGCATATTTCCCAAAATGTTGGTATGTCCCTTTAAAAGAGTTAGTGCTGACAGCCGGCAGGGTTTGGTCTGACTGCCTGTGGACTCAGCACAGTGAAGAGAGTCACGGTGTCCGAGCCTCCCCACTGGGTGCAGAGACACTGCAGCTCCCACACAGTCACAGTGAGCACCCAGCATTTTAATTTACATGAGTTAGGGAGCATACCAGATATCTTCAGTTTACCCAAACATTGTTAAACACACCACTTTTTTATTTTTGTCCTTTTATCATATTGTGGTAACCCTGCAAAAAAAAGCCCCTCTACCAAGTCATTTATTCTTTTATTCAGCCTTGAAAAAGTATTAATCTTAAAAAGGAATTCAGCAAGCTGTGGTGAGATGATTCATCTTGTTCCCAGTGCAGTTTCCCCACATTTCATGAATTTTATAGAAGTTAGTGTCAACTGAAAGGAGACAGAATATGCCACTGGGTGCTCTGCAGTATCAAGAAGGTGAAACCTAATTCAGAAAGACTTTTGAAAGGCGCAGATTTGCATTTGAGAAAAGTCAAATAAGTTCAAATAAAAATGATGTGTTAATACAGGAGTTGTTGCTTGAGAGTTTACAATCATTGTCTGGTACTGAGTCAGCCAACGTCATAATACTCGCACAGCGCTCTAATTCATAATTCATCCAGTACTGTTAGGTTATATTGACCAGAATCTCAAAAGTCTTTAATAAAAAGCGGAAGCTCCCCTGGGGAGAGGGAAATTATTGCACTTATTGGTGATTTCTTTTTCCTGTAAGAAAAAAAGTCTCAAGGGCTGAGTCTGGGACCAAATGACTTGTTAAGATGGATGTTTTTATAGCCTACTGAGTGTTCAATAGTGTGATTTTGGTGACTTTATGTGCAATTGTATTTTGTACCAGACAAAAATGAAATGGCTCTTTTAGAAATGATAGAAGATAACTGCTGTCAAGTGACTCATCTCGTTACAGACCATCATTTTTAGGTTGCAGCTAACGTCAGCACCTTCACAGTTAGTGTAAGCAATCCCATTTCTCTGTCAGGTCTTTATAGTTGTTGAGTTGTATCAGAATTTGACTAACTCTACTCACTTATTAATGAAGATATACAAAAATCCTATGAAGACAAATAAATGACATAAATGTAAATTAACTCCCTGTGAAAAGCCAATGCACCTGTATGTCTGTTGTTGTGTATTAATATGTTTTAAGCGATCTTATCTGTCCCTGTCTGTGCTTGTACCTGAAAGTTTTTAATTTGCTGCCCACTTTGACCAGGAATTGCTAGAGATATAGCATCTCAATGGGATCTGTCTGGTTAAATAAAGGATAAATAAAAATAAAAATTGATAATATTTCATCATATTTGAACGTTTACATTATGAAGATGATCTATCACCATTTATTGGAAGCTCATATAGAGCAGTGTTTGTGTTAGTTTTCTGACTTTGGTTGTCCTGATAAGAACTGAGTGAAACCCGCATCATGTTCCAAGTGTCATGATGAAAAATAGTTTGTGAGATTATGGCCAAATATATCTACTTCATCTCTTAACTGTGATCATAATGATCCACCAGCTGTGCAGGTTTATTGCGTAGCAGTAGGTTTAGCAAGTTATCAGATTTGGCGCTGATATGCTAAAATAAGACTTGGTAAAAAGACCATATGAGATGGTATAGACAGCAAAGTTAATTACATTTGTTCCGTTTTTTTACTGGAGTCATAGTGTGGGAGTTACGGCACTACAGCAAATGTTCAAATTTATTCTTATCCTTAGTTTTATTGCTGTAATTTAACTCTGAGGCCATGGATATATTTCTGTTCCACACTACAGAAAACATGAATCACAAGTCTTTAATATTCAGCCATAAAATGTTTCTTAAAATAAAAAAAAGAGGTTCAGCAAGTACATTATAAGTCTGTCTCCAGTGGAGTCAATACCTTGAAACAAGGCGGGATTAATGAAGCAATTCTTAAAACAAGCCGATTTCTTTTATTAAATTATGTACAATAGTCTGCTATTGACAAGCATGTTTTACATTTCAAAGGCTTAAAGAGACAGTTCCCTCCAAAATCAAAAATACATATTTTTTTCTCTTACCTGTAGTTATTTATCAGTTGAGATTGTTTTGGTGTGAGATGCTGAGTGTTGCAGATATCGGCCGTAGAGATGTCTGAAATATAATGGAACTAGATGGCACTTGCTCAGAATGCGAATAAATACATAAATAAAAACATACCCACATTTGAAATACTCAACAGCAATGTCTCTTTCCAGAAATCATGACCCGGTTAGTCAAGATAATCCACAGACCTTGTTGTGAGCAGTTTCATGTAGGAACTATTTTCTTTCTATTGAACTACACCTAACTTCTGTATCACTGTGCAGAGGGAAGTGTGCATCTACTCACGGACGAGAGGCTTGTGCTTGTTGCAGTGCCAGATGTAAACATTAACACTGTCCTCCTTGGCTGAGTTAATGTTAGCTAGCTCACTAATGCTAGGCGAGCTAGCAGTAGATGCACACGTCCTTCTGCAAGCTGATACAGTTGGTGGGTGTAGTTCAATAGAGAGAAAATAGATCCTACATGAAACTGCTCACGACAAGGTCTGTGGATTCCCTTGAGCAACCAGATCATGATTTCTAGAAAGAGACATTGCTGTTGAGTTTTTCAAATATATTTTGTGGCACTTTGAGCACCACAAGCTGAGTACCATCTAGTTCCATTATATTAGAGAGAAGGCAGAAATCTCTACAGGTGATATCTCCAACACTCAGCATCTCACACTAAAACAATCTAGACTGATAAGTAGCATTACAAGTAGGAGGAAAATATGTATTTTTGATTTTGGGGTGAACTGTCCCTTTCATTAAATGTATTGCTACCTTTATAGTGAGGTTCCACTAAACATGTTGGTTTAAGTGTTTTGGCATTAATCTCTGTCAATGGACATTCAATAATAAAACACATGGATGGACGGACACACACACACACACACACACACACACACACACACACACACATACACACACGGAGTCATGAGGAACACTACACACATCTGCAGATATAAGCCTGAGCAATGAAAGACAAATGACTGCCAGTGTGGACACACGCACCCAAACACACATACTGTTCACACTCTGTGGAGCAGACGGTGAAAGTGTTCACAGATGTAAATCAATGCAGAAACCATCGACACCAGAGACACAGACACCGTTTGAACACACACACACACACTCTCAGAAGCCATTGGGTCATGCAGAGCTCGGGCGGAGCCATATCGTCGACCGACTCTCCGGGGACACAGATTCTAACTTTAAAACCATGCAACTCTCCCTCATCCCCATCTCTGGGCAACCCCCACGCCCACAACCCCCCCCCCCCCCCTCGCCTCCATCAACAGCGTCACGCCACAGACCAAACAGCATCTCTCACGGCTTGCTGTTGCCATGGCAACTCCATTTTCCAGAAGCCTCCAGTCCGGGTGTCTATACAATAAATGGTCTCTCATGGATACAGCGACGTGTGTGAGAGGCATAGAGACATGATGTCCACCTGCGCACGTATGATGCTAAAAATATGGCAGTGGGTGTCTTGACAATGATGACCAATATTTTTTTCAATTAAATCTGATTATGTTTATCTGTGGACCACATACTGACACAACACTGAACTGAAATTACAGGTTCAACATGACACAATGTTGACGATGCTGCTCGCAAACACTTACACATGACATCGACGAATGAATGGGCTCCATTTGAAGGCTGATTAACTCCGCGCACAGAGCAGGAAGTGGCAGGTTCCCGCTCTCCTCACTCCTCCGATGAACACAGCTCTGTGTATCCCCAACCTTAATTATTCATGTCCCACTTACTCCTGACAAATTATTCAGAGCTTACTCCAATACCACACTCTCTGTCAAAGATTATTTTCTTTAGAATATATCAATAAAGATTAAAGATTGATGAAGTCACATCATTTCCTTTATTTCAAATGGAGAGGTCTGAATATTTCATGAAGTGTTTTCGTGGTTTTTGACAAGACTGAACTAATTTCTATTTGTCTGAGTGTCAGGGTTTGGGGAACTCCTCAAAACAGAGAACACTGAGCACATTAGTGGAAGTACAGAGAGTATTATAACTGTTACAACAGTTTTACCCTCTTCATTGTTAAAATGTACAGTGACACTGAAAAAGAACAATCTGTTCAAATTTTTTAAACTTTGTCAGCAACATTAATAAAGCTAAAATCCCATTTCTGGCTGGCTTTAGTTTCATTATATGTTTGTCATATTTTTATCTTTGCAACAGTTTTTATTTACAGACCTCTTGGAGGAGAGAGAGGAAATCTTTAGAAGTAGATCCAGTGTTTGTAAAGGAAGATGATTAACTTTACATTTAGATCATCGAGTGAGATGATTTAGTCATTATTATTGGGCTGTAATGATTATTCTCACTCTCAGTTAATCTGGCTATTTGAGAAAGTGATTGTTTGGTCTATGAAATGTCAGCAAACAGTGAAAAATACCTATGATAATTTCCTAAAATCCAACATGACGTCTTCAAGTAGCTTAACCCAACAGCGCCCAAAACACTGACAACTATCACACGAGACAAGGAAAAGCAGCAAATTCTCACATCTGAAGACAGAAACAAAAAAACTTTGGTATTTTTGCTTGAAAAATTATTAAAACAGTTAATAAATTGTCAAAGCTGTTGATTATTTTTCAGTCAGTCACCTAAATGAATAACCATCAGCTCTGGATCAATGACGAAAATAAGCTCTGGTTTACCCATTTGTGCTATCATGGAGTAAAATCCGACTATTACCAGCACAAAAACGAGACAACTTGTCTTGAAAGTTTGAAACTTCCTTCACTTTCTGTGTTACATTTCAAAGGAGCACCTCAGTTTTAGATATAACTGGCAAAATATTTTCACCAGATGAGGTTATTTCAACTTATTTTGTAGCCTTGAGAATTAGATTCAGATACACTGAAGACTCAACATGAAACAGCAGAACATGAGAGGTTACCTAGAACTGATCTCAGACAGGCTGGTTGGTCTTCAGCTGAAGTCTAAACCTGCTTCTTATCACC
Source organism: Epinephelus lanceolatus (assembly GCF_041903045.1). Taxonomy (NCBI): domain Eukaryota; kingdom Metazoa; phylum Chordata; class Actinopteri; order Perciformes; family Serranidae; genus Epinephelus; species Epinephelus lanceolatus. Next base: position 14,812,053 of record NC_135734.1, read on the forward strand.
CAACACTGACGCTGTTCACAGGGATGAGCTGACTACTCGGATGATGTAAGTTTTCAGTACAGACCATGTATTTTTTGAGTGTGAATATAATCTGAGTCAAATGTGCCAGTATCCACACTAGTGATGAAGGAAAATCTTCCTTTGGGCAGTTGTGTTCAATCTTTTATTCTTGTGATTAAAAAATGATCTAAAGCTCAATGCTGAGCCTGTTCTGTAAAAAGCTCTCAAATAAATAATAAATATAGCATCTTTTGATCAACCTATGTCAATTAAAGGTTTAAATAACAACTTTATTAAATCCCGCCCCTTCCGAGTACGCATACAGACAATTTCTATATCTGTTTGTCGTTCGTACGGTGTACCAGTACATCCCTAGCTGTTGATCAGCAAAGCTTTCAATTAACATGTCATCCAGGGAAACTACAACAACTTATTCGAAATGAAAATAATCACAGAATACACTAAATTTATTTAAGTGTGAAAGCCAACCCCAAACCACTTTGCATGACAGTAAGCATGATAAAAGTATGCTGACCTGATAACTGAATATCGCAACTGTGTATAATTATGTATAATTTACTGCGATTATGCCCAGATAAGTGAAACATATTCGTATATGAATGAATTAGAAGAGCATTAGAGCATTACTGGGAGTAAGTGGGAGCACATTTCTTTGGTTTAGGTTCACACAACTCCAGAGAGGGCAACATAAATGACAATGGATATGTGATCCTGTGTAATTACATTAAATAAAATGGTCTTCATAGTCGCTTAATTTCAGCCCAAGTGAGCACTAATGGGGGAGGTGACCATCACCATCACCAAATTCTCACAGAGATGATGTTTCTATCTCTTCTACAGTGTTGTATGAATGTTCTTCTGTTGCGTCATGTGACCAGCCGCCCTCTATGTCATTGTTTTCCTCTTTATTTTGTTAGGTATGTGCAGCACTGTGCGGTTCATAATCATTAAGAAGAAATGTATGACATTATTTGAACAGAAATGTTGGTATAAAACATACGTGTAAATGTTATGTAAAGACCCTGTCAGTCCGGTAGGTGCTTGAGGTGGCCTTACCTTCCTCTTCACTCGAGCCCCTCTCTACAGCTGGATAGAGGGGAGGTGCTGTGCTGACGCTAGTTGACACTGATGTACTTTTGGTGAAAATGCCACTGATGAATTTGAGCATCTTTCGGTCGCGGGGAGGGGCACGCTGGATTGTTCCTCCCTGGCCCTCTTTCCCTTTCTTCAGATCCTCAGAGGGGGAATGTAGGTCGCTGTTGTCCAGGGTACGACTTGTACCTTTCCTTTGAGGCCTGGACACGTCGGTGGCAGGAGGTGCAGGCAAGGAAACGGACACCGTCTTAAATCTGTCCCCCTGAGGGCTGTCCCTGGTCATTATGCCTGAAAATCCTCCACTGACAGGAGCTCCGGGGCGAATGAGCGTGCCCCTGCCGTCACTGTCGGCCCATGATGCCCTGTAAGGCCCCAGAGTTGTAGCTGCCATTAAGGGGGACTGGTCCCCAAAACGGTTATCCCTTCGATCCAAAGTCCTGGCAGAGTGATACAGGCTTGTGTTGGCCTCTCTGAGTTCCCTCCAGCATGCAGAGTTGCTTCCTGCGTGTGACCTCATCAGGATTTCGGGACGCTGGTTGACCTGCGGCGGGATGGAGAAAGGGAGGCTGCAACGTGATCGGCTGCTCAGGTCTGCTCCATTTTCCCCCTTTAGGAACAGCATGGGGGGCTCTCTGTAAATCTCTGTCTTAGGGCGCATGGCGTCTGAGCGTGGCCCCTCTCTGCGCACAGTTCCCTCCGATGTAGTTCCTCCATACACTTTGACCATTTGCCGAACAGGTGGATGTACAAAAGAAGTGTCTTTGCTTTTACCAACTGACACAATGTCTTTTTGGTGTCCATGAGTTTCTCTCCTCTCAGGCTTCCTCCAGTTATCGACAGGGCTGCCATACTTGCCATACTGCACCTGTTCCACCTCTTCTCCCGCCTGTGTGTTTTCTTTTTCCTCCACTTGAACACATACAGGTTCTTCCTCCTTTTCAGGGACATTGCTCACCTCCTCCCCATCCTTCTTCGGGCTCCCTTCCCCCTCTGGAAGAGCCTCCCTCTGGTTCCCTGCTACATCCTCTGGCACAGCCTCAACCTTCACCAGAGTGAGGGAAATGAGGTAGGTGGTGCGTCTCTGTGGGTTGCCTGCCTTGCTCATTGGGACAGCAGACTTCAGCACAGTGGCACCTGCTCTCTGACCTAGCCAGACCTGCACGCCTCAGTCATGGCAACTGGGGCAAGGCTGGAGCAGAGGAGAGAGAAAAATCTAAGATCAAGATCAAACCCAGACACCTGATCAAACCTTGTGAAGCTGATTATGTCTGATATCAGGCCTGTGCACTTGACAGGAATCCAAGTTTCCTTTTATATGAACCTTCGATAAAGACGTGAAGAGTAAGGGGGGGGGGAGGAAGAGGAATGCTTCAAATTGCAAATTTGCAGAATGTATTTAAAAGACTGACCCAGTGGTGAAACAAGTCTAGACTGTTTTTTAATGCCTCCATTAATCCTCTTCAATGCACAGCGATAGTACCGGTCTCTACGACTGATTCATTCATAATCCTTGTCTCTCTTCGCTTTGCTTTCCTTCTTAAACTCATTTATTCTGTGGAAATCTGACAAGTAGACACACGGATAGCTACAAGGAGACATTTCTTTTCACTGTGTTGATGTCTCAGCCTCTGATTTCAGCCTGGAATTATGCAACAGCCAATGCATTCGCTTGATCCATTTCTTGACTAGGGACTGAAAATTAATACTGGCTGAATAATGCCACCTTACTACAGTATGGGTCTTGGCTTTTGCTCATATCATACCTTCATTTGTCCTGAAGAATATCCATTGCACAGTCCCTTATACATTTGATTTGATGATGAATTTATCTCGCCATCAGATTACCATTCATATCCAACGGCACATCAAACAAGGCTGCCAAAAAAAGAGCTCCAGCTGATGAGTCCAAGAAAAAAAAACAGGTGAAAGGGAACAGGGTGCAAAAACATCAAAATGGAAATCATTCACTTGTCACGAAGCGTCTGGCAGCTGGAGCCTCCATTCGACAATGTCATGCATAAAATTATGTATGCACGGTGTGAGGGTCACTGGGAGATGCTGAAAAACATCTGTTGTTATGTCTCCAGAATTTTTTTAAAAAAAGAGATGAAGTAGCCAGGTTTAAGCAACCCAAGCGATGCTTCCTTTTGCCCGTATCCCTCCTCTGGAGAGCAGCTCCTCTCGGTCACCGCATCCTCTTCTCCGAGTGCCTCATCCAATTAGCAAGTCAATAAAATGTGTCTGTGAGGCAGAGGAAGCCCACCAGCTCACCACAGCCCCTCCTCCTTTTTTTCCTCCTCTTCTGGCTGCCACAGAGCCTTGCAGCCCCCTGCTAGCCCACTGTTAGCCTGCCGCACAACCGGCTCCACACTAGATTCAGCTCAGACAAACAGGCAGGGGATGAGACGCTTGCAGTGAGGTGGTAGTGGTGGTGGTGGTCCTTGCCAGTGCGCATCAGATTTTTATCTGTGTCGACACAACAAAAGAGAGAGACAGGAGGGAGAGAGAGAAACCCTCAATTCTGCTCCTGCCAATGCATCCGCTCTGTCTCCAGCTCTGTCTCTCCCCTCTCCTCTTCCAAAGCAATTTATGGGCAGCTCCTGCTTTCTCTCCCTGTCTCACTGTCTGTCCCCTCTGAGCAAGGAAGCGAGGACGCACAGGATAAATCTGGATGTCTACGGATCATTGCAATAGGGAATAAAATACACAAAGACGTTAAAGAGAATAAAAATGATTAAGAAGTTAAACTGATTTAAGGGGCATATTAATGAATTACATAAAGAGGAAAATGAAGATACTAATTTGGGTTTGGAGGTAATGATGCAGGACAGTAAAGAATAAAAAGAAGAGGGACAGGAGAAAGCAGTTTCTTGGAGATAAAACATGCACAAATAGCTCTTAAAAATATTTCTCTTGTCACTACATAATCTCTCTTCAGGGGAGCACCCTTCTCTTTTCTCTCAGCTCCTCTGCCCATCATAAGGATGTTGACATCTAGAAAAAAATCAAAAATCAAGTTAGTGAGGTTCTTTTTCCTCCTACAGTTAAATTTGAGTTCTCCAATCCTTTATAAATTAATATTTGGATCAATCAAATCACAGAAATTAAAACCAAAGAAAATAACACTGTAAACCTTACAAGCGGGAAACTCTGAGCTAAATATAGAAGTTGTAATAATACACTTTGAATAAAAATTATGTGTGCACATGAATATTAGCTTCAGGTAAATACTGTCACCTTAATGTAATAATAATATTTAATAATGAGATGTGTGGATTTGATTGACACATTATATCAATTTAGGGAAATTAGTTTCTTATTTTGATGAAATAATGACAGCTAATTGTCAAATTTGGAGGAAAGTGTAACCTGCAAAACAGCTGGAGCAGAATTTTACTTCAGTTCATTGGTTAAAGGACTAGTTTGACATTTTGGGTTATTCACTTTCTTGCCAAGAGTTAGAGCAGAAGACTGATAACTATCATTTATTTATCTGCAAGATAATATATGTAGCTGAAGCTAGAGGCCAGTTAGCTTAGCATGAAAGTGGAAAACAATTAGCTTGCCTTGGAACAATGGTGGTAACAAGATCCACCTACACACACCTCTAAAGCTTACTAATCAACACATTATATCTTATTGGTTTATATATGGTCATTGTCTTGTCATTTTTACACTTAGGTTTCTGTATGTATTAAACAGATTAATTATAGCATATTATTGCCAACTTTTCCTTCACCTTTGGATATAGGGTAGCTGTTTCATGTTTTCTGTCTATGCTAAGCTAATCAGCTGCTGGTGGTAGCTTCATATTTAGGCTACAATACAAACATGAGAATGGTTTCAGTTTTCTCATCTTACTCAGCAGGAAAGCTAATAGGCCAATTTTCCACAATAACAGCCTTTATGTCATTTTAGGTCTAAATTATACTGTGTATAAATGTTGGCCAATAACTGGGCAATACAATCTGACATTCTTTAATGTTGGGAAATTTAACAGTTTTTAGTAATTGTTAACCTAACTCATCAGATTCTCTTTTTTGTGACCACAGTGACCAGTTCAAGGTGAGCTTTGGAGCATGGAAAGTACTCAATGTTTCCTCTGGTTATGAAAGGAGTTTTTTTAAAAGGAAACTGCCAATTGTGTGTCCCAGGTGTGTGTCATTGCGGTGTGTGCAGATGAACTGTGTGCTTCCCCTTGCGCTCCGAGTGCCTGAAACACTCTACTCATCTGACTGCTGGGTGACCCAAAACGCGGCCAATTTCCATGACATGTTCCACATAATTCTGCTAGATGGGTAGGGAGTTCTGGGGTTTGCAGCATGGGGGAAGCCAAATACAGTTCATTTGCACATACTGCCCACACTGCTATGACACTGAGCTGGTTGAAAATCTGCAACGTTTCTGAGAAAATATCCTGTAATGATGTCATTGGGGCTTGACCCTGGAAAATGCCAATTTACATACATTTACATAAACCCTGAGTGGCGTGGGGGTGGGGTTTGAAAGGTGTGGCATTTAGTGGGCAGGAAGGGAAACTATCGAGTTATGTTAAGGGAAATGTAGAATTGAATGTTGTTGTTCGTTGGAGTTTGAATATCATCATGAGCTAAATTCAGGATACGTGATCGATTTATTTATTTCTTTTAGCATCCATCTCTTGCAAATCTTCCAGCTACTTTATGAACGTGAAATAGTAAATCATTTGGTCACCCCAATTTGAAAAGCAAACACTAATCTGCAAAAAAAAAAAAATAGAATAAAATGAAAAATTTTAAAAAAGGAGAAAAAAGAAAGTACAAGAAATCAGCTCTTGCTGATTTAGACAGCCACATTCATTAACTGTTTATTTGGTCAGTATTAGAAAACAAAAACAGCATTGTGACGCTAACTTTTATTTGTTAGTATCTGATATAGTTCATTGTATTTTTCACAAAATATTTCATAGAATCATGTTTATCCATGTTATACTGTCATCTGTATAATATACGAATGAAATCTGAATGTGATTACATTTTTTTTAATTCATTTGTAGTTGCAGTGCTGGTTGATTTAAGATGGTTTTAGCAAACAGACAGAAACTGTTAAAAATGAAATGAAGTCCAACCCTTCAGTCCTTGGACAAAAGAAACAATTTATAACAATATTTAAGGGCAATACCAGTATTTTTGTCATGTGTGTCTTTCTTGTGCATTTTCTTCTGCATATTTCAGACTATTATTTCAGTTCCTCATGATTTTCCCAAAACCCATGGTCTTTTTGTTCCTTTAGTATGATAGTATGATAAATATCAACAAAAATACAGTACGATCACTAACAACTGGCTCTTCTAACCCTGAGGTGTCACTTCTGTCAGGCTATGTTCAGCCTGTAACAAGAAAAGACGACATCTCCGCTTCCCTCTGTCTAAACACTGTACAAAAGTAACAAGAGCAACATTTAGAGAAGACGACAGACGTTTCTGTGCATCGGTCCCTGTGGACGGGACTGATACATAAATCAGACATCAAAAACACTGGTACTGTCCTTGAAGACACGACATGTTAACATCATTAATTGTGACGTCGGAAAGCATGCCAGTGATCCGTCTGTTCACTCCTCTTCTTTTTTTATTCCATTTCTCAGGCTTTAATCCTTTTTTGATGTAGGAGTAACAAAAAAAAATCCCAAAGCACAACCCAGGCGTCTTGAAAGGTAATGCACTGAATAAATTTTAAATCCTTTAAGGTTAGGCCAGGTCTAAACTTAGACACTGTTACCTCTCATTGCACATTTCACTGCATCGTTTCAAGTCAATGTCTCCTGATCCTGAAAATATGGATGTTCAAGGACATTCAGGGCCGATATTCGTTTCACAGGGTCGAAGGTCAACATTTTCTGTGGAAGAAAGAATAGCAGGATATTAGATCTGCGTCAGGTCTTGGGAACAGTTCCAAATTTTGAGAAATACATTTATCCTTTCTCTTGCTGAGAGTGAGGTGAGGAGGTTAATATCACTCTCTGTTTTTGTCTTAGCTTAGCATAAAGACTGGATACAAGAGAGAATCAGCAAACCTGGCTCTGCCCAAAGGTAAGAAAATCTACCTACCAGCAACTCAAAAGATCTCTAATCAACATGTTTATATCTCATCTGTTTAAGCCATTTAAAAAATCAAAGATAAAAGACAATATGCTGTTTATGCAGGGTTATGTGCAATACTATCTTTTGGCCAGGACAGTTGCCAGGCAACCAGCGGAAAGAGCAGGAAGTTACTGGTCAAAAAAAGAAGTTTAAGAAAGTCACCAAAAATTATCTAATATAACTCATTAGCCTTCTATGGTCAATAGGAGTTAGATACTTTAACAAATTCTTGCCTAAAATCGTGTTTTTCATTTCACACTTAAAGGGGAGCTTCTGTATTTTTCAACCTGGACCCATTTTCCCACATTTTGTGTCTAAGTGACTAATGGGAACAACCATTTTTTGAAATAATCCAGTACTGTGACAGAGCGTTGCAGCCAGGAGCTGCAAAGGGGCTGCAATATAACCACTTGGGGCAACTAAGACATGAATGTATGCCCAGTTTAAGTGCTTGTTTTTGTCACTGGCATGCTCAGATTGTTATTATAAGTGTCCAACAACATTATGGAAAGGACCCTACAGAGATAATAAACATTTTTCTTTACCTTTCACTTTATCCAGTCTGTTTGCCTAACAAAGTCTCACTCAAGGAGAAGTCTCGTTCGTAAGTATTTCAAGAGTTGATAACAAACAGATGGCATCAAGCAAAAGGTTAAAAACAATGTTTTATTTCTTTGTAGGATCCTTTCCATAATGTTGTCAAATACTTAT